>NC_133651.1:235688022-236021089 GCF_009905375.1 Apium graveolens | reverse complement strand
TAGCATGGAAAACTCCAAAAGAGGTCTCATACCGATGAGCCATGGAGTGTCCCTTTCCGAAAAGATGTCTCCCAAGACACCTGAGGAAAGAGAGCGTATGAGTAAGATTCCTTATGCTTCAGCAATAGGATCTATCATGTACGCGATGTTGTGTACTAGGCCTGATGTTGCTTATTCAATTAGTGTGATGAGCAGATATCAGTCCAATCCAGGTGAAGGCCACTGGAAAGCAGTGAAGAACATCCTTAAGTACTTGCGAAGGACTAAGGAAATTTTTCTTGTTTTTGGTGGTGAATCTGAGTTAAAAATAGAGGGTTATACTGACTCTAGTTTTCAATCAGAAAGTGATGATAGAAAATCCATGTCAGGGTACGTGTTTACTCTGAATGGTGGTGCGATTAGTTGGAAGAGTTCCAAACAGTCTACAACGGCTGACTCCACAGCGGAAGCAGGATATATAGCTGAAGTGAGGCTGCAAAAGAAGCCGTTTGGATGAGGAAATTTGTTTCTGAGTGGGGACTTGTTCCTAGCATTGAAGAGCCTATTGTGTTGTATTGTGATAACAACGTAGCAATAGCGCAAGCCAAGGAACCTAGGTCTCATAAAAATTCCAAACATGTCGTGTGGCATTTTCATCTGATTAGGGAGATTGTTGAAAGAGGAGATGTCAACATCGAGAGAGTTGACACACATAACAACATAGCAGACCCTTTAACAAAGCCACTTTCTCAAAGTCACTTTGATCGTCATAAAGACAAGATTGGTATTAGATACCAGAGTGATTGGCTTTAGTACAAGTGGGAGATTGAAAGAGATGTGTCCTAAGTCCAATCATGTATGATGATTTAGGAATAACTATTATGTCATCTGTTTTGATTTCATTGATATTAATAAAAGACTTGTTTTGGTTTTATTGTGAGCTTTATCTATTTAAGTGTTTAAATAAGATATACCATAGTTTAGAGTAAAGCTTTTTATGGATTATGATGAGATCATAATAATGAGACCTAAAAGATGATAACTCTGAACTTAAATATTTCCTGGTCGTAGGATTACTAACTGGTAATTAGTAATCCGCAAAGATCGGTATATACTATGCTTGCTTCATTATGATGGATGTATGTTCTCATAGACATTTTGTGTGGTGACACTATAGCTAGTATGTAGGTGCTTATTATAGAATAAGTTCACTGAACTTGACTCACACAGCTGAACAACTGATGGAGTTCACTCACGTGTCAGCAGATGTTCACATAGTGATAGTTGTACAAGTATCCTTAGACTTGAGGTCATCATAGTCATCTTGTGTACACTGAACTATGCTTTGGTTTAGTTCTTAGTCTCCAGGGACAATTATAAGGGCTCTACTGGGTATAGGAATTTGTACACGAAGATAGTGTATGATCAATAAAAGATCTACCCCTTCCAGTGAAGGAAGAGAATATTCAATGCTGATCCACTTATGCTAGTTCAGGAATCTCTGGCCAGAGTGAATGAAATTAGAAAGGAGTTTCTAATTTACATTAAATAGAACTAAGCATAGTGAATGGGAAAGCTAATGATTAAATAAGATAGTCTTGACACAAGTTCCATGCCTTGTATTTAATCGTGACATTTCAGGGTAGAAGGAATTGATTGTACGGTAACTATTCACTGAATGGGTTCTTGGTATTCTAAGCAGTGAATTCGTATTATCCGGATAGTCGCGATATGCTGAGAAGTATCCCTCACGATATAGAATAAATATGATTAATTAATTAATCATATTTAATGAATTAGAGAATTTATATAAATAATGATAAAATAGTTTTATTATTATTTATTTCTACTACCGGCTTAATATTGAACCTACAGGGTCACACCATAAAAGAGAATGATTTAATGGTGGAGGAATTAACTAATAATGGCTGGTAATTATTTATTTGTGAAATAAATAATTAATTAGCAAATTTAAGAATTGATTAAATGAGATTTAATTAATTAAGAAAAGTTCTTAATATTATTAATTAAGAATTTAATTTTGGAAATTAAATCAAGTGAGAGAATTATTTCTAAAGTGTTTAGAAAAAGGATTAATAATTAAAAGGTGTTTTAATTATTAGTTAATAGGTTAATAAGAATAAAGGGTTAATAATAATAATATTTTATGGGAAAATTTTCAGCTGAAAATTTTGCCTATAAATATACTATTATAAACCCTTATTTTGCCTTAACCTAAAAAGTTAAACAAACCCTAATTCTCCCACCCCTTCCTCCTCCATTACATTGATCTCTTGGTGGATACCGGTGGAGTGCTTCACACTTGAGGAGCAGCTGCTAGGGATCTCCACTCTTCGTTCTTGGATCACTTTTAAAGGTTAGAAATCGATCCCATATGATTTAATCACGATTTGTATGCCTTTATTTGGATTTTATATCAAGAAAATTGTTTTACCATGCTTCTGTGATGTATAAATTCCTACAGTGACTAAGACATACCATATATAATAATTATCTACACATACAATTATTATCTAACTCAATTATGATCATAATTTTTTACCCATACAATTATTACCCAATCCAAATTATGTCTTGTATTACCAAGCCCAACTAATCACATTGGGTTGAAACCCAACAAGTAGTAGTTTAAAATTTCCGAGTTTAGTATCGAGTACTCTTTCGAGATACTTGAAAATATAATTAATTATTTTACTTATTCATAAAATACTTCAAGTTAAATAAATATTAAAATTAAAATTGCTATTTTATCTTACCCGACTTTCCAAAAGAGTACTCTTTCGGAGTACTCGTTACTCCATACCCATTGGTTTCAATGGTACACAAGTTTAGTCACTAACCCGATATAGATTAAATTGGCTTCCCAACAATAATTTCAAAAAAGGGAAGTTACAGTATTTTTACTAGCTGATCACATTACTTCAAGTTTGTAGTCTCATATATTACCACTTCTGTGCAAAATTGTACACTTTTAAACCAATTCAAGTCCACCGTATAACCCAAGATTTTGTAGAGGAACGTGAAGGTATCGAACTAAAAACAAATGTTTAGTTCTGTTTGCAGTGAACCACAAATAAAACGTGCCTTCATAGCTTTTAAATCATATACATGTGTTTTATTAAGATGCCCTAAAAATTTAAAAGTCATATTTAGTGAATCTTGTAATAAATGCGTTAGGATCTTAGTGTTGAACATGTACTAAAATATTATAAAAGTTTTTATTAGTTTCGATATATTTTTTTAGGTATATGAAAATTTAAATAAATACTTTCTTCGTCCCTCCCAAATATTATCATTTGTAAGATAGTGCATGACACACATTTTAGGATGAATATAAAGTATAGTTTTATAACTTTTTTTTATTTTTTTCTGAATAAAAAATTTAAATAATCATTTTTTATTTAAAAAAGTAAAATTAAAAAAACATAGAACTGTAATTTATATAAATCTTGAAGTACGTGTCAAACATTCCCTCATAAATGATAACAATTGAAGGCACACTTTCCAAATAAGAGCACATAAAGAGATCAGAATCATCGATCTTCTAAGATAAGAACATGCCACTCACATCACCAAATATCTCGCAATTCAATCATACAGACTGAGATCCTGTTTGTCTCAGACTTATTAGTCGACTGATGACTTATAAGCCCGTAATGACTTATCGACTAGTGGTTGTCAACGTAACTTATAAGTCGAATTTATAACTTATAAGCTGATAAGTTAAATATCGGTAACGACGTATTTTTTCTCAACTTATTTTAATTTTTTTACCTTTTTATTAATTCTAGTTTTATATGTGTATATATATATATATATTTTAAAATGTTTCTATAATGTATAATTCACGAATTAAGATAATTGTATTTATAAATTATTTATTTTAGTTAATTGAAGTAAAAAATCCGGACTTAATAAGTAAAATTATCCAAACACTGACATAACTTATGAGTATTAATCTACTTATCACTTATAAGTTCCTTATTCATTTTAAGTTATAAGTTACTTATTTTAAGATTTCCCAAACGGGCACCGATTCTAACGAAATTATTATCGTTGGACAACTCAACATGTAGAATTCAATTTTCAATGTGATATATTCAACACAATTTCTATTTATTTTCTTCAACATAATTTCTATTATTTTTCTCTACAAAAACAAAATTCAAGGCTATTTCTTTCTAAATATTTTGAGTATATATTGCTAGGTACCTAGAATCCATATTTGTTGCCAAAATCTTTCACAAATGTTAAATGTGTAAAATTCAAGTAAAAAACTGTTCCATAATTGAATATATATATATATGTGTGTGTATAAGTGTAAGCTCAGGTCTAAAGATGGTAAGATAGATGAGACAACCAACCAGTCTTCCGTAAATGGAAATATCTTTAGAAGATAAATCAGCAGAGGTGGAACTCTGTAAATTATGATTTTGTTCCATTGGTATAGATGATGGTTTAGAGGCCAGTAAACATGTGTCATTGATAATATCCAAGCAATAGTCTCTTTAATGAAGATAGATATTAGATGAAGATCTGACAATTTTAAGACCTTAAAAATATTTTATAGGACCTAGATCCTTAATATTGAACTGAGTATGCGAAAATGCTTTAACTTGTCCAATAAAAGTTGTAGAGTTACTAGTGAGAAGGATGTCATCCACATATAAGAATAATAATATAATCAGATCTTCAACTCAAATTGTAGAGACAATGATCACAAGGATTCTGAAGCATACCAAAAATAGTAACAGCCTTGAAAAGTTTAGTATACTACTCTCTATGAGCCTGTATAAGGCCAGGCCATAGAGATATTTTTTTTTAATTTGCACACCAGTGATGGAGAATAAAGAAAAGGTTTACTGGTAAAAGTATGAAGTCCATGAGACAATCTCATGAACACCACCTCATGGAGATCGCCATGCAAGAATGTATTGGTGACATTTATGTAAAGTAACTTCCAATTATGAGCAGCAGCCAAGGCAAGAATAACTCTTAATGTATTCATTTTAGCCACATGTGCAAAGATTTTAAAATAGTCAACTCCGGAAGTTTGAGTGAACCCTTTGACTACTAATCTGGACTTATATCTCTCTATATCCCCCATTAAGTTTACTTGACCTTATAAAGCCATATAAATTCAACAATATTTGTTAGATATTGAGTGCAGTGAAATATAACACAGAGGAAGGGGGTAAATGTGTTTCTTGAATTTTAATTGGCTTTGAAAGTATTTGGCTTAAATTGAACAAAGCATATATGAACTTGTAGAGATAAATTATATAACTATAAGCACACAAAAATATCAAAAACTCACTTGATTGTATTAATCAAATTTGTTTTGATACAAATATGTGTTCTTGAAAATAAGAACTCAGTTACAAATCTTGAGAGAGAATATAAGATATTTTCTAGATCTGTTTGGTTACTTCTAAACTAAGGACTCGTGCATGCTTTATAAACCAACAAAACGGGTTTACAAAACTTGCAGTAAAATGTACTAACACATTTTCTAAAGCTATCTTATCTATTTCCATTTCTGGTGTTAGAAAATCTGTGCAGAATCTTGTAGTTTTGTGACCATCCTTTGTCTAGTGAATCTTGGCCCTTCATCTTATATTCTTCAAACTGCTTTTGTAGTCTTTCCAATTTAGTGAATGAATTATTTGTTGACTGATAATCTTGAAACCTGAACTTGTTTGTATTTTGAATTTTGAGATAGTTTATCAAGATCTCTTTTGTTCTGTAGAGATGTCACATATCGATAATTATAATGACTTCTCGATATCTTGAGTTCTCTACATGTGTTTTTGACTTGTCGAGGTCTCTAGTTCTCGACATAGGCTTTTAACTTAACGATATATCTAGTATGAAGATTTGACTTGTCGATATCTCTAAATCTCTACATGAAGAAATGACTTGTCGATATCTCTAGTTCTCTACATAGATATTTTGACTTGTCGATATCTGAGATCTCTACATGCATGTTGACTTTTCGATATCTCTTGAGACTTCTCTACAAGTCATTTTGGACTTCTCGACAGACTTCTCGATATCCCTTGATATATGACTTGTCGATATTTGACTTAGAATATTCTTCCTAGAACAGTATTATTCAAATCCAAGATGCTACACTTCTCACTGAGGCATGATCATTAATTGATCTTCTTTCAGAGTTTATTCCTTAGCTTGAAGGTTGTTCACAGAAAAATCCTTTAGTCTAATCTACTTAACATTTTTACAGACTCAAGGAATACAAATACAAAACACAAATATAGATTATCATATATATTATCCTTAGAATTGTCAATATGACTTAGTCTTGTTATATATATGCATGTCTTGCATAATAACATATGTATTGGAATGCATGGGAACCACGTCCCAAGTGTCACTGGATTCTGGTTTTGACAGGTTCAACATGTGGAGGAGAGTGAGGTAGAAGGTGAGACACTGTAGGTGAAGGGGAACCATTTTCGGTTGATTGAGTAGATCTTGTATTGGGTAAAGGTACAAGAAGACAATCACTAGTAGGATCGAGAGGAACTAAAGGAGATAAATGAGGGGATGAATAATGTACGTGGGAATTGTCTGAAAATGGAAACACATCTTTAACAAAATGAACATCCCTGGATATATGACACCTTCTAATGACTAAATCCATAAATATATATCCCTTCATGCTAAAAGGATACCCCAGAAATAAATAAAAAATACCCATAGGAGCTAACTTATCTTTGGAAATACAAACATGTGTCATGTAACATAGATACCCAAAAACCTTAAGGTCGCCATAATTTGGAAATTTCTGAAATAAAATCTCGAAGTGATATTTGTAGGATAGAAGTTGAGATGGAGTGATATTAATCAAATGTGCAATAGTAAAAATACAATCAAGCCAAAAAGTAAAAGGTAAATTGTATTGAATTTTTAAAGATATAGCAACATTTAAGAGATGAAGGTGTTTGCTCTCAGCAAATCCATTTTTTTGAGGGGTATAAAGGCAGGAAGTTTGATGGATAATACCCTTATAAGTAAGAAAATGACTGAGAGTATGATTAACAAACTCAGTTCCATTATCTGACCTATGAGTCTGAATGGTATTATGAAAATGAGTTTGCACATATGATACAAATTCTTAATAAGAGTAGTCACTTGAGATTTATCAACTAATAGAAAAACCTAAGTATATTTAGAAAAGTCTTCAACAATTATCAAGAACATTTTACATTTACCATGAGTAAAAGTTTTATAGGGTCCTCATATGTCACAATGTACTAATTCAAACAAATGAGAACTGATACTAGTACTATCATAAAAAGACAACCTATGTTGTTTGGCTTGACGACATATATCAAAATGAGTAAACAAGTTCGAAGGAATATGTTAGATATATTTGTGATGTCATGTCTAATCTGATTTGTTTAGTTTCAGAACTTATTATCAGAACTTAACTGGAAATCAGAACTTACTGAAGATAGGAAGTTTTCAGAAATTAAGCCATCAGGACTTACATCAGAACTTAAGTGCGGATACACTTCAGGGATGAAAAGCGGATGATTTACAGGAGAGGATCTGGATTAAACAAAAGAAGATATGTTTGGAGCGTTGTACAGCTAAAGGACTACAGTAGATAATCTCCGATTGATGTATTTTAGGAAACAGAACATATGATATCAACTAGGAGATATCTTGTAACTGTGTAGTATATAAACATATATTAGGATTTACACTATATGTGTTATCATTCCCGAGAATATTATTCATTGTAACCCTAGTAGCTCATAGTGATATCATACATCACCGAGAGAGTAGATTAAACCTACTGTAAAGAGTTTGATATATTGAATAAACTTGTTTTCTGTTACATACTTGTGTTTATAATCGAATTGATTGTAGATACTATATTAAACCCCCTTCTATAGTATCATTGAGGCCTAACAAGTGGTATCAGAGCCAATATGTTAAGCTTAAAAACAGTTAAGATCCAAACAAACAATCAATCGTGTCTGATCAATCAAAAAAAAAGACCCTCAAGAACCTGCAAAGGTTCAACCCATTCAAAACACCAGTAGATATGAAACCATCAGGGTTCCCATGCTCAAGGTGTCTGAGTACCCTGTATGGAGTGTGAAGATGGCCATGTTTTTGGAAGCTACAGATCCAGAATATTTAGACAGAATTTATGATGGTCCACACAAGCTCACAAAGCTTTCTGTTGCAGTTGGGAATGAGCCACAGAAGATGATTCCCGAAGAAAAGAGAGTACTCACCACTGAAGACATCTTTTCACTAGGAAATGATGCAAAAGTAAGACACTTGCTTCATAGTGCAATGTCATGTCAAACAGGGTGATTGGATGCAAGACTGCAAAAGAAAACTGGGATGCATTGGAAGTGAGATGTCAAGGAACTAATGCCATCAAAAAGAACAGAAAGACAATACTCACACAGGAGTATGAGCACTTTGACTCAAAATATGATGAGTCACTAACTGATACATATGATAGATTCACAAAGTTGTTGAATGATATGTCACTATTGGATAAGGAATATGATCCAGAAGATTCAAATCTGAAATTCCTACTAGCTCTTCCTGAAAAGTGGGATTTGAAAGCTACTACAATAAGAGACAACTATGAACTTGCTGATATGTCTCTTGATGAAATCTATGGGATGCTCAAGACTCGTGAACTTGAGATGGAGCAAAGAAAGAAGAGGCATGGAGGGAAGTCTAAGACAGTTGCTTTAAAGATTGAAGAAAAGCCAATTGTCTCTAGGAAGGCAAAAGGAAAGGCTCTCATCATACAGTCTGATTCAGAGTCATCAGATTCTGATGATGATGATTCAGAACCTGAAAATTTATCTGAAGTGGACGTTAATGCAGAGATGATGCAACTGTTTGCTCTTACGGTGAAGGGTATCACAAAGATAGCCTACAAGAAATTCAGAAAGGGTAAGAAGTTTTCCAGGAAAGGTGGAAGTTCTAACAAGAAAGGGTTCAGAAAGACTAAAGGCAAAAGAGGAAAGTCTGACAGAGGAGACAACTCAAATGTCAAATGCTACAATTGTGGTGAAAGAGGCCACATCTCTCCTGATTGTAAGAAAGAAAAATGTGATAAAGGCCAGGCACTTATCACAAAGAAGAAAAACTGGGCGGACACTTCAGAATCTGAAGAAGAGGTGAATTATGCCTTAATGGCAAATGCTGATAGCAGTTCTGATGCTGCTGAACTAAAGGTACCTCTATCAACTCTTGCTTTTGATACAGAAGATATTACTGAGTTGAGATTATTTCTGAAAAACATTAATATTAGCTATAGAGATCAGACTTTAGAGAATGAAAGATTAAAATATGAAAATCTAAAGTATAAAAACAGAAATAGCTATCTTGAAGAAGAGTTAGTCAAGATGAACACTATTCAGACAGAGAGAGATAATGTTGTGTATGTTAAGAATGAATTGCTTAAACATAATGATTATCTAAAACTGAATTAGAAAAAGAAAGAGAAATCATCAGGACTTGGACTAATTCAGGTAGAACAACTCATAATATTCTAAGTAGTGGAAACTGGAAAGAGGGGTTAGGTTATAAAGATGGTAAAAGTGAGAAAGGGACTTTGCCAATTAAGCCAATTTCTATCAAACAGTCTGAAAAGCCAAAGGTGAATCCTGTTAATTTTTTTTTTAAAACTGTTGTGTCTGATTCTGAAGAGATGAAAGAATCTAAAACAGAAGTCAAAGAAAAGTCAACTTCTGACAAATTAAAACAAGATAAACCAGCTTTGGTAAACATTGGCTTAATGACTAAGAAGCAGCATAAGTATAAGCTGAAATAGATTAAAAATGTGAACAAGGTAAAGGAAGCTAGGAAAAATAGGAATGAAAAGGAAGGTGTGAATAAAAGTAATAATTATATGCCTGTTCCTAATGCTCTTAGAAAGAAATGCTATAATTATGGAAACTCTAACCATCTTGCTTCTTATTGTAAGAAAAATAAAGATATAAACTCTTTACCTCCTAGATCAGGAGTTAAGAGTCAATCTGTTAGGTTTAAACCACAAAATCCTTATTTTCATTGTGGTAGTTTATGGCATTATATTTATACTTGTAAGGAATATCATAGTTTATACTATAATTTTTATGAAATAAAACCTTCTTTAAAGAAAATTAGTGTAATTCCTTCTAGTGTAAATTCTGATGCAAAGTCTGATATGAAGTCTGATAAAAAGCATGTTAGCATAAACTCTGAAACTAAATCCGCTACAAATGCTAACAAACTTAACAAGGTCAAAGGATCCAAGCAAGTCTGGGTCCTTAAAACTAATCAATAGTGGTCTTTGTGATTGCAGGGCAAACAGGAAAAACATCGTGGTTCTGGACAGTGGATGTTCAGGACATATGACTGGAAATAAAGCCCTGCTATCAGGCTTTGTGGAGAAAGCTGGCCCATGAGTCTCTTATGGAGATGGCAACATGGGAAAGACTCTGGATATGTTAGTCAAAGATTTTGTTAAAATAATAAGAAGTGATAATGACACTGAGTTCAAGAATTCAATCATGGAAGAATTCTGCAAAGAGCAAGGAATAAAGCAGGAATTTTCTGCACCTGGAACTCCACATCAGAATGGAGTTGTAGAAAGAAAGAACATGACTCTTATTGAAGCTGCACGAACTATGCTTGATGAAGCAAAGCTACCAACCTATTTTTGGGCTGAAGCTGTGCAAACTGCTTGTTTTACACAGAATGCTACACTCATAAACAAGCATGGAAAAACACCATATGAGATGGTGAAGAAAAAGAAGCCAAATCTGAAATACTTTCATGTATTTGGATGCAAGTATTTTGTTCTTAAGACTCATCCTGAACAGCTGTCAAAATTTGATCTAAAAGCTGATGAAGGAATTTTTGTTGGATATCCACTTTCCACAAAAGCCTTCAGAGTCTACAATTTAATAACAAGGGTTGTCATGGAATCTATCAATGTATCTTTTGATGATAAAAAGATTACTAGACTTGAAGATTTAAATGATCATGATCAGCTGAGATTTGAAAATGAAGATGTAAATTCTGATTTTGTAAATTCTGCTGACCTAAATCCTGATCTTGTAAGTTCTGACGGGTTAAATTCTGATGTCATTAAAACTATGGTAACTGCTCCAAAGGAAAATGCACCTGTTCAGGGGGAGCAAGCTGATGATCATACCACATCTCAAGACTCTCAAGAAGCATCAGAACCAGTCACTGGCTCTTCAGGTTCTGATTCATCAAATTTTGATGAGCCAAATTTTGACAATTCTGGAAACTCTAATTCTTCAATTCCTGAAGGATCCAACTCAAATCCTGGAATCTCAGAGAGCATAACTTCAGGGGGAGCATCAGAAAATGCGGATAGAGACAACATGTATCATAGGGGAGGATCCAGTTCTAGAGATCAACTTCCATCTGCAAGGAAGTGGACTAAATCACACACCTGACTTAATAATTGGAAATCCTGAAGCAGGTGTCAGAACTAGAACATCAATAACAAATAAATGTCTCTATCATTCCTTTCTATCTCAGACTGAACCAAAGAAAGTGGAAGAAGCTCTTCAAGATTCTGATTTGGTACAAGTAATGCAGGAAGAGTTAAATGAATTTGAAATAAATAAAGTCCGGATCCTAGTACCAAGACCAAAGGACATATCAATTGTTCGTACAAAATGGGTGTTCCGAAATAAAACTGATAGTGATGGCATAATTACAAGAAATAAAGTAAGGCTGGTTGCTGAAGGTTACTCTCAATATGAGGGTATTGACTATGATGAAACATTTGCTCCAGTTGCTAGATTGGAAGCCATAAGAATCTTTTTGGCTTATGCTGCTCACAAGAAGTTTAAAGTCTTTCAAATGGATGTGAAAAGTGCTTTTCTCAATGGAGAATTGGAAGAAGAGGTATATATTGAACAACCTCCAGGCTTTGTAAAATTTCCAAATCATGTCTACAGGCTTGACAAAGCACTTTATGACCTTAAGCAAGACTCTGACTCAATTCCTTCTGGAAAGTGGATTTCACAGAGGCACAATTGACAAGACTTTATTCTACCTCAACCATGGAAATGACTTACTTTTAGTACAGATATATGTTGATGATATCATCTTTGGCTCTATAAATACAAAACTTTGTGAAAGATTTTCCAGGTTAATGCAGTCAAGATATCAAATGAGTATGATGGGAGAGTTGAGTTATTTTCTAGGACTTCAAGTCAAACAAACTGAAGAAGGTACTTTTATCAGTCAATCCAAGTACACCAGAAATTTACTCAAGAAATTTGGAATGCAAGACAGTTCTACTGCATCAACTCCCATGGCCACTACCACCAAGTTAGATAAAGATACTGGAGCATCAGTGGATATTACTAACTACAGAGGTATTACTCTATTTAACTGCAAGTAGACCAGATATCATGTATGCTACCTGTCTTTGTGCAAGATTTCAGGCTGATCCAAGAGAACCTCATCTAATAGCCGCGAAAAGAATTTTCAAGTACCTCAATGGTACAGCTGATCTAGGATTGTGGTATCCTAGGGAATCAGATTTTAAGCTAATAGGTTACTCAGATGCAGATTTTGCATGATTCAAAATAGACAGGAAAAGCACTAGTGGAAGCTGCCAATTTCTTGAAGGCAGATTGGGTTCTTGGTTTAGCAAGAAACATAAATCAATTTCCATATCAACTGCAGAAGCAGAATATATTACTGCAGGAAGTTGTTGTGCACAGATTCTGTGGATGAAGAATCAGTTACTAGACTGTGGGTTAGAATTTTCTAAAATACCCATTACTGTGATAATCAAAGTGCTATTGCTATGACAGGAAATCCAGTTCAACACTCAATGACAAAGCACATCAGCATTATGTACCATTTCATAAGGGAACATGTGATGGAAGGTACAGTGGAATTGCATTTTGTTCCAACAGATCAACAACTAGCAAATATCTTCACAAAACCACTATGTGAAGCTACTTTTACAAGACTGGTAAATGAACTTGGAATGGTTTCAGGTTCTTTCTTAAAATCTGTTTAGTTTTTGTTCTCATACATCAGACTTTATGATCAGTGTTTACAGATTTTCTTATCTCAATGTAATCTGTGCTTAAATTGTAACATATTAAACACTACTTATTATCTGATGTAATTCTATAAACTCTGAAAGTGTTTTGAATGTTCTGTGACTATTCAATCCAATGAGGATTATTTTGTTAGATACTGACTTAGTAGTCTTTAACAAACTATGTATCCCATGTTTGAATTAGTTATTTATGTGGAAATCAATAACACAAGCAAATTCTGATTTTGATCTGAGTCAAATTTACTTCCTGTATCTTATTACTAAGTCACAAACTAGATTATTGCTTCTTATTTGTTAAATTCTGATGTCAATCTTAAGGATGAACTACATGCTTGATAAGCCTCACTTATCTGAAGAAAATAAAAGAAAAGAAAAAATTGAAATCAGGTACTTCTTTGAGATCTAGAGTAATTTATGTGAAAGGGAAGATCCAAGTGCATTGCTGGTATTAAGTTATATGCATTAGAAAAGCAAATTGATTTTTCTTGGTGACTTTTCACATTCTCTGATTACTGGAGAAATATTCTGATAACAGCATTAATTCTGATGGCAGTTGTAACTCATTTATACTGAGAAGCCCTTGTCAAAAGAATTTCAAAAGATGCATTAAATAAGCACAATTAGTTGAGGTGGATTCTTGCATAACTTTATTCTATAGTAGACTTCACAATTCAAGACAGATTTTAAGCATTTTTCTTAGTTATGCCTTATTTCTAAGATATACTGAAGTTTATCCGACTTTAATCTTTATTTGATCATTTGCACATACACACACTATCACTCCATATGAATGATGAAAATTGTTGTGGTGATTAAGTTGTTTCTGATAAACAGTTAAGGATTATTTGCATAAATTCTGAGGACAAGTTCTCATGATTAAAATCTGAAGAAACCAATCAGTATTTGTGTGAAGAAACACAGACACAGTCATTCACCTTTTGAGTACAAAAGCCATGTTCTGATGACCGTTAAATTCTGATAATAGTCAAGTTCTGATGCAAATTCTGATGCTTACGTGGCATTATTTATTTACTTGACTTATTTTTAGTATGTACTGTAACAGTTATATTTCACAGAAAAATAATTAGGTGAGATAAAAATAGTCATAATCATTTGTTAGTGGGTTTTGTGTTGGTTTTGGTATGTGCATGTGTGCAATAATTACTGCATGTTTACCGTGCCCACTATTTATATTTTGACTGATTACACGCTGCCAAGTATAAAAACTGTCGGTTCTAATTCAAAAGAGACGTTACCATGTGCAGAGTATAAATATCAGAGATTAAAGATTATACAATCTTTTACCTACTCTTTTACCCTATTCTCTCTCTCTCTCTCTCTCTCTCTCTTATTTTCTTACTCTCTTATTTTCTGACGTTCTCTTACAGGCATTTTATCAAACACTTTGCAAACATAAAATTTTCACTTGAGTTTTCAATAGAAATGACACCAAAGGATGTTATTTTTAATGGAGCTAAGTGTTTCCCAAACAACTACTCTGCTATCTTGAACAAGGATGAAGCTCCTTCTGAACTTTGATAAGTGGCATTTTATACCACTTAGAACGTCTTAAAATGGCTTAAATTGGTGTCTTGAAATCAAGTATTTTGTGTATTTGATGCGTTTTTCTAGTGTTTATGCATTTCAGGGTATTAGTTGCATTTCGGGGGAGGAATCATCAAGAATAAGCCTTGGCATGTGTTCACTGTTACGAGAGGAAAGGAATGGGCAGATTACGGCGAAGAAACGGAGCAAACCTGGATTATGTTTTAGATTGTGTTTTACGCAAGAAGCGAAGGAGATAAGGAAGAAGACCGATTTAGCACACCGCAACGAAGAGGAAGCATATTTTCTTGTGATTCTTGTTTCATTGTAATGTTGGATGCTAGTTTTCTTGCTTTGACTTATTTACTCTTGTGACGTACTCTGTTTTAATATAATTAGTTTAGTTATTATTTTCTTGTGTTTGTTTGTCATGATTTCATATGAACCCATGATGGCGATAAGTTCTATTATGGGCTAATCGTGATCATGGGGTTGCAACGGATTTATTATGGAATTCTTTAGTTAATTGTTTAATACTTTAGTGTGTGATGATTGCATGATATCTAGTATTGGTTGTGCGTATTCGTCTTATGTGCGTCGCGAACATATAAGATAGGGTGTTAATCTCTTGTGAAGCGACGGTGGATCTTGAGATTTAGAACTTGCCATGCTAGCATAGGTTCATGTACGTTGAGCATGATTAGTGGGTAACTCTAATAGTTTTATTTGCCTTATATAATCAAAAGGAATAACTTGAGCTTAAATCATTGTGTTGTCAATTTCTGTAGACATATAGGAACTCAACATAATTGATGACTATTCAACTTCTATCTTAATTGTGGATGCTTGGTAGAATGGTATTAGTACAATGAAAGTTGGCTTTTATCAGTTTCGTGTTATTCGATTAATATCATCACTGTCACATGCTAAAGGTAATAACAACGGCTATAGAAGGAAGTAATAATGAAGTTGTGATCTCATGAGTGTTTTATTATTGATAAATTGAAGTGTTAGTTAAGTGGTTAATTAAGTAGTTAATTATAGTTAATATTTAATCAACAATTTTAAGTGTTATTATCTTAACATTGAGAAGTAATCATACATTGGTGAGTGAGTTTAATTAGACAATAATTTAGTCTGAGTCTCTGAGGGAACGAACTAGAAAATATTCTATATTACTTGCGAACGCGTATACTTGCGTGAATATTAGCACGTGTTTTCGCCCTAACAAGTTTTTGGCGCCGCTGCCGGGGACTCGGCGTATTTGTTTAGTTTATGTACTTACCATCATTGGTCATTAGGACTCAGTGATTAGGACGTAGTAGTTACTTACTCTTTTCGGTTGTGTTTCAGGTACTTTAGCAAGCGTTTATGCAAACTCGTTCTCGTGCTCGCAAGAGGACTTTAGATACAGCTGAGGAGACAGACGAAGTTCTTGATATTCCGGAGAAGTTAGATTTTGAGGATTCGGATTCAGGAACTGAGCAGAAAGAACCAGTAAACATGGGAGATCGTATTGTTCAAGCTGATCCAGCTCTTATGGATTTTTCTCGGCCTAAAATTGATGACATTCAGTCAAGCATCCTCCATCCGGCTATTCAAGCTAACACCTTTGAAATCAAGCCGGGCACTATTCAGATGGTGCAGAATTCTGTTTCTTTTGGAGGAGCGGCAACTGAAGACCCCAACATGCACATAAGGAATTTTGTCGAGATCTGCAGCACTTTTAAGTATAATGGCGTGACTGATGAGGCTATCAAGTTGAGGCTTTTCCCATTCTCACTGAGGGATAAGGCTAAAGACTGATTACATTCTGAACCAGCTGGGTCCATCACTACGTGGCAAGATCTTGCGCAAAAGTTTCTGGTGAAGTTTTATCCAATGGCAAAGACTGCTGCTATGAGGAGTGCTCTTACTCAGTTTGCGCAGCAACCTACAGAATCTATGTGCGAGGCTTGGGAACGCTACAAGGAAATGTTGAGAAAATGTCCACATCATGGAATGCCGGATTGGATGGTGATCACTGGTTTCTATAATGGTTTGGGGGCCCAATCTCGGCCCATGCTCGATGCAGCAGCTGGAGGAGCCTTATGGGCTAAAAGCTATACTGAGGCGTATAATCTTATAGAGACGATGGCTGCAAATGAGCATCAAAACCCAACTCAGAGGATGACGTCAGGCAAGGTAGCAGGTATTCTGGAAGTTGATGCAGCCACCACTATTGCAGCCCAGCTCCAAGCGCTATCAATGAAGTTGATTCTCTGGCTACGTATGGAGTTAATCAAATAGCTATGGTTTGTGAGCTTTGTGCAGGTTCTCATGCTACGGATCAGTGTTCTCTTGTCAACGAATCTGTTCAGTATGTGAATAATTATCAGCGACAACAGCAGCCTGTGCCAGCGACCTATCATCCTAGTAACAGAAATCATCCAAATTTCAGCTGGGGGAATAAACAGAATGCTATTCAGCCACCATATCAGCAAGGAATGAGTAAACAGTTTAACCCACCTGGATTCCAGCAACCACAGCAGTATGCTACAAGGCAATCATATCCTCAATAGGGAAGTACAGCTGCACCCACTAGTGCTGATTTTGAGGAACTTAAGCTGTTGTGCAAGAGTCAGGCGGTTTCTATCAAGACCTTGGAAAATCAAATCGGTCAATTAGCCAATGCAGTGCTCAATCGTCAACCTGGCACTCTTCCCAGTGACACGGAAGTACCAGGCAGGAAGGAAGCTAAAGAGCAAGTCAAGGCTATTACCTTAAGGTCTGGAAAAGTGGCTGATGCTGAAAAGGCAAAGGAAGTCGAAGCTGAAGTTAGAGATGAAGAATCTAAGCAAAAGGAGAAAGCGGCGGAACCAAGGAAGACTACTGTTGAACACACTCTGCCTGAGGCTAATACAGGGGAGAAACAGCTCTATCCTCCACCACCTTTTCCTAAGAGATTGCAGTAACAAAAGCTGGATAGACAGTTCGGGAAGTTTCTGGAGGTGTTCAAGAAACTTCACATCAATATACCTTTCGTTGAGGCTCTGGAACAAATGCCTAGTTATGCGAAGTTTATGAAGACTATTCTTCTTGCAAGGAAGGTGAAACTGGATGACCTTGAAACCGTTGCTCTCACGGAAGAATGCAGCGCTGTTCTGCAGCAAAAGTTACCACCAAAACTGAAAGATCCAGGAAGCTTCACCATTTCTTGCACCATTGGCAATCTAACTTTTGACAAGTGCCTTTGTGATTTGGGAGCAAGCATTAATCTGATGCCGTTGTCGATCTTTAAAAAGCTGGATCTGCCTGATCCAAAACCCACATACATGTCGCTACAATTGGCTGACCGTTCCATTACTTACCCAAGGGGCATAGTTGAGGATGTGCTCGTCAAGGTGGATAAGCTCTTCTTTCCAGCAGATTTTGTTATTCTGGATTTTGAGGAAGATAAGAAGATTCCCATAATCTTGGGAAGGCCTTTCTTGGCTACTGGCCGTACCTTGATAGATGTGCAAAAAGGTGAACTTACTATGCGGGTCCAAGATCAGGATGTGACCTTCAATGTATTCAAGGCAATGAAATTCCCTACAGAAGATGAGGAGTGCTTAAAAGTAGATGTGATTGATACTGCGGTTACTTCGGAACTCGATCACATGCTAATGTCTGATGCATTGGAAAAGGCCTTAGTGGGGGATTTTGACAGCGATGATGAAGATAGCAACGAGCAATTACAATATCTGAACGCTTCTCCATGGAAGCGAAAGCTGGACATACCATTTGAATCTCTTGGTACTTCTGACCTTAAGAATGCTGAAGGGAAGCTCAAACCATCAATAGAGGAAACACCTACCTTGGAGCTCAAACCATTATCTGAACACTTGAGGTATGCTTTTTTAGGTGATTCATCTACGTTACCTGTTATTATTTCATCTGACCTTTCAGGTAGTGAGGAAGACAAGCTCTTAAGAATTTTGAGAGAATTTAAATCGGCTATAGGATGGACCATAGCAGACATCAAGGGGATAAGTCCTTCATATTGTATGCATAAAATTCTGCTAGAGGAAGGTAGTAAGCCAACTGTGGAACAGCAGCGAAGACTGAATCCCATCATGAAGGAGGTGGTGAAGAAAGAAATTCTGAAATGGCTAGATGCAGGCATCATTTATCCTATTTCTGACAGCTCGTGGGTGAGCCCCGTACAATGTGTACCTAAGAAGGGAGGTATCACTGTGGTCGCAAATGAAAAGAATGAGCTCATCCCTACTCGAACAGTTACAGGATGGAGAGTATGCATGGATTATAGAAAATTGAATAAAGCCACAAGGAAGGATCACTTCCCCCTTCCATTTATTGATCAAATGCTTGACAGATTGGCGGGTCATGAGTATTTTTGTCTTCTGGATGGTTATTCCGGGTATAATCAGATTTGTATTGCACCAGAGGATCAGGAAAAGACTACCTTCACTTGTCCATTTGGCACATTTGCTTTTCGCAGAGTTTCGTTTGGGTTATGTGGCGCCCCGGCCACTTTTCAGAGATGTATGATGGCTATATTCTCTGACATGATTGGAAATAACGTCGAAGTGTTCATGGATGACTTCTCCATCTTTGGACACTCATATGATGAATGTTTGAATAATCTGCGCGCCGTACTCAAAAGATGCGTGGAAACTAATTTGGTGCTTAATTGGGAGAAATGTCATTTTATGGTGCGTGAAGGCATTATCCTTGGGCATAAGGTCTCTAGCAAGGGTCTGGAGGTGGACAAGGCCAAGGTGGGAGTCATTGAAAATCTTCCCCCACCTAATTCTGTGAAAGGAATCTGTAGTTTTCTTGGTCATGCGGGTTTTTATCGGCGATTCATCAAGGACTTTTCAAAGATATCTAAGCCGTTGTGCAATTTGCTTGAGAAAGATGTGCCGTTCAAATTTGATGATGAATGTTTGGCAGCATTCGAGACTCTCAAGAAGAGTTTGATCACTGCACCAGTTATTACAGCACCAGATTGGACAGAACCATTTGAGATGATGTGTGATGCGAGTGATTATGCGGTAGGTGCAGTTCTGGGACAGCGCAAGAAAAATCTCTTCCATGTGGTCTACTATGCGAGTAAGACTTTAAATGGTGCCCAATTGAACTACACCACTACTGAGAAGGAGCTTTTGGCTATAGTCTTTGGCTTTGAGAAATTTCGATCTTATCTGCTTGGTACGAAAGTAACAGTATTCACTGATCATGCAGCTATTCGCTATCTGGTTTCTAAGAAGGATTCGAAGCCGAGACTCATTCGTTGGGTGCTTTTACTTCAGGAATTTGAGTTAGAGATCAAAGATAGAAAAGGTACTGAGAATCAAGTAGCTGACCATCTCTCTAGGTTGGAGAATCCCGATTCTACTTCACAAGATAGGACGTTAATCAATGAATCTTTTCCGGATGAGCAGTTGTTTGCAATTCAGGAGGAAGAACCATGGTTTGCAGATATTGTAAACTATCTCGTCAGCAATATAATGCCTCTTAATTTGACATCCGCTCAAAAGAAGAAGTTTCTGCATGAGGTGAAGTGGTATATGTGGGATGAATCATATTTGTTTAGACAGGGAGCTGACCAGATCATCAGGAGATGTATCCCGTTCTGTGAGACGGAGGGGATATTACGAGACTGCCATTCCATGATTTATGGTGGACACTATGGAGGTGAGAAGATGGCAGCTCGTATTCTGCAAGCAGGTTTTTTCTGGCCTACTTTGTTCAAGGATGCTCATCAGTTTGTTTTAAGGTGTGATCGTTGCCAAAGAGTGGGAAATTTGTCAAGGAAGGATGAGATGCCATTAAATGTGATGCTTGAAGTCGAGGTCTTTGATGTGTGGGGAATCGATTTCATGGGGCCTTTTATCGTGTCTTGCAATAATCAGTACATCTTGCTGGCAGTCGATTATGTCTCAAAATGGGTCGAAGTTAAAGCTTTACCGACAAATGATGCAAAGGCAGTGCTAAATTTTCTTCATAAGCAAATTTTCACAAGGTTTGGAACACCTCGGGTAATCATAAGTGATGAAGGATCGCATTTTTGCAACCGTAAGTTCACTTCTATGATGCAGCGTTATAATGTGAATCATCGAGTAGCTACTGCCTATCATCCGCAAACAAATGGTCAAGCGGAAGTGTCTAACAGAGAGATAAAATGTATTCTAGAGAAGGTTGTTTGTCCGTCAAGGAAGGATTGGTCTTTAAAGCTCGATGAAGCTGTTTGGGCTTACAGAACAGCATACAAAACTCCACTTGGGATGTCACCGTTTCAGTTGGTGTACGGTAAGGGATGTCATCTACCGGCGGAGCTTGAGCATAAGGCCTACTGGGCATTGAAGAAATTGAACCTGGATTTAGATGCAGCTGGTAAGAAAAGAATGCTTCAGCTTAATGAACTTGATGAATTTCGACTTCAAGCGTACGAGAATAACAAAATGTATAAGGAAAAGGTGAAGAGGTGGCACGATAGGAAGCTACATCCTAAGTTATTTGTGCCAGGGCAACAAGTTCTTTTATTCAACTCTCGGCTCCGACTTTTTCCTGGGAAGTTGAAATCAAGGTGGTCTAGACCTTTTATTGTCAAAACTGTGTTTCAACATGGAGCGGTGGAAATTTTTGAGAATGATTCGGACCAAGCATTCAAGATTAACGGTCAGCGGTTGAAGCACTACTATGGGGACATGGCAAACCGAGAGGTGGTTAGTGCCATTTTGTTGACTACTTGAGAAAGGTACGGAACGTCAAGCTAATGACGAAAAAGAAGCGCTGCGTGGGAGGCAACCCATGAATTTTTGTTACAGGAACCCTTAGAAGTTAATAACCTATCCAAAAACACAAAAAAATCAGAAAACAGGGGCTGAAATTTTTTTTTTCCAGAGACCCTCTGCGCGCCCGCGCAGCTATGCTGAGCGGCCGCGCAGGGGTCGAGTTCCAGAAAATTTTTTACAGTTCAGAAAAAAAAAACAAACAAAAACACAAAAAATAGTTTTAGCCCATAAACCCACGAATTGTTCCCACTACCCCATCATTTTATCCCTTAATTCCCAAACCCTAATCTAATCCACACCCTATATATACATAAACCTATCCTACATATCTCCCACAAAACTTCCTACACTTAAACCCTCTCACAAACATCAAAAATCAGTTCTTACACACTTTTATTCACGAATCAATGGCACCCAAGAGAGCACGCACTATTGACAGCAGCAGCACAGTTCCTACTGCTGATTCATCGAGGGGTACTGCTGCAAGGCCTCGGTTAACTGACAGAGCTGCGGAGGAGGAGTACACTAGGCTGTTGGGGAAGCTGATTCTGAAGGAGAGGGGGTTTTTACCATCAGGGAGGGATGGTGAGTTGTTGCTCATGATTGCAAAGAAGGGGTGGATAGCTTTTTGTGAGTCACCCGAAGCAGTACCGATGAGCGTTGTTCGCGAGTTCTACGCGAACGCGAAGGCTGAAAAGAATGGGTTTTCTTTAGTCCGTGGGCTGACGGTTGATTATCATCCTGCGGCGATTCGCCGTGTGATTGGACAGCGAGAGAGGAAGCCCGAGGAGGAGAACTGGAATGAAAAGACTGCTGAGGATTTTGACTTGGATTTGATTTGTGCGACTCTCTATCGACCGGGCACAGTTTGGACCCGCAGTCCAGGCAATAATGAGTATCGTCACTTTCCGGAGATCGCCATGAACAGGTATGCCCGTGCATGGAATGCATTTATATGTGCTAATATTTTGCCTTCTTCACATGCACACGAGGTCACAGTTGAGAGAGCACAGTTGTTGTGGGGAATTCTGCATGATGAGTACTATGTGGACCTTGGTGAGTTTATCTACCAAGGAATTCTGAAGTTTTTGAGGGGAGCAAAGCATATGAACATCCCTTATGCATCCACGGTTACGAAGCTATGCCGAGCAGTGGGAGTGAACTGGCTGGCTCATGAGCAGTTGCAGTTGCCAGCAGCTCCGATTGATTCTGGCACTCTGAATGGGATGCAGGAGTGGACCGGTGGTGAGCCTAAGGAGCATGGGCTGGGTTATCGTCTTCCAGGAGGGTGTCCAGCACGAGGTGCTACTATGGCTAGGCCAGGGCGTGGTGAGGCTGGTTCTTTGAGAGCTCAGGAGGGTGCTGGGATGGGTGATGCCCAGTATAGGAGGCTTTCACGGCGGATGGATGCCATGTATGAGACGCAGAGCAGGTTTGCTCAGGAGCTCACCCTTGCGTTAGGGACTGCTTTTCGAGGCCTTGGAGCTGATATCCAGTGGCCAGTTTTTGGTGAGGACTCTGCATACCCACCGCCTGATACTCCACCCACTGAGGGTGATGATGATGATGACTCCGAGTAGGTATACCCTGTGTTCCTTTCTACTACTTTCACTGAGGACAGTGAAGATTTTTAGTTTGGGGGTGGTAGTTAAGGAATATTGTGTGTGTCATTTAGTTGCATATTCATGATAGTTTAGTTCATATAGTTGCATAATTTATGCCATTTAGTTTTTTTTTATGAATGTCATGTAGCTCATGCATTTACCATGATCCCTTTTGCAATAAGTTATCGACTGAATTGTGATATTGATGCGAGTGTAGTGATAGCAGTAAAGTGATATTAAGTTGTGTAGGTTGATATGCATGCTAGAAACAATTGTAAGTCCACTAAGTCTTAAAGAATGCGTAAGGGCTAGATTGTTGTTATGATTTGGTTATTTTCAAGGTCAATCTACTTATTATGCTTAGAATTCGATTATAGGTTCTTAGTGATAAAGACATGAAAAAAGAAAAAAATTTGGAGAAAAAAATATGGAAGTTGTTGCTAGTTGTGGCTAGGCGTCAAATGGTTAGTAGCCGGCTCGCATATATTGCGAGTAGTCTAGGGTTGAGCAAGATGGAGCGAAACGCACTTGCTCAGAAGTTATCAAAAAAAAAAAAAAAACTTTTTTTTGCATAATTGATCAAGAGTGGGCTCTTTGGTATTCGAGTTATTAAGTTCTTAGGGGACTTTGTGCCTAGTGACCTAAGGCTTTTAGAGTCTGGGATCCGCTAACCTAACGCTCGTTACATGGATACCATTGTATAAGTCTTTTGTGGACCTCACTCATTGCACGGTCAAATAAGCATTTGAGTTGTAAATAAAAAGCACGATTCCGTAGTAAGCTCCAGAGTTCTTGTAGTGTTGTATATCATTTTGTGCCTAGAATTTTTATTCTTTGTATAATCGTAGGATTGCCTTGAGGATAGTCTAGTCATAGTAATTGGTCTAGTTCTGAAGCATATCTGTTAAGCATTTGCACACACCACGTTTCTGGCTGTATGTCCGTTTGCATGAGTTTATTGATCTTTAGTTGTCTAACTGCATTCGTTGAGATGTGACAATTTGGTTGGTTAATTGTAGTAAGGGGGATCGTTGCATTTTCATATAGATTGCATTCATGCATATTTTTATTTGTTTTTGAGTCTGTGACGCTTGAGGACAAGCATTGATTTAAGTTTGGGGGTGTGATAAGTGGCATTTTATACCACTTGGAACGTCTTAAAATGGCTTAAATTGGTGTCTTGAAATCAAGTATTTTGTGTATTTGATGCGTTTTTCTAGTGTTTATGTATTTCAGGGTATTAGTTGCATTTCGGGGGAGGAATCATCAAGAATAAGCCTTGGCATGTGTTCACCGTTGCGAGAGGAAAGGAATGGGCAGATTACGGCGAAGAAATGGAGCAAACCTGGATTTTTTCCAGTAGAGGCCTGCGCGCCCGCGCAACAATGCTGAGCGGCCGCGCAGCAACCTGCGCGCCCGCGCAGCTATGCTGAGCGGCCGCGCAGGGTCGGGGAAAAAGATAAATTATTTTAGACTTCTACTTCTGTTTGGCTTCCAACTTCTATGTAATCTGAGTTTTATGGGACTATTATATAGGTAGATTTGAGACGGTTTCACAGAGAGTAAGAAGGGGATTATGTTTTAGATTGTGTTTTACGTAAGAAGCGAAGGAGATAAGGAAGAAGACCGATTTAGCACACCGCAACGAAGAGGAAGCATATTTTCTTGTGATTCTTGTTTCGTTGTAACGTTGGATGCTAGTTTTCTTGCTTTGACTTATTTACTCTTGTGACGTACTCTGTTTTAATATAATTAGTTTAGTTATTATTTTCTTGTGTTTGTTTGTCATGATTTCATATGAACCCATGATGGCGATAAGTTCTATTATGGGCTAATCGTGATCATGGGGTTGCAACGGATTTATTATGGAATTCTTTAGTTAATTGTTTAATACTTTAGTGTGTGATGATTGCATGATATCTAGTATTGGTTGTGCGTATTCGTCTTATGTGCGTCGCGAACATATAAGATAGGGTGTTAATCTCTTGTGAAGCGACGGTGGATCTAGAAAAGGAGATTGTGATAAGAGAAAGATCTGCCACAGAGATTCCTAGATCAAGGACTAGATCTCAAACTACTACTGATCCCAAAGACAAGGGAAAAGGAAAAGTTGGGGAGATAGTCAAGAAATAGAAGATGAAGATTCCTTAAATTCTGATAGATCCTGTGTGCAAGATGGTTCAAGTATTTGATGATGCTGCTGTTGAAGATGAAACAGTTGAAACTCTCAAGAGAAAGAGGATGACAGAAGAATCTAAGACAACCTCTGACATAGCTCAAGTTGTTCAGAGTGAAGAAGTTCAGAACTTAATAAATCCTGAAGATATTTCAGAACAGCAAGCTACAGATGAAACTGCAAATCCTGACCAATTCATCAAGACATCAACCTCTGACACTGCTCAAGTTGACATAGACAACTTAACATTAGAAGACAAGAAGAAGCTGCTATGGAATAAGTCTATTCCAGTTCAGCCTAAGACAAATCAGATGTTGAATCAACTTGCAGCATTTGGGGTAAAAGCCAAGCAAGCTAGAGACACTTCTGGATTAGGTTCTGACAGAGAGAAATTCCAGACTGGGATAAAAGTTGATATTAGAGATCTATTCACATTGACTGACAAGCCTTTTGAAGAGATCACACATAAGCACCTTGACAAAGTGTTTTCTGCTCAAGTAGTGATGGATACTCATGATGATTATGAAGAAAAAGAGAAATTGATCTTATTTCTGATTGATGGCAGAACTTATAGATTATCTGAATCTAATGTACTGAAGAAATCTGTCAAAGAGCTCCAATATATTCATTATCTACTGGAGGTAAATTCTGATGTTACCAGGAAATGCTCAGAATATATTCTGAAGAAAATAAGAGATTTACTCAGAATTTCTGGTGCAAGAATGACAGAGTATACTCCAATGATGACTGAGGATGATGGAAGAGAAATTCCTATGAGGAAGAATTCTGCTAAGGTAGAAGTAATTCTGAAAGGAAGATACTTATGCTATAATGAAGATTTTACACATCCAAGGGTATTCAGACTGGGAGATGGACTTGAAAGAAATCCAATTTCTGCGCTCAGAGATGCAATATATCAGATTGGTGATACTGAAGATGAAGAACTACAACAAGTCAAAGCTCAGTTACTTGAAGTTAAAAGAAAAGCAGAGACCAAGCTGGTATCAGACTTTGTAAGGAATCATTATGGATTCAGGCTGATTCGGTGAATTTGGTAAAAGCTGCATGAACTGTAAGTTGTATTTAGTTGTGCATATAAACTCTCATTGCATTTTTACTTAAATGTTTTTGACATCATCAAATCTATAAACTTGTATATTTTTATAATTTACAAGTTGGGGGAGATTGTTAGATATATTTATGATGTCATGTTTAATCTGATTTGTTTAGTTTCAGAACTTACTATCAGAACTTAACTGGAAATCAGAACTTACTGAAGACAGGAAGTTATCAGAACTTAAGCCATCAGGACTTACATCAGAACTTAAGTGCGGATACACTTCAAGGATGAAAAGTGACTGATTTACAGGAGATGATCTGGATTAAATAAAAGAAGATATGCTTGGAGAGTTGTACAACTAAAGGACTACAGTAGATAATCTCTGATTGATGTATTTTAGGAAACAGAACATATCATATCAATTAGGAAATATCTTGTAATTGTGTAGTATATAAACACAGATTATGGTTTACACTATATGTGTTATCATTCACGAGAATATTATTCATTGTAACCCTAGAAGCTCTTAGTGATATCATACATCACTGGGAGAGTAGATTAAACCTACCGTAATAGAGTTTGATATATTGAATAAACTTGTTTTCTGTTACATACTTGTGTTTATAATCGAATTGATTGTAGATACTATATTCAACCCGCTTCTATAGTATCATTGAGGCCTAACAGAATATTAAATACTTGATCTAGTTTAGTAAGAGCTGTAACAGAAGGATGACCCATTCTTGCATGCCAAAGAGTAATTTGGTGATTAGCAATATAGAGGGCAACAGTGAAATTAGTGGGAGAAGCAACATGATTATATTTGTACATGCCACTTTCAAAATTACTAATCTCAGTTTTCCTCTTCTGGTGAAGGTCCTGTAAAGTACAAGTAAGTTTGGAAAAAGGGACAAAACAATTATTATTGTCAGTGAGTTTGGGTATATAGATGATATTACAATGAAATTTAGGTATACAAAGCACCTGAGTTAAGAGAATATTATTTGGCAAATCAATGATACCAATATGAGTAATACTAGCAGATGTACTATCGTATATTTTAAAAGAGATGGTAGAGGTGTGAGATTTTCCAATAAGTTAAAATGACAGGTGACATGGCCAGTGACGCTAAAATCCAAGATCCTATTATGATCAAGTGTAGTATAAAGTGAAGTTTGTTGGAGTACCTTGAACATATGATGCGATATTATCAATAAGAGGTGAAGAAGCTTAAAGTTTAGCATTCCAAAGAGACATAGCCTTAATACTTGACTAAATCATAGCATCCAGTTGATGACATTGAGCCTCAGTAAATATGCAGCAGAGCAAGTATCTTCACTACTAGACTTAGCAGAGAGAGATGTAGAAGAAGTAGTCACTTCAGCAGCTTCCCTGATAGTAGATTGAGCACCGGGTCTCGGTTTAGGCTTAAGTTGATCATACAGGCGGTGCCAATCAGGGTAATCGTGTAGCCAAAAACACTTACCACGGATATGACCAGAGGAATGACAAAAAATAAAATATACAGAGTCATTTGGAACAGATTTCTTGCCAAGAGTAAATGAGGTAGAAGCATGACGTTGCTTATCACCAGTAAATCTAACATTCATATCAATATTATCAATAGTTTGACACTGACATGTACAATCTCTTTATACCTCTTCTCTTGCAGTAATAAAGAATAAGCCTGACTAAGTGTTGATATAAGTGTCATCATAGGTAATTGACCCCATATAGCAGTAAGTTGATCCCTCTAAGCCCCATAAGAAATTGGCTTAACTTTTGGATCCGTTCATAATTGACTAGTTTAAGATCATGATGACAAACACAATTACTGTAGACACAAGAACGTTTAGGAATTGGTGAGAAATTGTCAATTTCATTAATAAGAGCACGAAAATGAGTGAAATAGGTAATAACACTCAATGAACCTTGAGAAAGAGATAGAAGATCCTTCTTTAACTGAAAGAGGCCAGGTACGTTAATTCGAGAAAAACAAATAACTAGATCATCCCAAATACTTTTAGCAGTTGAGAAATACACCACAATACTATGTATTTCAGGTGTAATGGAGTTTAATAACCGCGACCACATCATTACATCGATTTCACATAATATACATAATGCTACCAGTAACAACAAGTTTAGAAAGAGTACCGTCAATTAGACCTAGCTTGAGTTTAGTAGATAATGCTAATTTTACAAAACGACTCTATTGTTGATGGTCCTGTTCAGTAAGCAATTCAGTGACAAGTGATATAACTGGATTGTCTCCATTTCGCAGAAAAGAATGATGATTTGAGATAATTTTAATGAAGAAGATGTTTACGCCACGTGGGACGAGTTCAAGGATGAAAATACAGGTATAGTAGTAGATATATATATCGACAACGTCGAAACAGTAACAGAGGAATATGAAAATCACATCGTAAAGATTAAACCCTACATCATGAATTGAGCACAATTGAATTTGATATCATGACAAAATGTATAGAATTGTATAAATTTAAGTAATTATAATTATAGATATCTTGAAGAAGATGACAAACAAACGTGTTATTATATTATTATTAAAGAATGATGATAAAATCGCAAATTTGTAACTAAGTATTATATTTGAATTGCCGGTAATAGTGATTGACTTCTGACTCACAAGTTTATTGATATAGTATAACATTAACACATTCAATACGAAAAAAATAGAAAAAATTTAAATTTTTTTTCGCACCGTGAAATGTTGTAAGTTTTGAAGTGCAAAGCTCAGATAAATTTTCTTTTTTTGACGAAAAACAAATTTATCTAAAGTTTGCATTTTACGGTGCAACCATTCGATAACTAATGAAACAAAAAAGAAAAGAAAAAGAAAGACACCAGTGCGAGAAATTCCATGAAAGACTGGCGATAATAACAAAGTGCAGCTAGCTACTTCCAGTAGGCCAACTATCTTCCACCCTCGTCTTCTCCGCCACCATAAACACACACCTATACACACAACCAACACCACTTATATATACATACAATTACCTCAATCAACACCTTCTTCATCCTGTATCTATACATTCCCCAAACTCCTTCAATTCATCAACAATGTCTTCCTCATTACTTCTCCAAACCACTATCACGCCCTCCCTTTCATTCTCTTCTTCAATCTCTTCGTCAATTAAGTACCGCTCAGTTTTCAACCCGACCCGAAATGCGCGTCGGATCGCCCCAATTCAGGCCAAAATCAGGGAAATCTTCATGCCGGCGCTCAGTTCTACCATGACTGAAGGAAAGATTGTGTCTTGGATCAAATCGGAGGGAGATTTGTTGTCCAAAGGCGAATCGGTTGTTGTTGTTGAGTCCGATAAGGCCGATATGGATGTCGAAACGTTTTACGATGGCATTTTAGCTGCAATTGTTGTTGCTGAAGGTGAAACTGCGCCTGTTGGAGCTCCGATTGGGCTTTTAGCTGAATCAGAAGCTGAAATTGAGGAAGCCAAAGCTAAAGCAAAAAATTCCGGAATTCCGGCGACTTCTCCGGCGCCGGCAAGTTCTCCGGCTCCGGAGCCGGAAGTTAGTTCTCCGGCTCCGGCGGTGGCGGCTGCTCCGGCGGTGGCGGCTGCTCCGGCGGTGGCGGATGGACCGAGGAAAATTGTGTTGACACCGTTTGCTAAGAAGTTAGCGAAGCAGCATAAGGTGGATGTGAATAGTGTGGTAGGGAGTGGACCGTTTGGGAGGATTACGCCAGGAGATATTGAGGCCGCGGCTGGAATTGTTTCGAAAAGTGCGAGTGTTGCGGCTCCGGTTGCGAGTCCTGTGGCTGCTGTTGCTGAGCCGGTGAAAGCGGTTAAGAGTAGTTTTGTGGAAATTCCGGGGTCTACTGTGGTGCCGTTTACGACTATGCAAGCTGCTGTGTCGAAAAATATGGTGGAGAGTATGAGTGTGCCGACTTTTAGGGTTGGGTATCCGGTGTCGACTGATGCACTTGATGTGCTCTATGAGAAGGTACATTGTTGTTTAATGTCTTGAATTTTGATGCATTGTGTTTGTAGTCTGTTCAGCTTTATTATTCTCTGAATATTGCTAATCATGAACCTAATTTGCAAGTTGAACATACAGTAATTATTGGGATCACTAATCAGTTAAATTATTAATCTTGTTTTAGTATTTAATTTAGTTATTGTAATGTATCTAGTAATTTTATTACTAATAATTTAGGCATATACTAATGAAATCTGAATAATTGAATTGGTAGAGAACATTGTAGTGATTTATTCGAATTAATCAGTTGAATCGGGGATTTTTAGAACATTGGGTACATTGGGTGTTACTGAATAGTAGCGTATGTCCTCAGGTTAAACCGAAGGGTGTTACCATGACCGCTTTGTTGGCTAAAGCGGCTGCAATGGCTTTGGCTCAGCATCCGGTTGTGAATTCTAGTTGTAAAGATGGTAAGACTTTTACATACAACAGTAGCATAAACATTGCAGTTGCTGTGGCAATCAATGGTGGGTTGATCACTCCTGTTCTTCCGGACGCTGATAAGGTAATGCAGTTTATCATCTTCAAGACGTTGTAGGGTTTTATTTGGGTGCACTATGTTAATTGTTTGTTTCCGTTGGGCGGTTTAGCTGGACCTTTATCTATTATCTCAAAAATGGAAGGAGCTTGTGGAGAAAGCCCGAGCAAAGACCCTTCAGCCCCACGAGTATAATTCAGGTATAGTTGACTACTAGTCTAGTGCCTTAGATTTGGATATTTGTACATTTATCTTCTTGATTTTCTCCTCTGATCTGTATTAACTTTGTGTTATACTGGTTCTGGGTACAGGAACATTTACCCTGTCCAACTTGGGCATGTTTGGAGTTGACCGGTTTGACGCTATCCTTCCTCCCGGCCAGGTTAGCATCTAGATTTTAGTCTTCACTTGGTCTGTCATAATATTCTATTCAAATACAGCTAGCTATATAATAAAAATATTGAATGGCTTGCAGGGGGCTATCATGGCTGTTGGAGCATCTAAGCCTACTGTTGTGGCTGACAAAGATGGATTTTTCAGTGTTAAAAACAAAATGCTGGTGAGTCATCGTCTAAGGCTACTGTTATTTTGTTTTTGTTTTGTTTGCAAATTCCTACTATACTTCTTAACTTTTCTTAAAAAGATTTTAATGTTTGCAATGAATTCGTCTATTTGGCTGTGTGCTTATGAACTTTATTGATGTGAGTTAACTGCATATATTGAATTATAGAAACTAATAACTAGGCATGGAAACCTGTCTAAGCTCTTGTAAACATATAATCATCATTTTTTAATCATAATTAATGTTGGAATTATTAATTCACTTAAGCTCAGTATTCCGATATATAGCATTGCTTACTGGAAATATCAGTATTATAACTTTCTCAATATGCAATCTATCTTCGTGCATTGGCATTTTCTCCACATAAATATTAGTTTCTTTTTTGTGGAGCATCAGCCTGTCTTTATACATTTAGGATAATTTTGGTGTTTGCTAACAAATATGCTTGATACTATGATTAAAACTACTGTCTAGTTTACAACATTTTTAGATTGCCAATGCTTCATAATTTGGTGTTGCCTAGATCAGAATTGCTTTATATGTTGTGAAAGCGTATATCATATGGATACACCAAAATCTGACAATAAATATCATTGTACTAAGAAAAGTGATTATGACTTCGATAATCTAGCGATCTAGGTAGCACAACTAGTTTTTAAGTCTCCAATATTCTTATATATGGGCCTAGCTGTTCAGGCAGGTACGTCAGCAAACTGAGAAAAGAATTTCTCATAAAAAAATTTCACTGCATAAAATATGCATCTTGAAGATATTATCCAGTCAAAAAGACTAGAGAAAGAAAATTGCAGAGACTTTTCGTTTTTGTTTTGATATTTACTTAGATGTAGGATGAAGGAAATAAACAAAGAAAAGGATCTGCAAATAATCTAGCAAAGAATAAAACGGAGAAGCAATTATAGGATTTGTAACTTTTGTTTGTATTTTATTGCAAGTGGGCCGTAAATTATCTGCCTACATCTTTTGTTGTGAGTAATGATTTAATGCTTTCCAGATTTTAATTTAGACCAGTCTTTTGAAACTATGTTCGATATTGATTGTTTCCTGGTCTGCTCCAGTCATTAGAGAGAATCATAGAACACACTTAAGAATTGACTTGCATGTGACTACATTCTGATGTAGAATTTCGGTACTAGGTTGTTTATCACGAGTAAAATTTGTTAGGGACTGGCAGTGGCGGACACAGAAAAAATAAATTCAGGAGGGTCCAATTATTTAAAGTAATTAAAAGATAAATATATAAATTATATTTTTACATAATAATCAGTTTATTATCCGCTTAATGGTCCTAGTAATCTTATATTACAAGTGTATAAGAAACCGCACTTCTATACTATATTATAATAGACGAAACATCAAAAGTTTGGTAGTCGGTCGGTCGGTACTCACTAAAATTACTTAATTACCCTGGTCGGTACTCACTAAAATTACTTAATTACCCTTAATTGATATTGCTGCTTTTACTTAATTATCCTTATTTTAATTCGAATAAAAAATATTGTATTTGCCCGAAATTTCAACAAGTAATTACAGAAAATTTTATGCGAGCTTGAGAGAGAGAGAGAGCGCTCTTACTTCAAAGCTTTGGAGCCTAACCTATAATTCATTTTATCCTTTCTAATCTTAGCTGAAAACATATTTGCCAATTGCCATGACAAACTAATGAAGTTTGTAATTTACTTAAAAGGAGAGTATAATTAAATATATCTTTTTTTGTTAGATTGATATGCAATTAATTTATACTATTTTTACAATATTATAATAATCAAAATAATTATTCTCACTTAATAAATTATCTACTTCAACTAAAACATTACTTTTTTTGTTCAATCCCAAAATAAACACCTCACTTCCTAAAAATATCACGAGCAGTAAATAATAATCTAATATATCTATCGATTTATTTATCTATCCATCAATATATACTAAATTATCTATTTATACTTATACTATATTATAATAGATAAATATTAAAAGTTTGGTAGTCGGTCGATCGATACTTGATGAAATTACTTAATTATTGGAATTTGATGAAATTACTTAATTATGCTTGCTTAATTATTTATGTATTGTTTACTTAATTTATATTAAAATATATTCTAATCGATGTTAAAATTTATTATGACAAATCACTATTTTCTATTTTCAAGCGTACATGGGCAAGGCTAATAAGTGGTATTCACAAGGTCCATATTAAAGAGCAAACGGCTAGCTATTACGGGGTATGATGAATGATGATTATTTATCTATACTATATACTATTATATAACAAAGAAACATTTTTGGTATCGATTTTTTGATATACACCGATTTTACAAAATAATCTTTAAAATTTTATAAGATTATTCAAATAATAATAATAAATTAAAAGCAATAGTCTTATATTTTATAAGCACCGACCTGTCTCTCAGCTATATATCGCTATAAATGTGGGTTCTCTCTCAAATTAGACAACTCTTTCTGTTCAACAAGTACATCAATTCGGAATCTATATTCAAATTTTTATGGTTTTGGGACAAACTTTTATCAGTTGATAAGATTTGGTAGTCGATCCGTCTAACTATATTATAATAGAAAAAATATTAAAAATTTGATAGTTGGTCGGTATTTGATAAAATTACATAATTGCCCTCATTTAGTTAATTTATTATTTTTACAGAATTATCTTATATAATATTATCGTTAAAAATTATAACCCTGAAACAAAGTTATATAAAACCATATACGGTAGGTAAGTAGATGACAATGTTTGAGTAGATATATACGGTGTTCGAGATAAAACAAAATAATAAATACTGATGACGATATCAAAATAGTTTACTATTGAATCGGGATAAAAATATTTACTAAAAGATATTTCGTTGGTCGATATAATGACATCGGGTTAAAAAAAATTTACTTAAACTTTTAACAACTATAATTAATACGATTTAAAATAAATATAATAAATATTTAAAACAACCGTGCATTGCACGAGTTTTAGGCTAGTAAATTTTAATTTTCTAAAATTTGAATAACATCAATCATAAATGCTATATTTACTCTAATAATATTATACAAGTTTTAGTCATTTGGGTTCAGAGTTCGGACTATAAGATATTGAGTTCCAAAGGCCAAGTTCCAAGCTAATGCAGAGTATAAAGCTTTATCAGATAAGCATCCGCAGTGAAACAATCAAACAGCGTCAAACCTCCCAAGGTGACAACTGCAAGTATATATATGAAATATGATCAAACTGCAGCAGTTACAGAATATCAGGAAACACTTAACGAGATAAGTAGTATGATATATACAGTAAAATTTCAACAATCCAGCCTAACAATTAATTCAAGGAAGCCATACATATATATACATGGCCTTGCCGGCACCGGGGGGGGGGACCCCCTGACCCCCCTGACCCCTCCAGGTCCGCCTCTGGTGCCTGGTAGGTAAAGCTCGTATACTACAAAGATTTAAGTCAAAAGTTGTATCATGTGGAATGGCTACATTGACTTGCTGTGTCAAATTAAATAAATTTCCAGTCAAATACTGGCTTGCTTCTTCTGGTTTGTGTCTCCTTGCACCTGATGGTAACTTTGCCATATATTTGTATTGCAAATGGTTCCACTAAGACCATTTGCTTATGAGACCGGATAGCAGCATTAGTTTGCAAAATCATTTTTCGATGTCGTACATCGAGATCTTTACTTTGAATATTTTCTAAATCTTCCTCATATTGTATCAGACTGTTGTTTATGTTGGCTGACTAGTTGTTGACCTTTAGAAATGCTTAAAACCTTATTTTTTTTTCTTTCTTTGTTTATTTGAGGAAATTTGTGCATGTTCTGAAGCCACATTTAAGTTTAGGAGAATGAATTTTTTAAATTACATGTAGTACATAAATGTATTTATTTGCTTTAGTTGACAAAAGAACATGCAGATGCCCAGAATTCCCTGGATAATGAACTTGAACAAATTAATTCCTAATATAGTATGAGTTACTCTTTTGTGATTGATTGTATTCTGGATATCCTCGATATAATATGGAAGACTTGAGTTTTCAGATTGTATAATGAGATTCGCGAACTTATAGACGATCTCAGTGAATCTAAGAGTTACCTTCTTGCTCAGTTCTGGATGTTGCTTGGTCCACTTTTGTTATTGTAAACAAACTTTTGTTTGATTTTGTGCCCTTTTACAACTTGGAAGCTCATATACTGACCTGATTGTAAATCTCGTGTAGGTGAATGTTACTGCGGATCACAGAGTCATCTATGGTGCTGATTTGGCTGCATTCCTCCAAACCTTTGCAAAGATTATTGAGAACCCGGATAGCCTGACATTGTAGATGTATCAAGTGGTTAGGAGACGGTCATACAGTTACAATCTAATTGAGGGTACCCTGTCTAAACCTTGTGAGCGACAGTTGCAGTCACAGTCTTTACCAACTTTTTTCTCTTCATCATTTACAAATTTTCTTCTTATTTTTCTCCCCTAGATTCTAGCCTGTTAGAGTATGTTAGCATTGAGCAGATTTTGAAAGAGGGCAATAAGGATTTGCTATTTGTATACTATATTTTGAGGAATTTGAAGTTTGTAACCATGTGTTTTTGCTGACAAGCTCTCACTGCATTGCCGTACTTGCTATACTCAAGTCCTGCTCTGTGCTCATTTCAGTCTTTGTTATTCTCAAGTTGTGGTCTGCTATTTTCGCCATTAGGAGTTCAGAACAAAGCATGTTTTCCCCGCAACTAAATTTTAGTACATGCACATTTGAAGCACAACCCAGAATCAATTTGACTGCTAATTAGATAATCACACGAGAAATGCTAGAGATTGTAAAACCTTTTTAAAAATTGTCCTCAAATGAATACAGGGCCTCTCTATCTCTAATTGCTAAAATCAGTTACACCTTGCAACATATGTTATTGTCTAAAATTAATTTATGAACCGTCTCAAATTAATTTCAAAAGAATTTAATCATTAACATTATAAATTTCGGAAATTTAAACTAATTTGTTGATATACCGATTTGTGATTTATCGGGTTATTTTTAAAAAGTTGAATAATTTATCAGCATTTTGGTAAATCGGTCAAAAATATTGATTGATTTATCGATAAAGGTATTTTAAAAAAAAAGATTTAATTTTTTTATGAGTTTTTTTTTAATAAATTTGGAGAGAGTCGCCGAGTCGGTAAGGTACTACACCCCGCTTTCACCAAAACAAACAATCCATGAGGATACACTAACGTTCACAGACATGCAGACACGAGCTTTACATTTCATATTAGGCTTCTTTTACACATCTTGGCCTGTTGCCTTCACTGCATGTAACATGTACATACTCATTCAATCAAACATGAATCTATCAATCAAAATTCTTTCTTCCTTATACTAATTATAACGGTCTTTCGACAGTTCACGAAATCCCCGATCTGATAATGCCACTACATAATTTCGATAGCAAAAATTGAGATTACAACAGAGTTCAAATTCAACAAGGAAACAACTTTGAAGCATGACCATCATTTTGTGGCCAGCTTGCGATGATATGCAAACTTTAGAAGCGCACTAACAGGTTGTCTCACCAGAACCATGATTCATCAGTAAGCTTTCAAACAAGAGGCTTTGAGTCTACCCAAAATGTGGACCTGTAGAACAGTACAGGTTGTTTTCATCGGAACAATAACGAGCACTAAACTCAAATGATAAGACTCATGCATTATGTTTCAGACACTTGTGACTCAAATCTCCATATATGATTTAAATGGTCCATGTCTAAAATCTAACCTAACCTTCAGTCTCCATGTGATCCAGGTCCCTCTGTTAGCTAGCTAGCTAGCTTACCCCCACTGGTGCACTTCATTGCTTGTTTCATACGTCCTCAAGCTTCGAATTGAACTCTTTACTCAGATGAAAACAACCTTTTTTGGCCGGAACTTTTGCCATTATATATTCCGATGACTTAATCCCGATTTCTGGGTTATATTTATTTTGTTACAATATACAGTTTACCAATAAGAAAGAATATATACTTTATAAATAACTGAACGCATAAATTTCAGAAAATTGAAAACAGGTTATAAAAACTAAAAAACTAGGAGCACTAACTCACCCCTAACATAACCGATTCTGAATATGTATACTTTTTGATTAAAAATGCAAAATAAAGTTTTTTTTTTTGCTAATTAAAAAAAAATGCACATTAAAGTTATGCAGTTGGTTTTCTAAGTAAATTTTTTAAGAATCACAAAGAAACTAATTAGGATAAGTTTGCATGGGTTTAGATCTGGAATCCCAGTGACGACATTGCGAACGTCACTCCGGTCAGGACCAGCAACTCTGCTTCTGTGTACAGATTTGCTGATTTGCATGTAAGTCGGTGTAATGTCAGCACTCTTACAAGTTCAAAGCCCCTTATCTCTAATTCACATTGTTGTATGATTGCATCATGAATTCATATGCATTAGGTAACTAATTACATAAACTATAGTATAAGTTTATAAAAAATGTGTATCAGCAAGATTTATTTATAAGAAGTTGCTCATTACAATATCGCTTAAGATATCAATCAAGCACGTATGTTTTGGCCATGTATCTGTGATTGTATTGTATGTGTATATCTGGGATATATCACCGACTTACAACATGCGGTTGTAATATTTGTAATAGAACCCATACTTGCCGAAATATAAGGTTAAAAGGTCAGGGCAGTCTTCTTGGTTGTCACCAGGCGTTCAGTTCATTGACACATATCAGGCATTCCAATAATACAACCCTACTGCTGGTAGGCTGTACTTCAAATTCATCTAGATATTCCAAATATTTTCGTAAGAATTAATATTATCATCATATATTTGATAAAAGAGGTGCACACAGAAGAAGTAGAACATGATAATAACAAAAAGGTGTTGTAACAAATTTTGTCTGTATAACGTCGTACACCCTTTATTTTTTAGACTCTGACTCTACTTTAAAAACAAACTTAACTACTCGCTGCCCCCTTGCTTATCCTCCAATAATTCCTATGCTACTACTATCTTCATAGCCATACAAAAGTTACCAATAAAATCAACCTATTATATATATCTTCTAATAGTATAAGTTACTGCATGTAAAAATGGTGGTAAAACTGTTTTTGCTGCATGCTCCCCTTCAGCTTATAAATAGGTAGAGGGAGTTGCGGTACCATAGATTTGTATCATCACTACACATAAGCTGAAACACCGCTAATTAGAAAAAGATGGTAAATATGGAAAGGAAAGACAGCCATGTTAAGAATAAGAGGCCAAAGGGTGGAATGATCACCATGCCTTTCATCTTTGGTAAGCCTTCATATACCCATATATACTTGCTTATTTTTGCTAGAACATCAATTCAACTGTATAAGGTATCTTGATGAATTTGATCTAGAGAACATGTTTGTTAAGCCTACTGTATTTAGATCCCTGTGTTTGTGTTATGTATTATGTAATATTGATATAGGGTACTATGAAATGTGGTGCAGCAAATGAAATATGCGAGAAGTTGGCGGTGGTAGGGTTCGGGGCAAACATGATAAGTTACTTGACGCTGCAGCTAAATTTGCCACTAACAAAAGCTGCCAATACTCTTACCAACTTCAGTGGAACTGCTAGCTTGACTCCTTTGCTCGGTGCTTTCATCTCGGATGCTTATGCCGGACGCTTCTGGACTATCACTATTGCTTCTATCATTTATCAAATTGTACTTACTTTCTCTTCTTTTTCTACATACAACTAATTACACATATACTATCAGCGATTTAGTGCCATGTAGTTTTACTGTGCTTAATTTTCATTAATTACATCACGCTTAGTAGTCCATCGTCCTATCTCCATTGGCAGTAGAGGTCAGGGTTTGAGGGTTCGAGGTCTGTGTGAGTTTATGTTGAAGAAGATGTCATAACTAGTAATTATAATTGACATAGACAAAAAATTAGTATATGTGATATATTATAGTTTTGGAAGGATTATGACCAACACTTCTGTGGATTTTCATGATTAATACTTAGTTATGTTTTTGCTACAAATTTTGGCAGGGAATGATATGTTTAACTATATCAGCAGTTCTACCAAAGTTAAGACCTCCACCATGCAAAGGCGACAATCAAGTGTGCCAGGAAGCCAATTCTGAACAATTAGCAATCCTTTATGTATCATTACTATTAACCGCAATAGGATCAGGGGGAATCCGACCATGTGTGGTAGCATTTGGGGCAGATCAGTTTGACGAAAAGGATCCGAAACAAGCAACTGCTACGTGGAAATTCTTCAACTGGTATTATTTTTGCATGGGAATATCTATGCTGGTAGCTGTGACAGTGGTTGTTTATATACAAGATAATATTGGATGGGGCTGGGGACTTGGAATTCCAACTGTAGCCATGGGACTCTCGATTATTGCCTTCTTTGTTGGATATCCACTTTATCGAAATTTGGATCCAGCTGGTAGCCCGTTTACACGTTTGGTTCAAGTATTAGTTGCTGCATTTCGAAAGAGAAATCTGCCCATGGTTTCTGATCCTAAGCTACTTTATGAGAATCACGATCTCGACGCCCCTATTTCTGTGGCTGGAATGCTTCTTCACTCTAAACATATGAAGTAAGCGCTCTCAAACTCTCTGTGGCATACACTATTTCGTTGAAGATATATCAATATATCATGCATTCATCTACTAAAACCTCGAGTTTTGGAAAGAGACGATCATTTAAAGATTTATGAGAGATCTTTATTCTTTATGTTAACATCTTAAACTTTTAGGGAAGCTGGTCATTTAAAAACACGTAGGTTAATTATACTTCTGAAAACATGATATATACCAATTCATGTTTTGATATGAGTGCAGGTTTTTGGACAAAGCTGCCATTGTAACTGCAGAGGATGGTATAAAATCCTCATCAACTCCAAATTTGTGGAGACTAAACACGGTACACAGAGTTGAAGAACTAAAGTCAGTAATTAGAATGGGACCTATTTGGGCAGCTGGAATCCTTCTAATCACAGCATATGCTCAACAAGGAACATTTTCACTCCAACAAGCCAAAACTATGGACAGACACCTCACAAAATCCTTCGAAATCCCGGCCGGCTCCATGTCTGTTTTCACCTTAACATCCATGCTCACTACAATTGTCTTCTACGACCGCATTTTTGTCCCTTTAACACGTAAACTCACAGGCAGTGAGCGCGGCATTTCCTTCCTAACTCGCATGGGAATTGGCTTTAGTATATCAGTACTAGCAACCTTTGTTGCTGGTTTTGTGGAAATAAAACGAAAACAAGTGGCCTCAAAGTCTGGACTTCTCGACAAGCCTCATGCCATTATCCCCATATCTGTCTTCTGGCTAATACCGCAGTATTGCCTTCATGGAGTGGCTGAAGCCTTCATGTCGATTGGACATCTTGAATTTTTCTATGACCAGTCACCGGAGAGCATGAGGAGCACAGCTATGGCATTGTTTTGGATGGCTATTTCAGTTGGCAATTATATAAGTACCCTCTTGGTTTCAATGGTACACAAGTTTAGTGAGAAGCCTGATGGATCAAATTGGCTTCCCAACAATAATTTAAACAAGGGGAAATTGGAGTATTTTTACTGGCTAATCACATTGCTTCAAGTTTGTAATCTCATATACTATCTCTTCTGTGCAAAATTGTACACTTTTAAACCAATTCAGGTCCACAGTACAACCCAAGATTCTGTGGGGGAACGTGAAGATGTCGAACTTAAGACTCATGTTTAGTTCTGGTGTGCAGTGAACTGTGAACCGCAATAAGACAGCGCAGATAGAGAAAGCATGTATTTATTCCTTTAACATCATATATAGGTGTTTTATTAAGAAGCCTAAAGATTTAAAGTTCTTATATATTGTATCCTCGCATTAATGTAATTGAAAATGTAAGTTGTAAGTTTAACATTACTCATCTTTTTGTGTTTTTTGTGGTGTATGCAAGAGACGCGTGCATGTGTAATACACGTGTGCAAGGTAGAAATTTTGCAAGCTTAAGGATTCCTATGGTATATTTAAGGATGGAGTTAAAATATTCTTGGACTTACTCTAATTCTTCTAAATAACGAATAAGATATGGAGTAATGTTAGAGTTATAAAAAAATATTATAAAAATTTATCACAAAATGACATGGTATTGGTGATATTACATAATAAAAAAATTTCAATTGGTGATAATAATATAAATGCAGGGGTGTACATTTATATTTAGCTAACATGTGACATGTGTCATTTATTACTATTTTAGTAATTTATTTTGTAACTTTAGGATACTGCCGCACTTGCTAATTCTTCTAAATAACAAAATAAGATACCGAGTAGAAGCACAAAAAATATTACAAAAAATTATCATAAAATGACATGACATGAGGGATATGACACAATGGAATAATTCAATTGATGATGATATTTTATTAATTAATATTGTACCTCTAATATTTTTCTAAGACAGGTGGTACGTCTGTTTGAAGTTAAAAGTCAGATGCACACTACCACCATTTATTCCGACACGTGCTAAAGAAATAAGTAGTACATCAATATGGCCTACGAAATCTTTGGCCTACGGCCATACAATTTCGTTTTGAGAGGCTTTATCTAGGGGCAAACATGCCACGCCAACAAGATTCACCTTCGGCAGTTAAGCTTTCAGCATTAAGGTAGAAAGCTTCTGGACACGTGTCAAAGAAAAAAGAGCTGGTCATCCTTGAAAATCCTTGCCCTTTTCTATTTGACTCATCCTATTAATAAATAGTTTTGTAAGGTGGCAACATAGCTTGAAAAGGTGGTAGCTCCTATCAAGTAGATGAAAAAAACAAGAACCAGGACTTAGAGAAAAAAGAAGGACAACAACCTGGTGATAAACAACCTAGTGACAAGGTGATGAAACAATCACAAGACTTCTTCTAATACTACCACATAAGAGGTCATAGAAGGAGGAGGTGTCCTGAGATTATATAAAAGGAGGAAAAACAAAAGATAAAAGGGGGCAGACAGATACAAAAACAACAACACAACAAAATCTTCCGATTATGGCTACAACTTCTAATATATAATTCTTACGAATTGTAGCGGAGAAAATCAGGGCCATCAGTTTGGCGCCGCTGCTGGGGATTTGACAACGAATACTTGCCGATATATTACACTGACAAGAACAGTTCTGCTCGTGCGTGCTACCATTTAAAGTGATCACTTTTTCATCTACAATGTCATCATACTCATACAGTTCTGGCATTTGGCGTATCAAGTGTGTTTTCTACGCATGCTTGGTGAGCTGAGAGAGCCTAATAAAAATTTCTGGTTTTGTATTTGTGAAATGGGATGGCATGAGGATTTTTCTCAGCTCTCCCTGCCCCTTGTGTTCGTCTTTTTATTTCTTACACTTGCTCAACATTAGTAGTTGATTATTAATCACCAAACTTGTACATTACTACACTAACTAGGATTCATATTATTGTTGCACATGTTTATTTCGAGTCTTATGCCGTGTCTTATTAGTCTTATTCGTTTTTTTCTATGTTGCTCTCATATCTAAAAGAAAGCTTGATCGAAGACATCAAATTCATCATAGAACTAATATATGTAGCTCTTTAAGGTCTGTTTCGCCTACGACTACGGTTTAAATTTGTCTTCCATTAAAAATCTCAACTTTTTATAACCCAATGGCATCTCTTAATGTTCATTTATATATGATTGTAACAGATTTTACTTATTGAAATCAATTATATATGTCACGTCTCAATTGATTTCATTACTAATATCTCGAGTGTGTGACTACTATTATGATCAATGTTTTTTTTATCAATCATGTTTATGGCTACTTGTAATAAAATTTCAGCCTACAATGAGGGGTAAATAATACACTCAAAATAGGTAGAAGTCTATAAAGTTATAATTGTTGTAATAAAGTTATTACAGGCTTCCGGCCTAAAATTGTAAATATAAGGTTCTTACGGACTAAAAATCCAATGTTCCAAAGGCTACGACTTCAAAAAATGGTCATCTCCTTCTCAAGAAAAGAGTTCTGACCAGGCCTGGACATTACCGCTCTTGTTGTTGATGATGCTAGCAAAATATACGCTCGATTGTTATAACCAGAGCAGCTACAAGCCACTATATATACCACGTCCAACATAACGTAGTTCAAGACCGAAACTGCAAGCAAAAGCGTATTTGAAAATCTTCTCAAAACATGTCTTCGATGCTCTTATGTTCTCCTTAAAGAAGTGCAAGAAGTTTACAGGTTCGCTTGCAAGACTAGCGCCATCATTCATCTTCACTTTGTTAACCTATATTTTTGTAATCTAAATATTAAAAATAATTTTAGGGGATACTGATGGCCTACGGAATCTTTGGCCTATGTTCATACAACTTCGTTCTGAGAGGCTTCATCTAGGGGCAAACATGCCACACCTACAAGCCTCACCTTCGGCAGCTAAGCTTTCAGCATTACGGTAGAAAGCTGCTAGACACGTGTCAAAGAAGAAAAGAGCTGGTAATTCCTGAAAATCTGGACAACATGCCACCTTGTCCTTTTCTATTTGACTCATCCTATTAATAGATAGCTTTGTAAGGTGGAAATATAGCTTGAAAAGGTGGCAGCTCCTATCAAGTAAATGATAAAAATAAGAACCAGGACTTAAAGAAAAAAGAAGGACAACAACCTGGTGACAAGCAACCTAGTGACAAGGTGATGAAACAACCACAAGAATTCTTCTAATACTGCCACATAGGAGGTCATGGAAGGAGGGGGTGTCATGAGATTAGATAAAAGGAGGAGAAATAAAAGAAAAGGGGGGGGGGGGAGCAAACACAGATACAAAAATAACAACGCGACAAATTCTTCCGATGATGGCTACGGGTTCTAATATATAATTCTTATGAATTGTAGCGGAGAAAATCAGGGCCATCAATCATATTCTGCCTCAATTAACATTATTTTCTGATGTATTGGTCTTTTATTATTCATTGATAGTTGTTTAACTTGAATATATGTTAAGAATTGATTTTCTGCGTCCGGAGGAAAATATGAGAAGAGAAAGGGCGAAGGATCAATAAAATGAGTTAAAATGATATGGTGGAACTGGTGGAGATTCAAGGGGCTTGCACCTACAAGTCATAAGTACTCACATATTTTCTTTATGTTTAAGAGGGCCTACGGTGATCAAAGTTTCGAATTGTTAAAATACGTAAAATAAATACATATTATGAAATGAGTATATTGTTAAACTTGATTCTTATATAATCCAATATCAAGTGTCTTTTATGTCTTTCATTTTAAGACTTGTCATGTTAATTTTTATCTCCCGACTTGTATATTATTGAATTACAAGTAATTTCGAGATAATAAAGTCCCCTTCCATAGAATATATGAAGTCAATAGTAATTATAAAACATTATTACAATACTCAACAAACAAAATTTCATCTTCAAACAAGAACAAAGATACATGTACATTATTTAACCATTATTTAAAGAGACCATCAATGGAGAAGGGTTCTCATCCAACATATTATATATAACCATTATTAAAAATAAAGTATTACCACATAGAAACCCGATACCTCGAGTTATGGAATAAAACATTTCTTCTGCCAGATAAAATTGTGAATATAAATAATTTGGACCAAAAATAAAATATAACTGATCGTTCACTTTTATGATACACCTATGCTAGCTAATGCCTCAATCACTTGCATGATTTGTGAGAGGGGTCTATAATGGGGAAATTCATGAGCTATAAAATAGGAAAAATGTAATGAAAGTGGAACACAATAAACTTAATGTGCATAATACCTTTGTTTAATAAATACCTATAATTTTTTCAAAACTTGGTAGGGTGCACCTTTAAGTCCTATTCAACAGTAGCTGCAATACGTGTGCTAACAACACTCTAGAAGACACTATCCCATAGGCACGGTGTCCAGAACTAAAATACAAGTAGTTGATTTATCGGGATGGGAATATGTTAGTCCCTTAACAATATGACAAGAATTACAGAAGGGGGGTTGAATGGAATTCTTGAAACTTTTTCTTGAAATAAAATGTTCTAACTCAAATATAAATATAAGTGTATTGATTAGCACAATGCGGAATAAAAACTTAAGTGAATCAAAACACAAGTAATTAAAAACAAGAGTCTTTAAAAACTTTCTGGTGGATTTGAATGATTCCACCAGAGATATATATTATATATCGAGAGAACCCTGTGTGCAGAAATGCTCACAGCTACTTACAACAATTGAACTTCTAAGACTACAGAGAAATGCTAAGAATCCTGCTTACAAATATTTCTCTGCTTTCTTGCTTAGATCGGTAGTATCTTAGTTGCTACTACTTGATTTATATATCACCAAGATTATAAAGTAATAAGACAAGATAATAAAATAAAAAACTATCTAGTCTATTACAATGCTACTTCATTACTCTATTCCAGCGTCTTTGAATATCTTCATAATAGCATGGAAATGACAATACTTCTTTGTTCTCGAAAACCTAGTTGAATAGGCTACCACATTCCATTTGCATCCACTCGACGCATGTGACTGTGTTGTCACTATCAACAGATATTTGAATTCTTTATCCGTCGTGTTCATGATCATCCGTCGAGTTATTGATCATCCGTCGGGTTGTCTATTTGATCATCCGTCGACTTCATTGTAGGTTATCCGTAGGGTAGCAAACTGGCACTTGATTTCATTTCATTTATGCAGAATTACAAGACATCATCTATGTACAATTAATCAACCTATTCTGCATATCTAGTTAAAGTCAACATGACTTGAGTACTACTTACATAATCTATACAGTGGTGAATGCAGAAATGTGCTACAGACTTATTGTTACATAAGCTACTCACTCGATGGATAATAAGTCATCATCCGTCGGGACTATAATGAGTCATTCGTCGGGACTATAAATCTTATCCGTCGAGTGCTACATTATTTCACTAGTTAAAATCTACTAAGGTGTTTTGTTCATGAAATCATCAAGTACACAACATATACACAACAATCTCCCCCAATTTATGTCTACTGGAATTGTAGCCATAAATTAAGAGGTACTTGATGATAACAAAACACCCTAAGAATGTAACTTTAAGAGACAGTAGATATTACCGAAAAGTGCTTCAAATAACAGAAATGTACAAAGTTTTGCTCACAGTCATTTTTCAAGATGCTCCTCTAGCCTGAGCAGATTTGTCTAGTTTCTTGAAGGTCTGGATCTCTTTCCAAGCTTTCTGTTATTTTCCTCAATCTGATTTTGGAGCTGCCTGTGTAATTCCAGTTCATCAGGTTCTGAGAGATTTAGCTTTTCTTGCATTTCCAAAAGAGTCTCATTGCTAGAGATGCTCAATTGAACTTCTAATCTGAAGAATCTTCACAGACCTTTGTCATCTATGAACTCCATCAGCCAGTAGGGCCTTAGATGCATTCTTCTCCCTGTGTAAGGGATGATTAGAGTCTTTGGGAGTGCATCTTTAGCTCTAACACTCCTTAGTTCTTCAATCTTCTTCAATACCAATCTTCTTGCAGTAATGTTGAACCCAAAGTTCTTCTTGAAGGATGAATAAACTTTAATCAGTACAGCTTGACTTTCTTGAAGGATCCTGTGAAGAGGCCACATAATCTCCTTTCATCCTTTGTACTTGAACACTAACCTTTCAGGTAGGTTTCTGTATGCATCAATTCCTCTTACTTCATCTAGTTCATCCAGATAGAGGTTTAGATCAGAAAATTCTTTGATGTCACACAAGTACAGATAGTCTCCCTTACTGACTTTAGATTGAGCTTTGACTTGAGACTTGGATTTGAGAGGTGACAGCTTCACTTTCTTGACTGCTCTTGACTTTATTCTTTTTGGCTTGCTAAGGATTGGTAGATTGAAGTCAGGAATTGGTATGTTCTCCCATTCTATTGGCTCATCCTTGGGCACAATAGGTTCACCATGAATATTCCTGTAAGGATCCACCACCCTGATATCTTCAAATACCACAGAGGGCTTTGATGCTTGAGTTGTAGATGGTGTGGATTCCTTAGGAAATTGATCTTCCAATTCCTTGTCAACAATACAGTTTCCTTTTAGTTCTTTTAGCCAATTCCTTCTTTCTTGGAGAATTCTTCTGTTGTTCAACTTGCTTCTTTGATTCAATAGCTTCAGATGGTTGAGAAGAAATTTGTTGTGATGAATTTACAGCATACAGCTTGGCCAAGATAGCAATCTGCTCTTTCTTTTGTTTAGTCTTTTTAGCATCCAGAGCAGCTTGCTTCTTTTCCTGCTTCAATCTAGCCTTTTCTTCTCTCTTTGCTTGAGCAAATTGAGGATGTCCAGCCACCACACAAATTTCTTTCCCATTTTTGAAAATCTCGGCAATTCTCCTTTTGGAAGCTGAATCGGCTGGATCTTTGTATAAAGCAATTGATCTTGACAGAAGCTTCTTCTCATCAGGCTTAGGTGTCTCATATACAATGTCTAAAGGATTTTTCAATGATGATTTTGAGTAGTTTACCCTTGGTTTAAGAATTGTTTCAGCCTTTGGAGATTTGATGCAGGAAGGTTGTCCTCTTTCCAGATAATTCATGCTAATCTCATTCACACTAATTTGCTTGACTTGAGAGTGATGGATGGCTGACTTAACTGGCTCCTTGACAAGTTCAAACTTCTTCTGTATTTCCCCATCAATCTTCTCCCAGTTGACTAAACTCAACTTTTCCTTATCAGCTGCTCTTAAGTTGGCTGCTGCTGCATTGATCAGATCTATACTATCTGTAACTGATGGCTTTGAGATAGTAATTGAAGGTACAATTACTTTAGTGATTTGAATTTGAAGCCTCTCCCCCTCACTTGATCCTTTCTCCCACTTTTTGTTATCATCAAGTTGAGCAGAAGAGGGGGTTTGAGCAGCCACCAGGTTTTGAAGTAGATCTGTCTGTTGGGCTTGATGGAGATGAATGGCAGTTAAAGATGTTTTCATGGCTGACATTCTTGTGTCCAAGGCATCTATCTTGGTTGACAGATCAGAATTTTTCCTTAATTGCCTCTTGATGTCAAGCATTGTAGCTTATGGAAGTTCAGAATCTATCTTGTCTGAAATAACCTTTTTCATCTCCTCAATATCATTCTTCATAGTATTCACATCTCTAGCATGCTGGAAGCCTTGGATTTGTTGAAGTTGCAGGGAGGCTAGATATGCCTGAAGGAGCTTCTTGGTGCTGGCATTGGTGGTGGTTTGAAGAGCAGTATTGGTCTGATTGATTAATTGGATCAAGGTTGTCTTGAAGTAATGCTCATCACAGTGCTTTGAGAATGCCCATGATGGCATACCTGACCTTGAGCTTGAGCCTACTTCTCCCCCTATGTCCATTGATTCATCTTCACTGTCCCTACTCCCATCTCTAAAGAAATCAGCTGAACCACCAGTCTCATAGTCTACATCACCAGCTGTAGAAGGCAAAGCTGTGATGGCATCCTTAGCTCTCATGATAGGCTGTGTGGTATGCACCAAATTCAGCATCCTTTCTGCATTGTCATTGCCCTGTTCAGCTAGAAGTTGATAAGCTGGAACAGGGTGAGTAAATGCCTCAACATCAAGGGAAGTGGAATCTATAACAGCTTTAGGATGCCGAGATAGTCCTTCCCTGTCTGCATCCTGGACATTCATTGACTCACTAGCAATGACATCCATCCTTATTGCTCCAGACCTGCATTTCTCTCATTTTCTCTCTTTTGTTGCATCAGGGTCTCACCCTGGCTCCCCACCCTCACACCCTCACCTTCACCTACTAAGGTGGGACTTTTCTCACTCTCTTTTGCCAATCCTGAAGAAATGGATTGCAGATTTTCATTCATTTCCTCTCCTTTTTCATGGGAGCAACCCAGACTCTCACTCAAAACACTCTTCTCTCTCAATCCTAAGAGTGACTGTACAATCACTAAATCTTCTGCACTTGAAATAATTAAAGTTTGAAATTGTGCAGAGATACTCGACGGATGAGTCATATCCATCGAGTGAGTGGTTTTGCTATCCGACGGATAACTGCTGTTAGGCTTATCCGTCGGGATACAATCACTACTCGACGGATGAGCAATATCCGTCCAGAGAGTAGAAATGAATGAGTTGGGAATAGAAACTATTGTTGACTCTGTGCTGATTGAAGATATTTTAGGCACAGATGAGACAACAGTTCCTGAAAGAATTGGCAAGTGAGCCAACAAATCATCTAAAAGATGATGCTCACTTGCACTAGGTTTTGGTTTCCCCAACAGAGTTAAAGAAGGGGAATCAGGAATTGATGTGTTTATCATATCCACATCCAGAGAATTTGTTGGTGAGTTTGGTGTTTGAGGTGCTTCTATAACTAGAGATTTTGGCTGTGACTCTATATTTATTGGAGCCACATCAAAATGAATTTTTGAGGGTGCAGTGACTGTATCTTTAGCACCAGTTTGCACAGTGTGTATACCCTGTGCATCCCCAAAGGTTTTTGATTTCTTCTTTCTGGTATAAGTTTGAGGTGAGCTTGTGTCCCTAACCTTCTTGGCCTGTGCTCTAGGTTGAGAGCTTTGTTCAATAGCTACATCCTTTTGGGAGGATGCGGCTAGAAATGAGCTTTTGTCCTTTTTAAGCACTGCAGTTTGTTGGGAAATTGCAGTGTGGCTAGGCTGGGATTCACTCAACTCTTCAACCTTATTTTTGGAGTTTCTTTTATGATCACCCCTTCCCTCACCTAACTTACCCTCCTTCACACTCCCCTCTTGGGCTTTAGTGGATTTTTCAACTGGAATCTTTTGGGAGATACCAGAGGGGGCTTTCTTTGATTTGGATTTTGAAATAATTGAAGGTTTGACAACTTTGGTAGGCAATTGTTTGGTCATTGACACAATTCCATAGCCACACTTGAACTCAAAGAAATTATGGAGGTTGGAATAGTTGTAGGGATAGGTGAACTTACCTCACTTACCTGAGGTGCTTGCATTACAGGAAAATAAAACATTGGCACATCCTTGTGATGATTGGCCCTGTTCAAATCTGCAATGAGCCTTCTCTCTTGAACCCAACAATCTAGTTTGTTGTTAGGGTTCTCAAGTACAATCTCTTCACAGAGGTGGTTAGCTAATAACAAAAGAAATCTAGCATAATACACATTCTTACCTCTTTTATTTAACTCTCCTAATTTAAAACCTAACTCAAATAAGACAAGATCACTGAAATTGTAGAATTTATCTATAACTAGCATGTAGAGCATGTTAGGCATGGAAATATTCACTGAATCAAAATTACTGATCTTTCCTGAGAAAACCTTTGTAACCACATCACACAAGAAACTCCACTCTTTCCTAAGACCCATTCTCCTAATATCACTCAGTTTAGAAGTAGGAAGTGCATAGTGCATGAAATTAAGCATATTGATTATATCAGTGTCAGTGTGTGGTGAAGTCACATTGTTATCAGGAATTTTGAAACATGCTTTTATCACATCACTATTAATACAGAATTCTTTACCTTTAATGATTAGAGTGATGGTCTTATCTGTAGAGTTGTAGGTAGCAGTGATCCACATCTCTTCAACAACTTCACAAAAGATTGTGGGTGATTCCAGCATGGCATAGTTGAGCTTGCAATTCTTCACAAAGTCCATCATCTTGTGATAGTCTCCAGATTGCTGAATACCCTTATTCACTAGTGCGGTGAAATTGTTCTTCTCATAAATGAACCCAGTTTGAGACATAATCTTTACAACAGGTGCCATTGTTAAAGAATAAAAGCTTGAAGAGAAAGAGAGTAAGTGCTTTGAGAGAGAATGAAATTAGAGCAGTTAAATTGAGAATGATAAAAGAAAAGCAATTGCAATGAAATAAGTTTTTATACTATCTCAAAAATAACTGATAAAAATAATAAAGTAAAATAAAGTAACCAATAGAAATTGCCTAAAATAGCCGTTTAAAAATAAACTGTAAAAATTCCACTCATTATCCCTCGTGTTATGCTTACAAACTGTAAGTATACTCGATGGATAATGTACCGGGAATTAACGGCTGAGATTAAGACAATTCGACGGATGAGGAAAAACTGTTATCTATCGAGACATAAAATATTCCAGAAATATAATTGATTTTTGTTAGCAAATAGTATATCGACGGATGATCAAACTCGATGGATAAGGATCATCCGTCAAGATGTAAATTTTGACTAAGCCAAAATCTCATCTATGACTGACAAATCAATTAAATTTTTGGCTGCATTTCAACTTGCAAATTAACTCAGATAGATTTAAGAGTAACTAAACATACCTAACTCACTTACCAACCTTGAAAAGGTGGATTCATCCAGTGGCTTGGTAAATATATCTGCAAGCTGCTTCTCACTTGGAACAAAATGTAGTTCCACAGTACCATTCATTACATGTTCCCTTATGAAGTGGTACTTGATATCTATGTGCTTTGTCTTGAATGTTGTACTGGATTTTCAGTGATGGAAATTGCACTTGTGTTATCACAGAAAATAGGAATCCTTTCAACTTGCCAACCATAGTCTAGCAATTGATTTTTCATCCATAAGATCTGTGCACAGCAACTACCAACAGCAATATATTCAGCTTCAGCTGTAGAAGTAGAAACTGAATTTTGCTTTTTACTGAACCAGGACACAAGCTTGTTTCCTAGAAATTGACAGGTTCCTGTTGTACTTTTTCTATCAATTCTACAACCTGCATAATCTGCATATGAATAACCAGTTAGATCAAAACCAGAATCTCTAGGGTACCAAATGCCAAGATTTGGTGTTCCCTTGAGATATCTGAAAATTCTCTTAATAGCTATTAAGTGAGATTCTCTAGGATCAGCCTGGAATCTAGCACATAAACATGTAGCAAACATTATATCTGGCCTACTTGCTGTTAATTACAGAAGTGAGCCAACCATGCCTCTATAACTTGAAATATCCACAGACTTTTCAGTAGTGTTTAATTTAAGCTTAGTTGTAGTGGCCATGGGAGTTTTTGCAGATGTGCAATCCATTAGATCAAACTTCTTTAAAAGAATAAAAATATATTTAGTTTGACTAATGAATATTCCATCACTAACTTGCTTAACTTGTAAGCCAAGAAAGTAAGTTAGTTCTCCCATCATACTCATTTCATACTTACTTTGCATCAATTTGGCAAACTTTTTGCAAAGTTTCTCATCTGTAGAGCCAAAAATAATATCATCTACATAAATTTGAACAAGTATACTAGAGCCGTTAACATTTCTGAAAAATAAAGTTTTATCTACAGTACCTCTTGTGAAGTGATTTTCCAAAAGGAACTTTAATAAAGTGTCATACCAGGCTCTAGGTGCTTGCTTCAGTCCATAAAGTGCTTTCAAAAGATAATAGACATGTTCTGGTAAATTTGGATCTTCAAAGCCAGGAGGTTGACTGACATAGACTACTTCCTCCATATTTCCATTTAGAAAGGCACTTTTGACATCCATTTGATAGACCTTGAAATTGGCATGGGCTGCATAGGCTAAGAAGATTCTGATGGCTTCAAGTTTTGCAACAGGAGAAAATGTTTCATCAAAATCTATTCCTTCTTGCTGACAATAGCCCTTCTAGCTTTGTTCCTGACAACTATGCCATTTTCATCCATCTTGTTTCTGAATACCCATTTGGTATCTATTGGATTCTTTCCTTTAGGCTTGGGCACCAGCTTCTATACATTATTCCTTTCAAATTGGTTTAGCTCCTCCTGCATAGCTAAAATCCAATCAGGATCCAACAAAGCTTCTTCTACCTTCTTTGGTTCTTCTTTTGAAATAAAGTTGCTGTATAGACATTCTTCCTTAGTTGCTCTTATTGTTTAAACTCTAGAAGACACATCACCAATGATAAGCTCAAAGGGGTGATCTTTTGTCCATTTCCTTTGTTGAGGTAGATTAGCTCTAGATGAAGAAACCTCATTGTTGTCTTGATGTGTGATTGAGTTTTGATTGTTAGAAACTCCCCCTGAGTTTGTGGATCTTTGATTTGAGAATGGGGCACTTTTTATAGGTGATCTATCTTGACTTCCTGCTCCTTTTGATAACCCGACGGATGGTGAATTTTGAGTACCGACGGATGAAGCTGGTTGTCTCCCGACGGATAACACAGATTGCCTTCCGACGGATGAAACATTGTGCAACTCGACAGATGTTGAGTTTTGTGCTTCATTGGTAGTAGATTTATCTGCATTATCCTTAGACACTGTTTCTTGATCACTTTCATCATCACTATCATCACTAACCATCTCCACATTGTCGAATTTGAGGCTCTCATGGTAATCTCCATCTTTCAGTCCTTCAATCATTTTACCATCAAACACAACATGTATTGATTCCACAACAATGTTGGTTCTTAGATTGTAGACTCTATATGCTTTACCAACAATATACCCAACAAAAATTCCTTCATCTGCTTTAGCATCAAACTTCCCATTTTGATCAGTTTGATTTCTCAGAATATAGCACTTGCAGCCAAAGACATGAAGAAAATTTAGAGTTGGCTTCTTGTTCTTGAACAATTGATAGGGAGTCATGCATCTGGCTTGATTAACCAAAGAAATATTCTGAGTGTAGCACGCAGTATTTACATCTTCAGCCCGAAAATATGTTGGCAGTTTAGATTCTTCAAGCATTGTCCTTGCAGCTTCAATAAGTGATCTGTTCTTCCTTTCCACTACTCCATTCTGTTGTGGAGTCCTTGCTGCTAAAAACTCATGCAGAATCCTATTTTCCTCACAAAATGCTCTCATGACAGAATTCCTGAACTCAGTTCCATTGTCAGTCCTGATTCTTCTAACCTTGAAATCAAGATGATTATTGACTTGCCTTATGTGATTGATGATGATTTCACTAGCCTCATCTTTAGACTTTAGGAAATATGTCCAAGAGAACTTTGAGAAATCATCTACAATTACTAGGCAACATCTTTTTCTTGAGATGGACAATACATTGACTGGTCCAAATAAATCCATGTGAAGCAGTTGCAAAGGCTCTTCAATTGTTGAATCAAGTTTCTTCCTGAATGATGCTTTAATCTGCTTCCCTTTTTGACAGGCATCACACAGTCCATCCTTAGAAAACTCCACTTAAGGAATGCCTCTAACCAGTTCTTTCTTTACTAGCTCATTCATGGTCTTGAAGTTTAAATGGGATAGCTTCTTGTGACATAGCCAACTTTCATCCTGACTTGCCTTCCTGAGAAGACAAGTTACAGATTCTGCATTGGATGAGTTGAAATCAGCTAGGTACATATTTCCTTTTCTCACACCAGTGAGAACCACTTTGTTGCTTCTTTTATTAGTCACAACACAGGCTTCTGAATTGAAGGTTACTGAGTTGCCTTTATCACAAAGCTGGCTGATACTCAACAAGTTGTGTTTGAGACCATCCACTAAGGTAACCTCCTCAATGATGACATTGTCCTTTGAAATCAAGCCATATCCCACAGTATAACCCTTGCTGTCATCTCCAAAAGTAATACTTGGGCCAGCTCTTTCCTTAAACTCTGTGAGCAGGGTGGAATCACCAGTCATGTGTCTTGAACAACCACTATCCAAGTACCAAAGATTCTTTCTGTTTTCGTGCACACATCAAAATTAAATCAAGTTGATTTTGGTACCCAAGTTTCCTTGGGTCCTGCCTTGTTAGCTTTCTTTTTCTGTTTCTTAGGCTTTATCTCATTTGACTTAGGAATTTCAGTTTTATCCTTAGTCATTTGAGTTGGGCCTTTGAAACCATTCATTACAACAAAATTATCATGCATATTATGACTAACAGGAAATGGCATGCTATATGCAAACATGTTATTCCAGTATGGCATGCTAAATGGCATTTGTGGCATATTAAATGCAGCATAATAAGGATTATGTGCAAAGGCATATTAGCAAACTGTGCATTCATGTTCTGTGTAGACATAGCATTAACAGGCATGGGAGGCATGGCATTCATGTTAGGAAATTGAGGTTGCACAGGCATGGAAGTAGGCATGGCTGACTTGCAATTAACAGACAAATGATTTACACTACCACACTTGACACAGATTTTTCTAGGAGCATATTTATCAGGTGTGTAGTTATTGTGTTTGTTAATCCCTACTTTACCATTCCTATTGTTTTTCTTTTTGGTCTCTGTTTTTACCTCAATATTTTCAAGTCTGTCACTTAACTGTTTGACAGTCATGTGACCAACATTAGCCTTTTTCCCTTTCTTAACTTGACTCGATTCTCCTGAAACAAAGTTCTTGGAAACAGACCCATACTTCTCATTCAGCTTAACAAGTTTGGCTTTACTGATAGGCTTGCTCACAGCCGACGGATGAGAATTTTCATCATTCGACGGATAACACTTTTTGTTATCCGACGGATGATCCTCATCATCCGTCGAGTCTACATCTGTAAGCACTCCATCCACCAAATTAGGTTCTAGTTTCTCTTTGTTCTTTTTCCAGGCTTCATCACAGAAAGACTCAATTCCTTGAACTTGTTGATTCGAGCATGGACATCCCTGGATGTTTTCCAAGCTTTAATCACCTCTTGTTCACGCTCGAGCTGCTTCTTTAAAATTTCCTCTTTCTTCAAGGACTCAGTTAATTCCTCCTTGGCAATTTTACACTCAATTCTTAATTTTTCAAAATCAATAAACTGAGACTCAAGCACATTATTTCTCTCACTCAAAAACAAATTGTTTTCTTTGATTTTAGCATTTTCTTTAGTAAGAGACTTAAGTGTAACACGCAAATGATATAACTCTGTAGACATGTCATTTATGGCATCATTACACACAACTTTAGATAAATGTGCAAGGTTTATAGTAATTACCTGATTACTTGAAGAGCTTGTTTCTGTCTCATCAGACTTGGCCATTAGGGCTATATTGACATAGCTGACATCTTCATCTTCATCCAGACCATCTGCTGCCCAGTCATTTTCTTGTGTTATGAAAGCCCTTTCCTTTTGTTTGAGCAGCTCAAAGTATTTTTGCTTATAATCCACTTGCTCCAACTTTTTCTTACTAGAATCTGACTTCCTACACTCACTGACAAAGTGCCCTGCCAAGCCACATTTGAAACATTTGAATTTTGATTTATCCACCATGTTTCTATTTGGCTTGGCTGCTCTAAAGTTCTTCTTAAACTTGAGCTTGGAAAATTTCCTGGAAAGAAATGCTAGGTGTTCATCAATGTCTTCCTTGTCATCTTGGATCAAAGAATCTTCACTTTCTACTGCAAGCCCCTTGCCCTTGTTCTCACAGACCCTTGAAGTTGATTCAACAGCTTCCATCTTCACTTCCTTCTCCTTTTCCAACTCAGCAACTAGTGCAATGGATCCTCCTTTCTTCTTTCCTCTCTCCATCCTTTCATCCTGCTCTATTTCAAGCTCATAGGTTTTCAGGATGCCATACAGTCTCTCCAAAGTAAACTCCTTATAATCCTGTGAGTTTCTTAATGAGACTGTCATTGGTTTCCATTCCTTTGGAAGAGATCTAAGGAATTTCAGATTGGATTCTTTTGTCTGATAGACCCTTCCATGCAACTTTAGAGCATTTAGTAGTTTTTGAAACCTACTAAAAATGTCAGTGAGAGACTCACTTTCTTCATTGTGAAAATGCTCATATTGCTGAATCAAGAGCTGCATCTTATTTTCTATAACTTGCTCAGTGCCATCACAAATTATATGTATTGTATCCCAAACATCCTTGGCAGTTTTGCAGTTGATAATGTTGTCAAACATTTCTCCATCAACTCCATTAAACAGGATGTTCATGGCCTTTTTATCCTTCCTGACTTGTTCAATGTCAGGATCAGGCCATTCATGCCTTGGCTTGGGGACTGATGGCTCGTTTCCTGTTGCTGCTCTCATTGGAATATGAGGGCCTCTTTCTATGCAGTCAACATAGGCCTCATTTTGAGAAAGCAAATGAAGATGCCTCTTTGCCTTCCAATGATGGTAATTATCTTTATCCAGAAAAGGGATCTTGACTCCAACATCCTTCTTGTTCATCTTGCTGTATTGTTTTGATCTTTAAACTCTTTGTAAGTTTAGAGCTTGCTCTCATACCAATTGTTAGTCCCTTAACAATATGACAAAAATTACAGAAGGGAGGTTGAATGGAATTCTTGAAACTTTTTCTTGAAATAAAATGTTCTAACTCAAATATAAATATAAGTGTATTGATTAGCACAATGCGGAATAAAAACTTAAGTGAATCAAAACACAAGTAATTAAAAACAAGAGTCTTTAAAAACTTGCTGGTGGATTTGAATGATTCCACCAAAGATATATATTATATATCGAGAGAACCCTGTGTGCAGAAATGCTCACAGCTGCTTACAACAATTGAACTTCTAAGACTACAGAGAAATGCTAAGAATCCTGCTTATAAATGTTTTTCTGCTTTCTTGCTTAGATCGATAGTGTCTTAGTTGCTACTACTTGGTTTATATATCACCAAGATTACAAAGTAATAAGACAAGATAATAAAACAAAAACTATCTAGTCTATTACAATGCTACTTCATTACTCTATTCCAGCGTCTTTGAATATCTTCATAATAGCATGGAAATGGTAATGCTTCTTTGTTCTCGAAAACCCAGTTGAATAGGCTACCACATTCCATTTGCATCCACTCGACGCATGTGACTGTGTTGTCACTATCAACAGATATTTGAATTCTTTATCCGTCGGGTTCATGATCATTCGTCGAGTCATTGATCATCCGTCGGGTTGTCTCTTTGATCATCCGTCGACTTCATTGTAGGTTATCCGTCGGGTAGCAAACTGACACTTGACTTCATTTCATTTATGCAGAATTACAAGACATCATCTATGTACAATTAATCAACCTATTCTGCATATCTAGTTAAAGTCAACATGACTTGAATACTACTTACAGAATCTATACAATGGTGAGTGCAGAAATGTGCTACAGACTTATTGTTACATAAGCTACTCACTCGATGGATAATAAGTCATCATCCATCGGGACTATAATGAGTCATCCGTTGGGACTATAAATCTTATCCGTCGAGTGCTACATTATTTCACTAGGTAAAATCTACTAAAGTGTTTTGTTCATGAAATCATCAAGTACACAACATATACACAACAGAATAAAGGAACCATATGAAACTCTTAAAGACTTTTGAAGATTAAAATAAAGCTAACCATGTTTTCTGTAATTTGTTCATTTGAGATTTGCCTTTGCCGTTCACTTTATTTATGTGATTTTTATCTGTCATAAATTTTATATATCATTTGAGCAATTATATACGTAACAGTTGAAACAAATAAAATATAACTTACATATCTTGAGATAGACAACTATGCATGTTCAGTCCAACACAACTTCTTGTTCATCATCTTTCTAACTTCAAAATTATTCTAATTGTGATAATATGATTACTTGGACTAAAGATTAAATAAAGTGACCTTACTCTTTGAACAAAGTACCTTATATCTTATGTTCTATATTCAATTATATACGTCAAAGGTGAAATAAAACCCAAAATTCATGCAGCTATCATGTCTGTCTGCTTCAAATTTTCCTTGAAACCATATATCGCTATTAATGACACACTGCACTAACATTTCTATTTTGCACAAAGACATATTGCATTAACAATCTATCATTCTAATGCAACTGCATCAACATGTTCCAACCTATTTTGTTACTTGATATGAGATTTATTAATGAAATTCATAACAACTCATAACATGCCTATTTAATAGACTATAAGAAATCCGTACTGTATAACTTTACTTATACCAAAAAAATTTTTAGCCAAAAGAAAAAAGACATATACATATTCCTTTCGTTTAGTGAAAGGTACATCTACACCAAATCACCTTGTAGGCGCATAATACATTGGTGGTTCGACCTCATTCCTGGAAGAAAATTTGACCATTAATGAAGAAATGTTGTTAACCAACAGATTATACAAAAGTAACAATAAGTAAACAAGGATAAACCCACATAAAAAAATATAAAACTTATTTTCAGCTCAATAAATTAGTAAATATGCACTCAGCAAACAAAAAATTTGAACATGGGCACTATTGCACAAAAGTTAAAAAATATGTAACACCACTTATATGGTCCCCATATGCTAGGTGATACCACCATTTATTAGATGATTGCGATAGGAACGTACAAGAAAACCTTTGTTGATTGAGCAAAATAATGTCAAAAATGTACAGGAAAGCCGAACATATTAAATCTCATTGTGCATACTAATGAAGTCCAATAAATACCTAGGCCAAGTAGGGATGAACATAAAATTTCGAAAAAAAGATTTTTCGAATTTTCAATCCAGTATCCAGTTTAAAAAATTCGATAATTAGGATATCTGATCTGAATAATTCAGACCAAATATTCGATCCATTTTTTTAAAATTCGGATTTGGATCCAGATCACAACTTTTCATAAAACTGGATATCCGGATCTGATCCGATTTTTTTTTTCTTAATATAAATTAGATTATATATATACATACATGGTGAATTTTTCATTTGCAGGTTTGCTCCCATTTGGGATTTTGGGGTGAGAGACCCTTCAACAATAAAGAGCAAAAATCCATCAAGAATCGACATAATGTAGGACCCACGTGATAAAAATAAGTAAATAATGAAGGAGACATACATGTATACATTTGTTGAATATGTACAAGATCTATACTGTAAAAACATAGTTGTATATATGAGTTTACATGAGGGTTTGTAAAGTAAAATCAGGGTTTTAATTAGGGTTTGACATCTAAATAAAAGTTTGAATGTACATATATAAGTTTGTGTTTTGAATAAATTATATGTCAATATCAATTAAATATACATATCATGATTCCATACTAGTACAAAAAAGAATGAATACTTTTATGTTTGTTTTATGATTTGACTGTATATAAAAGATATAGATTGTATAAAAATGTCATTAACAAACATTAACAAATATTTTATGAGTAAGATTACCTACAGTGTTGTGGGTAGGGATGGCCATCGGGTGACTTCGGGGTCGGGGAGTGCTATCCCCGCCCCCGATCCCCGAACCCAAAATTGATCCTCGAACCCGCCCTGATCCTCAAACGGGGATTATTTTACTTCCCGTTCCCCGCCCCAAACGGGGAACAAGGATCCCCGCGGGGATTCGGGGAATTTTTTTATTTTTTTTCGTTTAATAAAAATTAAATTTTAAATAATATTTTTAATAAAAATACACATAATAAATCATAATTCATAATATATAGATTTTTTTAAATTTAATATTAATGTTTAAACTTAATTTAAATTAATATATATTTCTAGTATAATAAAGAACAAAAATAATATTCTTATAATAAAATAATATCACGATAAAGAAACTTAAATCATTTAGAAGATAAGAAATTGAAAATAATAACATATTGTATATATTTCAATATTTATTTGAGCTATTTATATATATACAATTGTTATGGATCAAAAACTAAAGTATAATAACTGCTGTATTTATTACTAAGGAACGTGAGCTTCAAGGCTCGATTTGACTACTCTTGTATTTCGTGACTCAATCTGCCTTAACAAGATGCCTACGTACCTTGCTGATTGCCAAGGATCAAGTCAAAAAACGTAGTTCTGATTTGTGGGGTGAGGCCCATTATATATATGTTGGGGAACCTTGAATTGGACTTGGTATAGGAGAATTGGTAGTCAAGTCTCAGAATTAGAATGGACTTTGGAGTCCTAAATCGTAGGAAACTGATTCCTTATCCTTCTAGGTCCCTTAGAGGCTAATCTGCAAGGATTTATATCCTTATTGGGACTCTTCTCAACAGCTGATTTTTCCCTTATTAATTAATTATGAAATTAATTAATATTCAGGGTTTTGGGCCTTCTTTGTTCCATCAGGCCTGATTTGGTCCATCAGGCCTGATCAATGTGTTAACCTTTTTGGTCTGAATGTCATACATCTTCTTATTGGGCCTTGTAGCCCAAATCATGTGTAATTAATGCAATATTTAATTAAGTATTCAGGATTTATTTATTCCCTATCATTTGCCCCCCAACTTTTGGGAAACCGTATAAGATTTCCCAAAAGTTAAGTTCACTCATTCGCTTACAGGGTATCGTTTTATGTAAAGTGTGGAGCGACCTACACATTTACAACGATTTGCCTTGTACGCGGCTTCAGGGTCGTTTAAAAATTTCCTTTTTATTTTCTTACCTTTTCCCTATTTTTAGGAATTTTCTGGTATTTTTTAGGAATTTTTCCATTATTTCCAATTTTTCTGCAATTTTTCAAAAACATTTTCTAACTTTCAGCCCTTTTTGGTCCAGGATCTTAGTCGAAATTTCGACCTAGATCCTAGTCGAATTTTGGGCCGGCCTTTTAATCCTGGTCGAAGGATTTCAACTATGATCCACGACCTGGATTTCGACCAGGATCCTAGTTGAACCTTCGACCTGGATTTTGGTTGAAATTTCTGTTCTTGTTTGATTCCTGGTCGAAGGATTTCGACTAGGTTCCAAGACCTGGATTTTGACCAGGATCCTAGTCGAACCTTCGACCTGGATTTTGGTCAAGATTTCCAGCCTTATTTGATTCCTGTTCGTAAGGTTTCGACTAGGAATCACGACCAGGGTTTCGACCTGGATCCTAGTCAAAACTACGACCTAGATCTTGGTCCTCCTTAAAAATTTCGTGTTTGATTTATGACCAGAATTTCGACCTCAATCCTGGTCTTATTGATAAGTGCTTTTCTGGATTCTGTTCGAAAGAATTCGAACTGGATCCACGACTTCAATTTCGACCTCAATCCTGGTCTTTTTATCCCGTATTTTTCGGGCGCCTGTTCGAAAGAATTCGAATAGGATTTACGACCTCAAATTCGACCTCAATCCTGGTCTTTATTGGGCTTCTTTTAATCCAACTTGGATTGGGCCTTGTTTGGGCCTTTACCTTTCCAAATCCTTTTTGGATTTGGGCCTCGTTTGGGCCTTCACTTTTCCAAATCCTTTTGGGATTTGGGCTTTCACTTTTTCCAAATTATTTTTGTATTTAGGTCTCGTTAGGGCCTTCAGATTTATTGAAGATATTCTGGAAGGTTCGAGTACTTAATGACTTTAAAGATATTCTGGAACATTCCAGAATTTGGGCTTTTTCTTTGGGCCTTCAGCTTAATGGGCTTTTCTGCCTTTTCATCTTCCCTTTTTCTTCTATATAAAGGAGTGACTTGGGTCACTCATTTCTCATATTCTCATTTCTTCCCCTTTTCTTCTCCTAATGATCTTAGAGAAATAATTTGTAGGTCAGAGTTTTTGAGCCCCAAAACCTTCACTTAGCAAGCCAGCCCCTGTTTGTATTGTTACTTCAGGTAAAATACCTTTCTCTCTTCTTTTCTTTTGCTCGTTTTTCCATAGCTCGTGTTTTAAAATTGTCTTCTTTTGCGCCCTTTTCTCAGATGGCTGATGAGAATATTACTCGTTTGGACAAGATAAACGTAGCCAAAAAGTCCAGTGAGTTACCCATTCGATCGAGGTACACTTCCTTGATTCATATGATCAACAGTCGAGGGGATGAGTACCCATCTGACGCGCATCTGGATGCGCATGACCATATCAGTGTCTTCCGGGATCCAAAGGAGCTGGACAAGTTGACTGCTTGTTTCAAAATCAAGGAACCCTTCAAGCTTGTTCTTGTGGGTCCGGCCGACAGGGCCTGTCAATGGCGGAAGGACGCACTATGCATCTATAGGGACACTCTAAGGGCAGGTATCAGACTCCTCTTTCACCCTTTTATCCCTGTTTTGCTAGCTGATGTGGGCATCAACCCTTGCCAACTCCCTCCAAACTCTTCGAGGTTGATTCTGTGCTACTTATCGTAATGCGCCAAGCACAACGTCCCTACCTCGGTCGCCTTTTTAGAAAGATTTTTCAGTTCAAGAACAGTCCCGACAAGAATCCGGGGTGGGTTTCTTTGAACCAGCGCCCAACCGTTCCCCACATAGTGAAAGGGAAGTCCATCCCTGACAATAATTTGGGGTGGAAGAAAGATTTTCTGTACGTTCTTTGGGAAGGTGGTGATTGGGGCACCCTCTTTCCTTCGTCTTTTGGGCTAGCTGTAGATGGGAGCCCTAACGATATAGTTTTGTCTGAGGAGGAGACCAGAGCTTTCAATCTCCTTACTCAAGATAATGGGACTTCCCACTCTTGGGATCTTATCAGGGAGACCGTTCTTGTAGAACGTGGCCTTTCTCTCGTTCCTAAAAAGAGTATGTTTCCTTCCTTCTCTAGTTGTCTTCATTTCTCCCACCTTTTACTTTGCTAATTTCTCAACTCACTTATCTTATTTGTTGCAGTGGTTGAGAAGATTGAGGAGGCTACAAAGCCTAAAGACCTGGAAACGACCAGGATGAAACGTGCTGGGAAGGTCTTCAAAGACCCGCGCCTCGGGGATCGTTTCCCGGAGTTCCTACTCCAGGTGAAGGAAGCAGGCGAGGAAGGCCCCAACCAACCTTTGCGTACAAAAGAAAAACCAGGGGCTTTCTTCCAACCCGCTTGGGGAATCCTGGGAAATGATTCGATTATTGGCAACACAACGCTTGCCAAGATATGGTCTATGCATTTCATTTCCCCCGTGGACTATCATGACCTTGTCCTTCAACAGGACTTGGAGGGTAACGAGTTTTTCAGAGCTCAGGCTTTGGAGACGGTACATTTTTTTCTTTTGGCATTCATAGCTTTCTGCTGTAATTTTTCTTGTTTCCCACTTTTCCTTTGTTTCTTGCAGGTGAATGTCCACTTTCAAGGGGCAATTCACCAAGCCAAGGCTTGGAAAGTTGGTTTGAAAGACACAAACAAGAAGCTGGAGGAGGCTAACCAACATATAGAGGCTCTTGAGGCCCAACTTGCCTCCTCAACTTCTGATCTTGAAACGGCCAGGGCCGAGGTTGTTATTGTCAAGGCTCAAAAAGACAAAGCCTTTGACGGATGGATGGATACTCAAGAATTCAAAGACCTAATGGTGGAGCATGATGCCCTCCTATATCCAGTCAGCTACAAGGAAGGCTGCGACGCTGCTGTGGAGGCTATCCAGGAAGAGTTTCCTGAGGTTCTTGAACAATCTTCTTTCCCCTGCCCTGTGCAAGTCCCAGCACTTGGGGGCATTGTAGATAAGCTTGCCGATCTGATTAAGGATGGCCCATCAGGAAGTCAGGGCCAAGGACAAAAAAGGAAGGAGCTTGAATCCAGCTCTGAAGAGGAGGAATCTTCTTCTGAGGAGGAGACCGAGCCTGTTGTAAAGAAGGCCAGGGTAGAAGAGCCTCCAAAACCAGCGTCTCCTAAACCAGCGTCTCCTGGGGCATTCAAAGCGTCCAAGGATAGTTCCGAGGAAACTTCTGCGGAGACTTCCGAAGAGACTTCCGAGGGACCGACTGAAGAGACGTCCGAGGAGATTTCGGATAGTGGTTCTGAAGAATCTGAGCCTTCCAAGGCCCAAGTTTTATGTATTTTTTCTTTTTTTAGACAATATCGAACTTTGTAATTGACTTTTACTATTTTCATTTGTATTGTCCAAGTATCATCGTGTTTTTTCTGAGTTTTTAAACTCAAGGTTATAACTTGGTTTTATCCTTCACAATGCATCAATCTAATAGGCTAGAATAAGCCGAACGTTTTTATTATAACTTGGTATTCTTGATACCTTACATGAGATGGGTTCAACCCTGATAAAATCTAAATATATCTTCTATAAAAATCCTAAGCAAGCAAAGCTTCAAGGTGCTTTTAAACCTACTTGTCACTTATGACAAGTGAGAATCGTGCTTTAACTATTTTACACGTAGTAAACCTTCAGGTTTTGCGCATGCCAAGTTCTCGGGACTTCAAAACCATCCATAGTCTCCAGCTTGTAGGTTCCTCTACCTTGAACGCTCTTAACCTTGTACGGCCCTTCCTAATTAGGGGCAAGTTTCCCTTTCTGCCCTACACCTAAGTCACCTTGTTTGAAGAACCTTTCTTTAACCCTTAGGTTATAGTATAATGAAGCCTTTTTCTGATATTCCACTATCTTCGCATGTGCCTCATCTCGTACTTCATCAATTAGAACCAGAGCTAACCTTTGCCCTTCCTCATTTTCCTCAGCATTAAAAGCTTGAATCCTGGGGGAGGAATGTGATATCTCTACAGGAACAACTGCTTCTGCCCCATATGCTAATATGAAGGGAGTTGCTCTGGTCGTGACTCTATAGGTAGTCCTATAGGCCCATAGTATTGGGAGTATTTCATCCACCCAGTTATTCCTCGACTTCTCGATCCACTTCTTTAGTCCATCCAGGATTATTCGATTTGCCACTTCCGCTTGCCCATTGGCTTGCGGGTGAGCCACAGAGGTGAATCGTAACTCAATTTCATTCTCCTCACAATACTTCTTGAATTTCTCATTGTTGAATTGTGTTCCATTGTCAGTGACTAGGATGCGGGGAATTCCATACCGACACATGATATTTTCCCATAGGAATTGTGCAACCTACTTAGTTGTGATTTTGGCCAAAGGCTTGGCTTCAATCCACTTAGTAAAATAATCAATAACTACAATCAGGAACTTCCTTTGTGTTGTGGCCATGGGGAAATGCCCCAGTAATCCATTCCCCACATAGCAAAGGGGATGGGTGAGTTGATGGAGGTCAGCATCTCGGGGGGTTGTCTAACGACTAGTGCGTGCTTCTGACAACGGTCACACTTTTTCACATATTCTTTGGCATCAGCCATCATTTCTGGCCAATAGAAGCCTAAACGGGTTATCTTATGAGCTAAGGCCCTGCACCCCCAAGTGTTGCCCACGGATACCTTCATGTACTTCTTCAAGAGCCAAGCATGCCTCATCGGGCCTTAAGTAAGAAACCACGAAAGATCTTTTGTATAGAATTCCATCTATCAAAGAGTATCTTAGTGCTCGAACAACCAATTTTCGTGCTTCAGTAGCATCATTCGGCAACCAACCGGTTTGAATATGAGTCTTAATGGGATCTATCCATGATGTCCCCAGACCCATAGGAGCTACAAACTTAACATCAATGCTCCGTATCTTCAGAACGCGGAAGTACACACTTCCTGAACTTCCCTCTATCTCTGATGAAGCAAACTTTGATAATGCATCTGCCTTAGCATTTTCCTCCCTCAGAATGTGCTCAACATGGCATTCATCGAATTGTGTCATCACAGCCCTTACTAGGAGAATATATTTAGCCATCGTATCATCCCTTGCCTCAAACTCTCCCTTTACCTGGGATATGACCAGCTTCGAGTCTCCACAGACTTTTAAGTTCTTGACTCTAAGTGTCCCTGCTAAGCCAAGACCAGCTATCAGAGCTTTATATTCTGCCTCATTGTTTGTGGTTGGGAAGTCTAACTTCATGGCATACTCAATTAAGAACCCATCAGGGCTTTGTAAAACCAAACCTGATCCACTTAAATTTGTTTTTGATGCTCCATCAAAATAGAGAACCCAGTATTCTTTCCCTTTATCAACCTTTTCTTTGTCCTTCTTATCAACTTCCTTGTCTTGAGGTATGTTATCTTCCTGCCCCCGACTTCTTGGTTGGGTATGGTACATTCCACCACGAAGTCAGCAAATGCCTGGGCTTTTATCGCCGTTTGTGGCTTATACTTGATGTCGAATTCTCCCAACTCTATTGCCCATTTAATCAGTCTTCCACTAGCCTTGGGACTATGAATGATATTTCTCAGGGGTTGATTTGTTAGCACCTCAATATTGTGACCCTGGAAGTAAGGACGCAACTTTCTCGAAGCAATTACCAAGGCTAAAGCAAACTTCTCAATAGTTGAATAATTTAACTCATCTCCATGCAGAATTTTACTGACATAGTACACGGGTTTCTGGATTTTCAGTTCCTCCTTAACCAATACAGCGCTCAAGGCATTCTCTGAAACGGCCAAGTATAAGTATAAAACTTCATTAAAAGTTGGCTAGGCCAACAACGGGGCCTGAGCCATATATTTCTTTAATTCCTCAAATACCTTATGACTTTCCTCACTCCATTCAAAATCTTTGACCTTCTTTAAAGACTTGAAGAACGACAAGCACAACAACCCATCCTGTGAGCTTATGGACATCTTTGATAGTTTTTGGTGGCTCCATGTCCAGGATTGCCTTTATTTTATCGGGATTGGCCTTGATTCCTCTCTTGGAGATCATTAATCCTAAAAACTTTCCAGATCCTACTCCGAAAGCACATTTCGTGGGATTTAACATCATCTTATGATATCTCAGGACCTCAAAAGCTTCCCTCAAATGGGTTAAATGGTCAGTCTTTACTAGACTCTTGACTAACATGTCATCTACATAGACTTCCATGGTCTTGCCAATAAGATCATTAAAAATTTTATTTACCAACCTTTGATAGGTGGCTCCTGCATTCTTGAGACCAAATGCCATAACAAGATAACAATAAACACCAAAGTCAGTGATAAATGATACCTTTGGAATGTCGTCCGTGTGTATTTTGATCTGATTGTATCCACTAAACCCATCCATAAAGCTCAATATCTCAAGCCCAGCAGTGGCATCTATCAAAGTATCGATACTTGGTAACGGGAAACAGTCCTTAGGACAGGCATCATTCAGATTAGTGAAGTCAACACACATCCTCCATTTTACATTGGCCTTCTTCACCATTACAGGGTTTGCTAACCATTCCAAAAATTGAATCTCCTCAATGAAACCAGCCTCTAAGAGCTTCTCTACTTCTTGTTTATAGCTTCTTGCCCCTCTGGAGCAAAACTTCTTTTCTTTTGATTCACTGTCTTCTGATTTGGGTCCACATTCAGCTTGTGAGTAATCAGTTCCAGATCTATGCCTGGCATATTAGCTGCTGACCATGCAAATACGTCACTATTTTCTTGCAAAAATTTCACCAACTTCCCTCTAAAGGGCTCCTCGAGCTTGGCTCCAATAAAAGTCACCTTCTCAGGATCTTCGGGGGCTAAAGGAATTGAAACCAAGTCTTTTGTTGGCTTTCATCTTTTCTCATCATTCTCTCGGATATCCAGATCTTCAATAGGAAGAACCTGCCCCCCAACTCCATCTGCCCTCAAAGAGGCCACATAACAACTTCTAACGATTTTTTGATCTCCTTTCTCTTCTCCGATCCCATCCCGGGTTGGAAACTTCATAACTGAATGGTAGGAAGAAGGGACTGCCTTGAAGGCGTGTATCTCCGGTCTTCCCATGATAACGTTGTAAGTCGAACTAGCCTTCACCACTACAAAGTCCAACATCTGAGTTGCTTGCCTTGGTTCTTGTCCTATGGTTGTGGGTAACTTGATTATCCCTTCTACGGGGCACTCCACTCCCGCAAATCCATATATCAGCATGTCAGTTGGGGTCAATTGGGAGTCGTTATATCCCATCCTTAAAAAGGTGTCATGGAGCAAGATATCGAATGCAGCACCATTATCCACAAGGACCCTTCTCACCGGGCTGTTCCCTATTATCGGGGTTATGACCAACGGGTCATTATAGGGAAATTTCACACCCTCCAGATCAGAATTATCAAAAGACATTGTTACTCCTGTCCTGGTCCTCTTCGGGGCTTCCCAAACAATATGTATAACTTCTCGAGCATACGCTTTCCTGGAGTTCTTGGATAACCCAGCAGCAGTTGGTCCTCCAAAAATTGTGTTTATCACAGGCCCTCGGGGTCGCGGTCCTCCGAAGATTGTATTTATCACCGGTCCCCTAGGTTGGGGATTTTGCCCCTGATCTTCTTGATCTCTTCTTCGATCGTCAAAGTTTTTTCTCATGTTGTTGCTCCTGTCTCCTCCATCTCCAGTGTACTTGTTCAATCTCCCTTTTCTAATAAGGAACTCAATTTCATCTTTCAGTTGCCTACACTCATCGGTGTCATGACCAACATCCTTGTGAAATCTACAATACTTGCTCCTATCTAACTTGGCGGGATCGGCCTTCAAGGGCTTAGGCCAGCGAATATCTCGATCTTTCTCGATTTCCATTAAAATTTGGCTCCTTGGAGCATTCAGCTTAGCATACTCAGTAAATTTTTATCCAGGTCCTCCTCTCTTGGGAGTTGAGTCAGGATTCTGCTCAGTTCAAGGATACTTGTCCTTAGCGATGTATCCCAGACCGGTCTTCCGCTTCTTGCCTCCAGCGGGCTCGTTGCTCACGACTGTCTTCCTCATACTCTCTTCCACCTTGATATACTTCCTTGCCCTATCTTGGAGCTGCAACATGCTTTCAGGGGGGGGGGGGCGTTTGGCCAAGGACATCTTAAAAACTCATCCCTAGTTCCCTATTACAGTGCTATCATGGCTACCTTGTCATCAAGGTCCGGGACTTTTAAAGCTTCCTTTGTGAAACGATTCAGATAGTCTCTTAAGGATTCCTTCGCCCCCTGCACAATGCTCATGAGGGATGCTGAACTTTTCTCATGCACTCTCCCACTGATAAATTGCTTAATAAAAGCCTGACTTAATTCTCTGAAGGACCCAATAGAGTTTGGGGGTAAACGACTATACCACCTTTGAGCCATACCCGACAGGGTTTAAGGAAAGGCCCGACACTTAATAGCGTCATTCACGGGCTGTAGTAACAGTGCATTGGAGAATGTCCTGACATGCTTGGCGGGATCTCCAGTGCCATCATAAGCTTTAATATTGGGCATCTTGAACTTCCTTGAGATATGGGCATTCATTATTTCTTTAGTGAATGGTGGATTAGGATCATCAGGATCTCCAAGGGGAAGAAGATTGCTTGGATCAGCCCTTGGGACAACAGCCCTTCTCTGTATCGGACCATCCAGGTCTATGATAGGGGGAAGATTCCTCCCCCTTGGGGGTAATGGGGGTCTGGTGTTCTGGTGTGACTCCAAGTCGCGCTTCAGCCTTTGAATCTCAGCCTCATGAGCCCTGATCATTTCCTGCTCTTCTAGGGAATTCGTCCCTTGGGTGCTCCTAGGACGTTGGCGACCATCAGCCATCGGCTCTTTGCCAGCACGCCTCCTTCTTGGGGCCACTTCATCATCTGAAGATTCTGAGTCTCTCTCAGTGTAAGGAACATAAAATTCCTGATCCTCAAGGATTGGAGCCAAACCTTGTATATAGGGGGCGATATCCCTCGTGCTTCACTCCGCCCAGCATGTCCGCTTCCTCCAACCTCAGGGTAAAGGGACATCCCATATGGGGGGTTAGTAGTCATAATAGTTGAATACTCATACCCGATGGGTCAAGAATTCATAGGTGCATGTAGTTGTTGAACTTGGGGATTCGTACCTTGAGTAGCCGAGGGAATCGTCCCTTGTGGCTGAGGATCAGTTGCCCCTATCTGGGCATCTCCTTGCGTGGCTGCTTAAGTTGAATGAGGAGGTACCTCTACGGTTGATGAAATCACTTAGGTTGTCCCCGTTGGTGTTCCTCCCTCAAGGGCTCTAATTGTTCTCTGTGTTCTTGCCATGGTTGTTGTTGTGCCTTTCCCACAGACGGCACCAAATATTATGGATCAAAAACTAAAGTATAATAACTTCTGTATTTATTACTAAGGAACGTGAGCTTCAAGGCTCGATTTGACTGCTCTTGTGTTTCGTGACTCAATCTGCCTTAACAAGATGCCTACATACCTTGCTTATTGCCAAGGATCAAGTCAAAATACGTAGTTCTGATTTGTGGGGTGAGGCCCCTTATATAGATGTTGGGGATCCTTGAATTGGACTTGGTATAGGAGACTTGGTAGTCAAGTCTCAGAATTAGAATGGACTTTAGAGTCCTAAATGGTAGGAAACTTATTCCTTATCCTTCTAGGTCCCTTAGAGGCTAATCTGCAAGGATTGATGTCCTTATTGGGACTCTTCTCAACAACTGATTTTTCCCTTATTAATTAATTATGAAATTAATTAATATTCAGGGTTTTGGGCCTTCTTTATTTTATCAGGCCTGATCTGGTCCATCAGGCCTGATCAATGTGTTAACCTTTTTGGTCTGAATGTCATACATCTTCTTATTGGGCCTTGTAGCCCAAATCATGTGTAATTAATGCAATATTTAATTACGTAATCAGGATTTATTTATTCCCTATCAACAATATTTTTTTTAAATACGATTCGGGGTCGGGGATCGGGGCGGGGATACACTAATCCCCACCCCGCCCCGATCCCCGAATTTTTTACACATATCTTCCCGATCCCCGCCCCGTACCCGAAAAAATCCCCGATTTCCCGCCCCGTTCGGGGGGGGGGGGATCGGATCGGGGTCAGGCGGGGCAGGGGAAATGCCCATTCCTAGTTGTGGGCCTGATAGTATAAATATAAAATGCACAAAGCACACATCCCCAAATCCAAGAAGACAGGACAGAAAGGAAGAATGACAACCTCCTTTCTTTTCAAGCAAACCCCGACATCCACTCCTAAATGCAATACCATCGGCCGCTTCACTCCTACTCCCACTCCTACTTACCCAGGTTCATTCTTTTTATACAATCTTTACCTTTTATATATAGTCAAATCATAAAACAAACATAAAAACATTTATTATTTTTTGTACTAGTATAGAATCATGATATGTATATTTAATTGATGTTGACATATAATTTATTCAAAACACAAACTTATATATGTACATTCAAACTTTTATTTACATGTTAAACCCTAATTAAAACCTTTATTTTACTTTACAAACCCTCATGTAAACTCCATTATACAAAAATATTTTTACAGTATAGATCTTATACATATTCAACAAATGATACATGTCTGTCTCCTTGACGATTTAATTATTTTTGTCATGTGGGTCCTACTTGTTGTCGATTCTTGATGGATTTTTGCTTTTTATTGTTGAAGGGTCCCTATCCTCAAAACCCCAAATGGGAGCAAACTGCAAATGATTGTTTTAAAAAAAATTAGTGACGGTATGACTCTTTCTCTCTTGGAAATCTAAAATTTCAGATTAATATCTAATTGACTCATCATTCATTCATCCGTATCATCAACAAATTTGATATAAATATGTAATAACAACAAATTCATATTGATCATGCTCGCATATTTGACATAAATGAGAGTAAGAAATAATAATTATGCTTGCCGAATATTCTGCAAACTGGATAAAAATAAATTGAGAAAAAATATCTGAAAGTTAACTTTAGAAAAATTATCTAAAGTTTGTAGTATTTTACATATAAAAGTTGAATGGTATTTTTTTACTAATATAAATATAACCCCCCTACATTTACAAAAATAGTCTTGACTTTTTATTCATAACTCACTTAACCTTAGATAATTATCTAAAGTTAACTTTAGGGTCCTTAAGCCCAAACAAATTTGATATAATTATGTAATAAGAAATATTTTTGTATTGTTCATGCTTATAGATTTAAATTTGATGTTTATAGTAAATTTATTTATGTGTCACCATTTTTTCTAACTACTAATATAAAATGACAGAGTATAATTTCTGGCATTATTAATTTCTTAATTTGAATATGTATTAACTATCCCGTAAATCATAATTTTCCTAAAATGGTAGTTTAAATTGGATCTGTATAATTCGATTTCCGGTCTGGTTTAATCGGATATCCGAATATTTAGATATCCGGTTAAATCGAATCCGGATACAGAATGTAATTTCAGAAATCCGAAAAACCGGATATTCGGTTTAAATTTTAAAATCGACCGAATATCCGTTTTTGCTCATCCCTAAAGCTTAGTAGTTTCTCTCTAAATATGGCTTGCATCGACACCAACAATACTTTCACCTACCGTATAATCGTTATTTTGACTATCCTTTTTAACTCGGAGAGAATCTCATTTTGCAGCCATCATTTTGGCCATAATTCATTTTATACACGTACTTTAGAAATTATAATTTACATCCCTTTTTTTAAAACCCGATTCTACCTAATTATTTAGCCATAATTCAATCTTTTACAATATGTTTTATCTTTTCTCTTCAAGAATGGATTAAATATATTATTAAAGACAACAATTAGGGGCTAAAACTTGATGGGATTAGGCAAAAAGGGTGCAACTTGAATCGGGTTTTAAAGAAGTAGATGTAAACTGCAATTTCTGAAAGTAGATTTGCAGAAGTGATTTTTTGGCCAAATCTAAGGGGTGAAAAATGCAATTTTTTTTTAACTCGTTGTCATCTACAAATTCCACTTATATTTAACAACCAAATCAAAGAAATCAAAATCACAAATAAAACATTAACAACATGATAATCTAGTGCAATGCTATTTACCTTCACTACGCCCCCCATTTCTTGAAATATTTGATCCTAAACAATTCTATCAGTATACCAAACATGTTATTTATTCAATTACATAAAATTACACAAAAACAAAATGTGAATAATAATACATAAAACTCATAAAATTATTTGATTCTTTCCAATCATTTAGTTTAAAAATCGTATTTTTAATTTATTTCTAAATCTGTTGTATTTTTAAAATTGTTCTTTAAAAAATTGTATTTTAAAAAACCCACTAATTTTTATCCATTTCGAGTATACTATATTTTCATATATATATATATATTTGTACAATATATGGTAAATATATGTTTAACTAAAATAATAAAATAATTATATATATAATTACATACGTATAAATATCAAAAAAGTTAATATTATATTCATAATCAGAATAATCCCCAATAATTTTTGTCGAACGGTACCGTTAGGTATGAAGTACAACACAAGGGTGGTTAATGTATTGTCTTGATTTTCTTGATTTTATGGTCTTGAAAATCAGATTATATTTTTGGCTTAGGAACTTTAACAGCTAGGTGTAAATTTGTAGTGATAAATAACTGAATGTAAAGTACACAAACAAATTTTCAAAACTCACTTAATTTATATTTAAATCCAATTTGTTGTGTTACAAATCTGTGTTCTTGAATGATAAGAACTCAACCACTTCTCTTGAGAAAATACAAGATTTCAAGATCTGTTTTTGTTCCATCTAAATAAAAGACCCGTGACATCTTTTATAGAATAACATGCACAACTTACAAAGATTAACTAAAATTGTAACATCCCACATCGATACGAATAAGACTATTTGGGACCTTTATAGCGACAAGTCAACAACCAATGTGTAACAAATCGCTAGCTTTTTCGGACTAACCTGTGGCGGGTTGTTGGGTCTAGTACGCATTCAGTTATGGGCTTGGGTGTTATAAATGATATTAGAGCTCTGCCTGGCCGGAAGTGCAGAGACACTGCCCAGATTCTGTATGTGTGTTTGTGAGATCGACGAGGACATCGATCATATAAGAGGGGGTGTTTGCAACATCCCATATCGATAAGAATAAGAGTGTTTATGACCTTTATAGATACAAGTCAACGACCAATGAGTACTAAATTGCTAACTTTTTCGGACTGACCTGTGGTGGGTTGTTGGGTCGAGTATGGATTCAGTTGTGGGCTTGGGTGTTATAAAAATGGACTAACACATATTCTAAAATCTATTTTTCTATTTCCACTTTTAAGTGTAGCAACTCTTCATATAATCTAATCGGTCCGTGACCCTCCTTTGTCCAGTTCATCTTGGCCCTCAATCTTGCATTCTTCAAGCTACATTTGTAGACTTTCCAATTCAATGATAAAATTGTTTGTTGACTAATAATCGTGGATCTTCAAGTTGTCTGTATTCCAAATTTTGAAGATGTTATTGAGATATATTTTTATCGTATATAAAAGTCACATATCCATATGTAGAATGACTTATCGATATCTCTACTTCTCTATAAGTATTATAACTTTTCAAGATCTTCATTTCTCTACAAGTGAATTGACTTGTCGATATCTCTAGTTCTCTATATGCATTTTGGCTTTTCGATATCTCTAGTTCTCGAAGCATGCTTTTGACTTGTCGATATCTCCACTTCTCTATATATAATTTTGACTTGTCGATATCTCTTTGGACTTCTCTACAAGTCATTTTTGACTTCTCGACAGACATCTCTATACATATTGATCTGTGACTTATTGATATGTGACTTAGAACATACTTCTGGAAACAACATTATTCAAATCCAAGCTTCTACACTTCTCTCTGAGGCTTGCTCGGAATTGATCTTCTTCTAGAGTTTATTCATTAGATTGATGGTCGTTCATATAAAAATCCACTAGTCTAATCTCCTTAACACTTTTACAGACTCAAGAAATACAAATATAAAATACAATAATATTATCATACTATTACATATTGAATGCAACGCATGAGGGGGGGGTGAATGTGTTTCTTGGATTTTTAGCCTTTTTAAAATTGTTTGGATTATAGATGAACAAAGCAGTTAAGATATAGTAGAGATATTGTGTTTACAAAATTAATTAACAAGCACATTATTTTCAAAACTCACTTAATTTGTATTAATTAAGTTGGTCTTGCTACAAATTCTTTGTTCTTAAGAAAGTAAGAACTCAGCTTCAATCTTGAGAGAATACAAGAAAAACTATATATGTTTGTTACTTGTGAACTAAGGACCCGTGCATGCTTTATGAACAAAGGGCTTACAAGACTTGCACTAATATACTTAAACTACTTTCTAAAGCAACCTTTTTCTATTTCCATTTTCAGCTTAGCAAATATGTGCAGAATCTTGCAGGTCTGTGACCACCCTTTGTCCAGTTAATCTTGGCTCTTGATCTTGTATTCTTCCAGCTACTTTGTAGACTTTTCAATCTAGTGAATAGATAGTTTCTTGATTGATAATATTGAATCTTGAACTTGTCTGCATTCTGTATTTGAGAAGTATATCGAGATCTATAGTTTTTTTTATAGAGAAGTAACATCTCGATAAGTATAATGACTTAGTGAGATCTCTTAGTTCTCTATAGGTATACTTGACTTGTCTAGGTCTCTAGGTCCTTGCATGTGAAATGACTTGTCGATATGTCTAAGATCTCGACATGAAAAAATGACTTGTAGAGATCTCTGAGAGCTCTATATACACATTTTGACTCATCGATATCTCTGAGATCTCTATATGAGAAATTGACTTGTCGATATCTCCAATTAGTCACATCTTCATTTAACTTGTCGATATCTCTGAGTTCTCTACATGCAGAAATGACTTGTCGATATATCAAGTTCTCTACGTCTTCAATTGACTTGTCGATATCTCTTAGACTTCTCTATAAGACATTTTGGACTTCTCGATAAGTTATTCTGGACTTCTCGAATGACTTCTCGATACAACTTGATCTGTGACTTGTCAATATCTTGACTTAGCACATTTTTCATAGAACAACTTTATTCAACTCCAAACTTCTAAATCTTTTCTATGAGGCATGATCATGGCTTAATCTTCTTCCAGAGTTTATTTCTTAGCTTGAATCTGTTCACAGAAAAATCCTCTAGTCTAATCTTCTAACCATTTTACAAGACTCAAGAAATACAATACAGAATACAGATTTAGATTATCATACAACTTAATCTTAGAATTATCAATGTGACTTAGTCTTGTTATTGTATATGCATGTTTTACACAACCATCTCCCCTAATTTGTGAGAAGATTGCTTATCACAAATTCATGCCCGATAACATGACTAACCCCAAGCTAAAATCAAATACAAAAAAAAATTGACAGATTGACAAATATAAACTTTTATACATTGAGTAATTACATCAATACAAACATTATAGACATTAGGTGCATTTTTCATAGCCTGGTTCTTTCCTAATGAGGTCCTTGAGATTTACTAGCACTTGGAGTTCTGTAATTATTTTTGTCCCTCTTAAGGCTTCTACTAGTTTGAGCCATTCATCCAATGAGTAAATATTGAGGTAACCAACCTTGACCTGTTAGGAATATGTTGTGTACTAGATGATAAATTAAACAAAACATATAGTAGATTTAATTCAGTGTTTTTGTAGCTTTCAACGAATGATCACTTTAACATCCGTTGAAAGGGTAGCTTATGTATTAATAGGTTTAGTAGAATATTTCTGCATATTGTAATACCTTAGAGAATCAGATGTTGTAGAATATTTTAAGTCATGTTGACTACTAGATTGATATACAAGATAGGTTGGCTAATTGTAAATATTAGATGCCTTGTAATCTTGTATAAATGAAATGGGGTCAACTTCCATGAAGATAGCCTCAACGGATGTTCCAAAAGGCTTCAACGGATAATCAACTAATGTCTCAACGGATGATCAACCGGACTCTCAACAGATGTTCCACAAAGCTTCAATGGATGATCTAACTGAGTTCTAATAGATGAACAAATTCAAAAGAGTAGTTGATAGTGACTTGAAAGTCACATGCATTGATTGTATGCAAAAGGAATGTGGCAGCCTATTATCAGGTTTTAGAGAACAAAGAAACATTTCCATTTCCATGCTTGACTGAAGATATTCAAAGATGCTGGCTGAGAAATTAAGGAGCATGAAATTAGAATAAAAATATTTTGCCTTATTTGTTTGTCTGTTTATCATGTAACTTTGTGATATATAAACCAAGTGTAACAAGTAGAACAATATCCAAGTTAGTAAGGAATTACCAGAGAAATAGATAAAGCTATATATGTAAGGAATTTATCTGTTCTTGTGAGTTCAACTTGTAAGCAGCTGTGTGCAACTACATTGTATCACAGAGTTCTCAAATTAATATATATCTCTGGTGGATAAATTCAATCCACCAGAAAGTTTTTAAATAGTTGTATTTGATTACTTTGTGTTTGATTTCTTCAATACTTTCATTCCGTACTTTAGCCAAATCAAACACTGATATACATTTATAGTAAAACAGTTCTTAAAATTGAAAAAGTAGCCAGAATTACATTTAACCCCTCAATCTGTAATTCTTTGTTAGATTGTTTGGGAATAACAATTGGTATCAGAGCAAGCTCTTGAAGTACAAAGAGTTGAAAGATCACAACAACTAACAAGATGAACAGAAAAGATGTTGGAGTGAAGATTCCATTTTTGGACAAAGACAATTATCACCACTGGAAGGTGAAAATGCACCTGCATTTTCTTTCTCAAGATGAAGAATATGTGAACTGCATTGAGAAAGGTCCACATGTCCCTATGAGAGATGCTACAGGAAATGAGCTATCCATCCCAAAATCTAGAGCAGAATGGTCTGATCCAGATATTTAACAAGTTCATAAGGATAAGAAGGCCATGAAAATTTTGTTTAATGGTGTTGTGGTGACATGTTTGACAACATCATCAATTGCAAAACTGCCAAAAATGTCCGGGATACAATTCAAGTTATATATGATGGAACTGAGCAAGTAAGGGAAAATAAAATGCAACTCTTGATTCAGCAATATAAGCATTTTCACAGTGAAGAAAGTGAGTCACTTACTGACATATTTAGTAGATTTCAAAAACTATTAAATGCTCTTAAGTTGCATGTAAGAGTTTATCAGACAAAAGACTCAAACCTCAAATTCCTCAGATCTTTGCCAAAGGAATGGAAGCCTATGACAGTCTCATTAAGAAATTCCCAAGATTACAAGGAATTCACCTTAGAATGACTGTATGGGATTCTAAAAACCTATGAGCTTGAGATAGAGCAAGATGAGAAGCTAGAGAAAGGAAGAAAGAAAGGAGGGTCCATTGCATTGGTTGCTAAGCAAGAGAAAGAGAAAGAGATAAAGGTTGAAGCTGTGGATTCTACACCAAACCCTAGAGTCTGTGAAGGCAAAGGAAAAGGGCTAGTAGTTGAACTTAAAGATCATCTTAGTTAAGATGATATGGATGACTTAGATGAACACCTAGCTTTTCTATCCAGAAGGTTTTCCAAGCTCAAATTCAAGAAGAATTTTGGAATAACCAAGCCAAACAGAAACATGGTTGACAAGTCAAAATTCAAATGTTTCAAGTGTGGCTTGAGTGGTCATTTTGCAAGTGAATGCAGAAAGCCTGATTCTGACAAAAAGAAGTTTGAGCCGATGGACTACAAAAAGAAGTATTTTGATTTGCTCAAACAAAAGGAAAGGGCCTTTCTAACTCAAGAAAATGACTGGGCTGCTAATAGATTGGATTAAGGTGAGGATACAAGCTATGTCAATCTATCCCTAATGGCCAAATCAGATGAAGCAGAAGTTAGTTCTTCAAGTAGTCAGGTAATCACCACTAATCTAGCATATTTATCTAACGCTGAGTATAATGATTCCATAAATAACATGTCTACTGAATTATATCATCTGCGTGTTACACTCAAATCTCTCACTGAAGAAAACACTACAATTAAAGAGAACAATTTGTTTTAAGTGAAAGAAACAATGTGTTAGAAACTCAATTCTCTGAGTTTGAGAAATTGAAGATAGAGTGTAAGACTGCTAAAGAAGAACTAACTAAATCCCTAAAGAAAGAGGAGATTTTAAGAAAGAAGCTTGAACGAGAATAGAAAGTAACCAATGCATGAAAATCATCCAAAGATGTTCATGCTCAAATTACAAAAGTTCAAGGTATAGAATCATTTTGTGATGAAGCCTGGAAAGAGAGCAAAGAGAAACTGAATTCCAACTTGGAAGAAGGACTTTCAACGGATGTGGATTTGAAGGATGATGAATGTTATCCGTCGAATAATCAAAAGAATTATACGTCAAAAGACAAGGAACCATATCCGTTGAGTGAAAGAAAACCAGTTAGCAAATCCCAGCTAGCAAAGTTAAATGAGAAATATGGATCAGTTTATAAGAACTTTGTTCCAGGAGAAACAAGTCAAGTGAAAAAGAACAAGAGAATTATTGTAAGTCATTTGTCAATCAAGCAATTGAATGATAGATTGGAGAAAATTGAGGTTAAAGCAGAATCTAAAAGGAAAAATAATAGGAATGGGAAAGTAGGAATTAACAAGCATAACAACTACACACCTGATAAATATGATCCTAGAAAAATCTGTGTGAGATGTAGTAATGTTAATCATTTGTTTGTTAATTGCAAAGTTGCTATGCCTGCTCCCATGTCTGCACCTCCTTCATTTCCCAGTATGCCTACAATGCCTGTGAATGTTATGCCTGCACATAATTTGAATTCACAGTTTGCTAATATGCCATTTGCACAAAATCCTTATTATACTGCATTTAGTATGCCAAAAATGCCATTTAGCATACCTTATTGGAATAACATGTTTGCACAGAATATACCTTTCCATGTTAACCAGCATGTGCATGATAATTCGGCAATGATGAATGGTTTTAAGGGTTCTACTCAATTGACTAAGGATGAATCACAAATATCTAAGTCAAATGAGGACAAGCCTAAGAAACCCAAGAAAAAGGCTAACAAAATAAGACCCAAGGAAACTTGGGTACCAAAATCAACTTGATTTGATTTTGTTGTGTGCAGGGAAACAGAAAGAATCTTTGGTATTTGGATAGTGGGTGCTCAAGGCACATGACTGGAGATTGTACCCTGCTCACTGAGTTCAAGGAGAGAGCTGGCCCAAGTATCACTTTTGGAGATGACAACAAGGGTTATACTGTGAGATATGACTTGATTTCTAAAGACAATGTCATCATTGAGGAAGTTGCCCTAGTGGATGGACTAAAGCACAATCTTTTGAGTATCATCCAGCTTTGTGACAAGGGCAACTCAGTAACATTTAATTCTGAAGCCTGTGTTGTGACCAACAACAAAACCAATAAAGTGGTCCTCACTGGAGTGAGAAAAATAAATGTGTATCTAGCTGAATTCAACTTATCAAATGCAGAATCTGTCACTTGTCTTTTCAGCAAGGAAAGTCACGATGAAAGTTGGTTGTGGCACAAGAAGCTGTCCCACCTTAACTTCAAGACTATGAATGATCTACTCAGGAAAGATTTGGTAAGAGGTATTCCTAAAGTGGAATTCTCGAATGATGGATTATGAGATGCCTGTCTGAAAGAAAAGCAGATTAAGGCATCATTCAGGATGAAGCTCAATTCAACAATTGAAGAACCTTTGCAACTACTGCACATGAATTTATTTGGACCAGTCAATATATTTTCTATCTCAAAGAAAAGGTACTTCCTAGTAATTGTGGATGATTTCTTAAATTTCTCTTGGACATATTTTCTAAAATCCAAAGATAAAGCTAGTGAAATCATCATCAATCACATAAGGCAAGTTAACAATCATCCTGATTTCAAAGTTAGAAGAATCAAGAGTGACAATGGAACTGAGTTCAAGAATTCTGTGATGAGGATTTTTTTATGAAGAGAATGGGATCATACATGAGTTCTCAGCAGCAAGAACCCCACAACAAAATGGTGTAGTGGAAAGGAAAGAACATATCTCTTATTGAAGCTGCAAGAACAATGCTAGAAGAATCAGAGTTACCAAGTACGTTTCCGTTTTCACGAAATAAATACGATTGATTGAAGCAGGCAAGAACGAGGAAAACCGAGATCCAGTGCCCATAACGTAATTTGTCTAGTCTCCTAGTGCCCTTTGGGAGGACGTTGCAGATGTCTGGGAGTGCCCCCAGATTGAAGTTATACGTACATATTTTTGGGCTGAAGCTGTAAATACTGCATGTTACACTCAAAATATTTTTTTGGTTAATCAAGCAAAATGCGTGACACCCTACCAATTGTTCAAGAACAGGAAGCCAACATTAAACTTTCTTCATGTCTTTGGCTGTAAATGCTATATCTTAAGTAATCAAACTGATCAGCATGGAAAGATTGATGCCAAAGCAGATGAAGACATTTTTGTTGGATATGCAGTTGGAAAAGCATACAAAGTCTACAATCTCAGAACCAACATTGTTATGGAATCTGTACATGTTGTGTTTGATAATAAAAAGATTGAAGGACTACAAGATGGAGATTTTCATGAAAGCTTCAAATTTGATAAAGTTGAGATGATTTGTGATGATAGTGATGATGAAAGTGATCAAGAACCAATATCTAAGGACAATATAGAAAAGTCCACAACTAATGAAGCACAAAATTCAACATCCGTCAAAAGACCTAGTGCATCATCCGTTGAAAGACAATCTGCATCATTCGTCGAAAGGCATAGAATAACATCCGCTAATTCATCAATTAGAGCTGAAAGCCAATTCAGATCACAATCAGAAAGAACCCCGATTTCAAGTCAAAGATCCACAAACTCAAGGGGAGTTTCTTCTAATCAAAACTCTGTCACACATCAAGACAATAATGAGGCCTCTTCATCTAGAGCTAATTTACCATAACAGAGAAAACGAACAAGAGATTACCCATTTGAATTAATTATTGGTGATGCATCTTCAAGAGTGCAAAAAAGAAAAGCAACTCAAGGAGAATGTCTTTACAGTCGCTTTCTATCACAGGAAGAACCTAAAAGGGTAGAAGAAGCTCTGTTGGATCCTAATTGGGGTTTAGCTATGCAGGAAGAGCTAAACAAATTTGAAAGGAATAAAGTTTGGAAACTGGTACCCAGGCTTAGAGGAAAGAATTCTATTCACACCAAGTGGGTATTCAAAAAAAAGATGGATGAAAATGGCATAGTAGTCAGGAACAAAACTAGATTGGCTGCAAAGGGCTACTGTCAACAAGAATGAATAGATTTTGATGAGACATTTTCTCCTATTGCAAGAATTGAAGCCATCAGAATTTTTCAAGCATATGCAGCCCATGTCAATTTCAAGGTCTATCAAATGGATGTCAAAAGTGCCTTTCTAAATGGAGATTTAGAGGAGGAAGTCTATGTTAATAAGCCTCATGGCTTTGAAGATCCCAATTTTCCAGAATATGTCTACTATATTTTGAAAGCACTTTATGGACTGAAGCAAGCACCTATAGCCTGGTATGACACTTTGTCAAAGTTTTTCTTAGAAAATCATTTCACAAGAGGTATTGTTGATAAAACTTTATTTCAATAGAAATGTTAATGGCTCTAGTATACTTGTTCAAATATATGTAGATGATATAATATTTGGCTCTACAGATGAGAAGCTTTGTAAATTTTTTGCTAAATTGATGCAAAGTAAATATGAAATGAGTATGATGGGAGAACTAACTTACTTTATTGGTTTACAAGTTAAGCAAGTTAGTGATGGAGTATTCATTAGTCAAACCAAATATATTTATGATCTTTTAAAGAAGGTTGATTTAATGGATTACACATATGCAAAAACTCCCATGGCCACTGCAACTAAACTTGAATTAAACACTACTAAAAAGTCTGTGGATATTTCAAGCTATAGATGCATGGTTGGCTCACTTTTATACTTAACATCAAGTAGGCTAGATATAATGTTTGCTACATGTCTTTGTGCTAGATTTCAGGCTGATCCTAGAGAATCTCATTTAGTAGATATTAAGAGAATTTTCAAATATCTCAAAGGAATACCAAAACTTGGCAATTGATATCCTAGAGATTCTGGTTTTGATCTAACTGGTTATTCAGATGCAGATTATGCAGGGTGTATGATTGATAGAAAAAGTACTACATGAACCTGTCAATTTATAAGAAATAAGCTAGTATCCTGGTTCAGTAAAAACAAAATTCAGTCTCTACTTCTACAACTGAGGCTGAATATATTGCTGCTGGTAGTTGTTGTGCACATATCTTATGGATGAAAAATCAACTGTTGGACTATGGTCTGCAGGTGAATAAGATTCTTAATTTCTGTGATAACACAAGTGCTATTGTAATTATTAAAAATCCAGTACAACATTCAAGGACCAAACACATTGACATCAAGTACCACTTCATCAGAGAGCATGTTATGAATGGTATTGTGGAACTTCATTTTGTTCCAAGTGAGAAGAAACTTGTATACATCTTTATCAAGCCACTTGATGAATCCACTTATAGACCAGAATGAACTTGTCAGAAAGAACTGGTTAGAGGTATCCCTCAAGTGGAGTTTACTAAGGATGGATTGTGTGATGCCTGCCTGAAAGGAAAGCAGATTAAAGCATCATTCAGAAAGAAGCTTGATTCAACAATTGAAGAACCTTTGCAATTGTTACACATGGATTTGTTTGGACCAATCAATGTGTTGTCCATCTCAAAGAAAAGATTTTTCCTAGTAATTGTGGATAATTTCTCAAAGTTCTCTTGGACATATTTCCTAAAGTCTAAAGATGAAGCTAGTGAAATCATCATCAATCACATAAGGCAAGTCAACAATCATCCTGATTTTAAAGTAAGAAGAATTAGGAGTGAAAATGGAACCGAGTTCAAGAATTCTGTGATGAGATCATTTTGTGAAGAAAATGGGATTATGCATGAGTTTTCTGCAGCAATAACTCCACAACAAAATGGAGTAGTGGAAAGGAAGAACATATCTCTTATTAAAGCTGCAAGAACAATACTTGAAGAATCAAAGTTACCAACATTTTTTTGGGCTGAAGCTGTGACTACTGCCTGCTACACTCAGAATATCTCTTTGGTTAATCAAGCAAAGTGCATGACACCCTACCAACTGTTCAAGAACAGGAAGCCAACTCTAAATTTTCTTCATGTCTTTGGCTGCAAATGTTATATCTTAAGGAATCAAACTGATTAATATGGGAAGTTTGATGCTAAAGCAGATGAAGGAATTTTTGTTGGATATGCTGTGGGAAAAGCATATGGAATCTATAATCTGAGAACCAACATTGTTATGGAATCAATACATGTTGTGTTTGATGATAAAAATATTGAAAGACTGCAAGATGGATATTTCCATGAAAGCCTCAAGTTTGACAATGTGGAGATGGTTAGTGATGACAGTGATGATGAAAGTGATCAAGAGACAGTGACTAAGGATAATGCAGAAAAATTTACAACTAATGAAGCACATAATTTAACATATGTCGAGTTATAAAATTCTTCATCCGTCGAGAGACAATGTGCCTTATCCGTCGGGAGACAATCAGCCTCATCCGTCGGGACACAAAGTGCATCATCCATCGGAACATCAAGAGAAGCTGAAAGTCAGAATAGATCACCTATTGAAACTAAACCAATTTGAAGCTAAGAGAATCTGTACATGTTGTGTTTGATGATAAAAAGATTGAAGGACTGCAAGATGGAGATTTCCATGAAAGCTTCAAATTTGATAATGTTGAGATGATTTGTGATGATAGTGATGATGAAAGTGATCAAGAACCAATATCTAAGGACAATGTAGAAAAGTCCACAACTAATGAAGCACAAAATTCAACATCCGTCAAAAGATCTAGTGCATCATCCGTTGAAAGACAATCTGCATCATTCGTCGAAAGGCAAAGAACAACATCCGCTAATCCATCAATTAGAGCTGAAAGCCAATTCAGATCACAATCAGAAAGAACCCCGGTTTTAAGTCAAAGATCCACAAACTCAGGGGGAGTTTCTTCTAACAAAACCCTGTCACACATCAAGACAACAATGAGGCCTCTTCTATAGAGCTAATTTTCCATAACTGTAATAACCCCAATTTTTGGAATTTTGAAACACGGATGAATAGTAACTTTTGCTGATGATGCTGAATAAGGAAAATTATCAGACCATCTTATATAGGAGTACTATTATGGAAATTCTAAGATCGTATTAGTATTCCATAAAGTAAATGAGTGTATGTAAAGGTCGTTAGAATTCGAATCCGGACACTTTGATTTTTCCCCGAAAATCCACCAGATACCGAATGAATTGAGTATAAGTTAACATGATTAAAATGATTTAAATTCAAGGATTATAAGAGAGGATCATAAAAGGAATATAAAATATTGAGAAAGGTTTAGGGGAACCCAAGTAATAAGATCACGGATATGGTCCCTCAAACGATTAACGAAAATGAGAGATAAGCGAATCGTAAAACAAATAAGCGACCAAGAGACAAGCTTGTACAAGAAGCCATGTTAAAGAGATATTTTTCAAGAATGAATCCTAGCCAAGCATTTTAAACCATAGTCAAACCAAGGTTAATTGTTAACCAAACTATCAAAACATCACACAAATCCACCAAGCAAGCAAACAAATCATTTTTCATCTCCATTTCTTGAAGAAACCTCTCGGCTTCTTTCTTAACAAATGGGAAGTCCAATCTCCTCCACTTGCTAATTTACAATGTAATTATCCTAGTTTCTCCTAGTTAAGTTACATACTTCCTAGGAATCTTAGCTTCAAAATCCTTTCCTAGCATTTTCTATAAATCATTCAAGAAGATGGTGAGTAGTACTTTTTTGAAATTAATTTTGTGTTCTTGATTTCTTTGGAAAGATCAAGCAAGTAGGAGGATATTTCAAGGCTCCCTAAGGCTTCCTAGCAACTTATCACTCACCAAGGAAGGTAAAACCTCATACCCTAAGCTTTACTTTGAATGTTTAGGAGTGGTTTTGATTGTTTCAGTATATGAGAAGCATGGTGCTTGTGTGTTTCAAGTTTGGTTGGATTTGTAGTGAGTTGGATGATTGAATCTTGTTTATAGTTAATGAGCCTTAGTATGGTTAGTAGCTTTTGTTTGTGATTGAATGAGTTGGATAAAACATGAAGTAATGGACTGATGTAATGAGGTTCGGATGGATTTTGGTTGTAATGTTGGTTGTAAGTTATTTTGTGATTGATTTGGAGTAGTATAAATTTTGGTAATTGCGTAAACATAGCCGCATAATGCCCGATGTACCTTAGACAGTTTTTATTCTTAACTTCAGGACCCGTGAACTCACTGTAAGATTCTTACCATTGCCATGTTTAGATAGTTCATGTTACGAGCTTCATTTTAATATGTGGTTCGCTTGAATCCGATGTACGGTTTAGGAGAAACGACCATTTTAAGTAACGGCGTTTCGCGAACGGACCATTACCCCTCGCCTTACTTTGAAAGCTTGGTTAAGGCCCTTAAATGACTAATTGGAGTATGAAACAATTATGTAAAGTGGATTAGGCAGTTGGTAGAGTACTCGCAAAAGAATCGCCTTAAAATTCTTAATGATTAATTTATTCAATTGGTTAAGGTCTAGTTTCTTAAGCGACCGGGGTTTAATTTTGACTTATGTTGTTGTTCATAGGTTATCAGACCCACTCTAAGTTTAAGTCTATCCGGGAACACTCAGGCAAGTTTTTTACCCGTTATACTGTTGTTCCGATGTAGATATATGTATATGCATTATCTTGTGATAAGTGCATGATTGTTATTAGCAAATTTTGCGATATATTGGAGCATCCTGCTATGGTATATATGCATGTTTGTTTCATAATCTTGATATCTAATTGTTGATTCAAATGCTTATAAGTTGCATAATACCTATGCTAGAGATAAGCAGTAGTTGCGTATACCCTTAGTATAGGGGACCCAAAGGTGAACATTTTCTAAAATGGGAGTCGATGTTCCCGAGTATAATATATATATTTATATATATATATATTGATATAGTTTTCAAAACTATTAATCCAATAAGGTTTATTCGAACTTTATTTTATTTAATGAATATTATTTTGAATATTCATTCGAGGACTTATGACTCCGCTTATTTTATTAAATAATATTCTTTATTTTATTAAAGAATAATGATTCGATAATCAAACTTATTTTCGATTATTCAAATAAAGATCGTACTTTCGTATAAGTATATCTTTGGTTATTTATTATTCATTTCAAGTATGAGTTGTAAAACTTCTACTTCGATTATTTTTATAAAGATTATCCTTTATGGGAATAATTAAATAATAATATTCAGATAATTTCTAACATATCGAGACTGATTTATTTTATTAAATCCGCATTACTCCAAACATTCTTAAAAATGTTTTCGAGTCTTCAAAATGATTTTTAAAAGTTATAGCGGATCCCAAAACTCATTTTTAGATTTATGATCTTCCTTTCGAAGGGGATTTAAATACTCGCTCAAAACCTGAGGGATCCGGCTTTGTGGTGTATTTTATATTCGCAACGAGGTTGCTATTTTGAGAAAACATTTTGATTACTTGCCCAACGTTTGGGAAGTAAGTCCATCGATTTGAGTCGGCATAAGCAACATGGGCTCAGTGGGCGTCCATGAAAGTGTAAGTGGCTTAGTGGGAGTCCATCAATGCGTAAGTGGCTGAGTGGCAGTTCAACATAGGTCCTAATGCGGCCAGGGTGATGACCATTGGGGAATTCATCCATCTACTAGTAGAAAAGGTTACTTATTGGTATCTTTGCCTGATCAGCAAGATATGAGATTTATGCCAAGGTTTTCTTCTTTCCAAATTCATTGGATATTATAACTTTCTTTATACTTTTCATAACAGAGGTTTCCAAGGAAAGTATGAGATACATATAGGTGTATATATATATATCGGGACTTAATGAAGTATCTCGTAACTTCATTTCTTCTGAATGATATTTCAAAGATTGAATTTATTCAAATCTTATCTTCTAGTCTCATCTATGTGATGAACTTTTGAAACTGATTATACCTTGAACGGTGGTAGTTCAAGTAGTATTCGGAAAAGATATAAGTATATTGGAGTATCTCGTAACTTCACCTTTTCAACTTATATGGTTAATGATTATCTTATGCATGACAAAGATTTTCAGAAAAATGTTGAGACAAGGTTAGATATATGAGAGCACCTTGCAACGATATTTTTATACAGTTATAAACTGGAACTCTATGTATATTATGCATGGAAAAAGGATTCTAAGATTTTGAAAAGTATATATACATATATACTAAATATTTTGCGACTTAGTCGCATTAAGAGATCAAACTTGGTTCATTTCTTCTTGACCAAGACTTTCATGAGTACTATGAGAATGCTCATATATTGTTAATTATAATACATATTATTTTAAAAGGCTTGTTGCTCACCCTTTCTTTCTTCTTTCATTACAGAACAACAGATAGAAAAGATGAACAGGACCAAGCTTCCAATTCGCAAGCAGTTAGGAAACGTTCCGCAGTTTTCTGGAAGCGTTGATGCCGCTGTAGCTGAGATAGGAATTACCAATAGTTTAGGCTTCCAACTTTTGATGCACCAGGCATATGTATCTATATGAATTGTAATAATGGCAAGGAATATGTAAATTATTCAGAAACCCTTTTAAGGTATAATGGTTTATAATTGTGGAATAAAATGACTTGTGTTATTTTTGGATATTCATCTCTGAGACCATAACTTGTGGTGTGTGTGTATATTGCGGGGTTACAGTACGCAGTAGTTGGTTGATTATTAAGATTAAGTATTATTAAGGGAAATGGAACTCGTGACAACCCGGATCCCCGACCCCAGATTTGGGGGTGTTAAAGAAATGGTATCAGAGCTAAGCGTTATAAACCTCAGAGATGATGCGACAATATAATAAACTCACAAAGATAATATGAACTCTTGCCATGTTCATGGCCGGACTACTTAAAGTAGCGCCGATAGTTAAAACCCTTATGGGAACCCTTATAAATATCATGATAGTAACATAGTTTGTTATCATATAGGGCAGCGGGGCACCGAACCCTGAGGTTCAGGGGCATCATCATGAGGATGTTTTATTACATGTTGGAGATCAAATTGTGAATCCGATAGAGTACCCAAACGAGGGACCAGATGAGATTCATATTGGGAATGTTGCAGTTGAGGATGTTATCCCAGAAGGGATTGCTGCTAAGGAGGATCTCGTGGAAGTTCTCGATGAGAATAAAGAGAGGACCGCTGAGGAATTGATGACAGTAGTCAGGGCAACTACCAGAGCTAGAATGGCCGCGAAGATGGCACTAGAGGATGAAGAGTTACTAAGGGCACAAAGGATAATGAGGTCAGAAGGAGTGGGGCCTTCCATGACACCAATTATACCAGTATCAGACCCTCTTCCAAAGGCTCCTGTAGAAATCCATGAGGTTCCACCAATTCCTGTTCCCTCCCCTGTACAGAGCCCAACACCTACTGAGGAAATGCCACCTTTATCTCCTGCACCATTGTCACCCGATACCGGTCTTGGTTATCCATTTGGATCTCCTGGGTCTGCACCACCTGCACCCCATGGACTACTAAATGCTACCACTCAGGCTTCTCTTATCGCCAATTATCATATGACTTTGGGTGGCCTGTCTGAGGCCCGTAATGTTAGAAGTGATCTGTTGGACCGACTTACTGTACCAAGAATTGAGGGCGGGGTACTTCCGGCAGGATTAGCTTATAGCATGGAAAGGATTGAGGCTACCACCCGAATTACAGCTAGAGGCCATCTTGAGGGTCAGATCCAGCTCTACTTGTGACTATCTTAGACCTCATCACCGCCTTAATGGAGTAGGTTAGGGATGTCGTGTGTGCCCGCATTTCTTGATCCATAATAGTGTGCAGAGTCTGGGCAATCAGATAAGGATTTCACACAACACCGCTTTTGGAGGATTATCCTAAGTTATGATTGATTAGTTTTTAATGACTAGATGATTATCTGTGGTAGTACTTTTGGGATAGAAGCGATCAGGCCAAATGATGTAATTCTCTTTCATTTGTTCAGTAGTTGTATCCTCGAACAAATGGTTATGTATATATTTGTTCCTTTCAAGTTCAGACCAGTTTGTTTGTGATGAGTTCATATTGTTAATTGCACTATTAGCACTTAAGAGTATCATAGAGTTTATATAACTTGAGAATTCATAATTTACGATCATGTAAGGACTGAATGAGGGAAAGGATTAAGCAAAGTAAGTAAGACAAATATAAAGAGATTCCCAAAATTTTTCCAAGCATTATGCCCCCACGAAGAATAAGATTTGGGGCAAACCCTGAATGTGATAATCAGGGAGGTCGCAATTAAGATATAAGGGACCCGGAACATAATGAAGTGGAAAATGAGGGTTTTAAAATATAGGAATCATTTGAGATTCTAAATGATTGACGAAGCGCAAAAGACTGTTTCTATCACTTACCTTCCTAAGAGAGAGGCCACCCGCTGGTGAAAGGCCAAGGAAGGCACAGAGCCAGAGGTTACGTTAAATTGATTAAAGTTCGGTCAATTATTTTCGGGAAAGTAATTCCCAAGGTCATGGAGATAGTGTAAAAGCTTTAGAGACAGAATAAAGGCGAATGAGTATGATAAATTATGAATCTAAGATTGTAAAAGTTTTCAAGATTCGTTTGGAGGACAAGAATCCCAGAACGACATGATGGTTGAAGTCAATGATTAGTGGGTTCGTGAAATGATTGTAAGAGAGAGGTAAATAAAAAGAAACTGAAGTGGATAAGAATATAAAGGCAATAGAGTTTGAGGAATGATAAGGGAGTTGGGTATGAGGAAACCCTAAAGACTCGTAGCAATAGAAATAGAAAAGTATGTAATCATCAGGATGAGGGTGATTCACCATGAGTTAAAGTTGATGGTTGAAGGCATAAGAGATATATATATATATATTGTACCCCCTTTAAGTTGAGATTATTCGATGAAACTTTGAGGTAGACCGATGGATTAATAAGGAAAAACGGATGGACTGAGGAGACATGATAATAAGAAATTAGGAAAATGGGATGAAGTAAGTGACCTTTAAGAAGGTGAAGTGTATGTAAGACCTCTGACTTGATACCCAGAGAGGAAGACGCCAGGTATAAAAGGTATTCCAACATTGAGATGTCTGTTGAGATAAATAACAGAGGTAAATGAATAGTTAGAACTAAGAAGTTCACGTTGAACACGCCCAATATCTTCCAGAACATCCCTACTATCATTACCAAATCATGCAAGAAAAGCAGATAACCATTGTTATCTTTTGGAGGCCATATGGATTGACCTCAGTTTGGAAAAAGGATGGTACCATGACACTAAGTATAGACTATCGAGGTGGGAATGATTGAATGAGATACCCTTGTCAGGGATAGATGAATTGATTTATCAATGGAAGAGTGGAAGTACCTTTTAAAGGTGGAATTAAGGATAAAACCTAAATAACTTGTGATGAACCATGGGGGAATGCATAAAGGTTGGCATTTCACCCTTAATAGGGACATTATGAGTTTGGGTGGTACAGAATGAAGGACTAAGGCAAAAACAACCTTTAAAGATCAGTGGAGAAAGTTTTCAGAACTACATAAACAATGGTTCTAGTATTAGTAAATGGTATCTTGATATGACATGTACCTAGGGAGTACATGATGAAGGTTTTAAAGATAACCTTAGAGGTTTTACAAGGGAAAAGGTAATATTCAAAGTTCTCAAGAATAGAAATTTTGATAAAGAAAATATGACGTAATAATAATAATGCCAAGTGGGGCACATGTTAAACCATGAGAAAGTATAGATTGAACCCAACGAATGTCAAGATTGGTGAAAACAAGAAGGACCCAAGATAAGAGACGTCCTAAGTATGATCAAGAGTCATTCGTGACAATGTTAACCTCTAAAGACCGAGGCAATAACTTATGGAAAAATGGTGATATTTTTTTTTCTCACCAAAGCTTAAGGAAGATCATTTTCACACAAGCAGTGATTTGAAATAAGGTAGAAAATTTAATTGGAGGTGGTTAAAATGACATTGATTGTAAGGAAATTTTACTATCAGGAAAGGCCAAAGAGGTGGCCGACACTTTAAGTGTAAGAGGACAACTATAGGTGCTCGTGCCAGATGAATCCAGTGATGATGGTTAAAGCCGTGAAGGTTGTATTATGGTGTGAAAGATTGACATTCATTCTGATGATTGTGTGATACTCAACCATAATAGTAGTTTGGTAAAGATTTAATTCACGTTATCGCTGTGAGCGGGCTACATATCTTAGAAGGTCCTATCTTGAGATAAACCAAGACCATGTTATGAAAGGACTAAATGAACCTTTGAGCTTCATATCTCCTAATAAAGAAATATGATTAAGAATGGTATTAACATGCTATCGTTGCTTTTATTGAAACTCTTCTGTAATTTTATCTGCTTCATGTCATATGTACGCCAAGTTCAGGAGTGTTCTTCATGAATCATGGAATGGCGATTATGTTTCCTTTCTAGAAGATTTCGGTACGTCATGAATGGACTCCGTATGATTAACTATTAAGATTTCATGGAAAATGAATGACTATAGTAGGTCCGTGGTGGACTATGGTAATACATCAACGATTCCTTGAATAATGAGGCGATAACAACCGTGAGAGTTGTATATGAATGGTTGTTGAGATTGAGTACCACTAATCGGGTCGTGGTGATATATAAGTCATCATTGATAGACTAATTAAGTCGATTATCTACTTATGATATATTTATTCCTTCTTATCGATAAAGAGTAGTATTACTATACGAAGAAGGTTGCGGTATATCAATGGATTGTAGTAGCGATGATGTCTAGAATGAAATCCCAGATTCGATTATCGGTGTCGAGGGAGTTTCAAAGTTGATTGTTTATAAGCTCGAGCAAGAGCATGGGTCCATGGAATGATGGACGGAATAGCAAAAATATTTAGGCATGTGAAATGCGATGCTATAATACTTGATGTTGATATATATACGTATATGTTTTGTTCTCCTATGACAAACCTCTATAGTTCAGAGGTAGATTCCAAGCCAGATATTTTATGGCAGTATTTTTACATATGTACAATTCTCTTCAGTTCGTTCTTTTCTCTTCTTTTCATTTCATGTAAGCTGAGAAGAACAACCCTTCCAGAAGGGGAGGTATTGCCGAATGACTATCTATCTGTGTGATAGAAGCCTAGTAGGATACCACATGTTGTTTAATTGCTTGTCAAGTACTAAAGGCTGGCCACCTTCTGTACTAACTATGCAATAGAACAAGTGTTCATGATCATAGTGATCTCTCAACAAATTCCTTTACTTCTATATGATTGATCAACCTTTGGAAAATAGAAGCAGCCGAAAAAGGAGTAGTAAAAGTATGGTGGTATTCGGAATGGAAACGCATTCGTGACACTAAGGTTGACGCATTTATTAAAAGGTTATAAAACTCTAGTGAGTAAAAGTATATCTAGAATAGTATTCTGTACAGAAGATAGTAACGCTTACGAACAAGAAAAGAAGGAGTATTGAGAAGCAAAAGTTATAGTGCTAGAAGCTATGATGAGAGTCTGTGCAATAGACTTGAAAGAATTTGGAATGATCATTTATCGCGAATTGAATTTTCTTACGACAATAGATCATATGTCAGTATCGAGATGTCGCCTTATGAGATCCTTGAGGGAACACAATGTCGATCTCCCTTATGTTAGGATGAAGTTGCAGGGCGCAATATGCTCAGACTAGCAGTGGTCCAAAGGACCAAGGATATAATAGATCTAATCAGAGGACGGCGGGTAGTAGCCCAAGATGGACATAAGAAATATGTTGATTTGACACGAAAGGAAAAAGAGTAGGAAGTAGAGGACGTAGTGCAGTTATAGGTATTCCCTTGGAAAGGATGTATGAGGTTCGGAAAGAAAGGAAAGCTAAGCCCACGAATTGTTGGACCCTTTGAGGTATTAAGACGTATTGGGAAGTTAGCATATGAGCTAGCCCTACCTCTGAACCTGTAGCAAGTTCATAACGTGTTCCATGTATCAATGTTATGGAAGTGTAATCCGGATGCTAGATATATAGGGAGCAACCAGGAAGAGTTATAGATCGAAAAGGAACAAGTGCTTAGGAGAAGGGTTATCAAACTAGTTAGAGTTTAGTCGTAGAACCACAATGTGGAGAATTGACTTGAGAGTTAGAAAGTGCAATGCTAAGAAAGTATCCCTATTCATTTTCTATCTGATTCCGGTACAGAATCCTTTTAAGGAGGGGAGACTGTAATAACCCCAATTTTTGGAATTTTGAAACACGGATGAATAGTAACTTTTGCTGATGATGCTGATTAAGGAAAATTATCAGACCACGCTATATAGGAGTACTGTTATGGAAATTCTAAGATCGTATTGGTATTCCATAAAGTAAATGAGTGTATGTAAAGGTCGTTAGAATTCGAATCCGGACACTTTGATTTTTCCCCGAAAATCCACCAGATACCGAAAGAATTGAGTATAAGGTAACATGATTAAAAGGATTTAAATTCAAGGATTATAAGAGAGGATCATAAAAGGAATATAAAATATTGAGAAAGATTTAGGGGAACCCAAGTAATAAGATCCCGGATATGATCCCTCAAACGATTAACGAAAATGAGAGATAAGCGAACCGTAAAACAAATAAGCGACCAAGAGACAAGCTTGTACAAGAAGCCAGGGATTATGACATCATCAAACCATAAGATAAAGACATGTGGCATGGAAGTGATATAGGGATGATGAGGTAATCAAGGTTAAAGAGATATTTTTCAAGAATGAATCCGAGCCAAGCATTTTAAACCATAGTCAAACCAAGGTTAATTGTTAACCAAACTATCAAAACACCACACAAATCCACCAAGCAAGTAAACAAATCATTTTTCATCCCCATTTCTTGAAGAAACCTCTCGGCTTCTTTCCTAACAAATGGGAAGTCTAAGCTCATCCACTTGCTAATTTACAAGGTAATTATCCTAGTTTCTCCTAGTTAAGTTACATACTTCCTAGGAATCTTAGCTTCAAAATCATTTCGTAGCATTTTCTATAAATCATTCAAGAAGATGGTGAATAGTACTTTCTTGAAATTAATTTTGTGTTCTTGATTTCTTTGGAAAGATCAAGCTAGTAGGAGGATAGATCAAGGCTCCCTAAGGCTTCCTAGCAACTTATCACTCACCAAGGAAGGTAAAACCTCATACCCTAACCTTTACTTTGAACATTTAGGAGTGTTTTTGATTGTTTTAGTATATAAGAAGCATGATGCACGTGTGTTTCAAGTTTGGTTGGGTTTGTAGTGAGTTAGATGATTGAATCTTGTTTATAGTTAATGAACCTTAGTATGGTTAGTAGCTTTTGTTTGTGATCAAATGAGTTGGATAAAACATAAAGTAATGGACTGGTGTAATGAGGTTTGGATGGATTTTGGTTGTAATTTTGGTTGTAAGTTGTTTTGTGATTGATTTGGAGTAGTATAAACTTTGGTAATCGTGTAAACATAGCTGTCGTAATGCCCGATGCACCTTAGACTGTTTTTGTTCTTAACTTCAGGACCGGTGAACTCACTGTAAGATTCTGACCATTGCCATGTTTAGATAATTCCTGTTACGAGCTTCGTTTTGATATGTGGTTCGCTTGAATTCGATGTACGGTATAGGAGAAACGACCGTTTTAAGTAACCGTGTTTTGCGAACGGACCATTACCCCTCACCTTACTTTGAAACCTTAGTTAAGGCCCTTAAATGACTAATTGGAGTATGAAAAAATTATGTAAAGTGGATTAGGCAGTTGGTAGAGTACTCGCGAAAGAATGGCCTTAAAATTCTTAATGGTTAATTTATTAAAAATGGTGGAGCCGAGGGTACTCGAACGACTTATGTGATTCGTTAAGCGTAGGAGTGACCATAAGCGAACATTAGGGTTCAATTGGTTAAAGTCTAGTTTTTTAAGCGACCGGGGTTTAATTCCGACTTATGTTGTTGTTCATAGGTTATCGGACCCACTCTAAGCTTAAGTCTATCCGGGAACACTCAGGCAAGTTTTCTACCCGTTATACTGTTGTTGTGATGTAAATATATGTATATGCATTATCTTGTGATAAGTGCATGATTGTTATTAGCAAATTTTGCGATATATTGGAGCATGCTGATATGGTATATATGCATGTCTGTTTCGTAATCTTGATATCTAATTGTTGATTCAAATGCTTATAAGTTGCATAATACCTATGCTAGAGATAAGCAGTAGTTGCGTATACCCTTAGTATAGGGGACCCAATGGTGAACATTTTCTAAACCGGGAGTCGATGTTCCCGAGTATAATATATATATATATATATTTATATATATGTATTGATATAGTTTTCAAAACTATTAATCGAATAAGATTTATTCGATAACTTTATTTTATTTAATGAATATTATTTTGAATATTCATTCGAGGACTTATGACTCCGCTTATTTTATTAAATAATATTCTTTATTTTATTAAAGAATAATGTTTCGATAATCAAACTTATTTTTGATTATTCAAATAAAGATCGTACTTTCGTATAAGTATATCTTTGGTTATTTATTATTCATTTCAAGTATGAGTTGTAAAACTTCTTCTTCGATTATTTTTATAAAGATTATCCTTTATGGGAATATTATTTAAATAATAATATTAAGATAATTTCTAACATATCGAGACTGATTTATTTTATTAAATTTGCATTACTCCAAACATTCTTAAAAATGTTTTCGAGTCTTCAAAATGATTTTTAAAAGTTAGAGCGGATCCCAAAACTCATTTTTAGATTTAAGATCTTCATTTCGAAGGGGATTTAAATACTCGCTCAAAACCTGAGGGATCCGGCTCTGTGGTGTATTTTATATTCGCAATGAGGTTGCTGTTTTAAGAAAACATTTTGATTACTTGACCAACGTTCGGGAAGTAAGTCCATCTATTTGAGTCGGCATAAGCAACATAGGCTCAGTGGGCGTCCATGAAAGTATAAGTGGCTCAGTGGGAGTCCATCAATGCGTAGGTGGCTGAGTGGCAGTCCAGCATAGGTCCTAATGCGGCCAGGGTGATGACCAGTGGGGAATTCGTCCATCTACTAGTAGAAAAGGTTACTTATTGGTATCTTTGCCTGATCAGCAAGATATCAGGTTTATGCCAAGGTTTTTTTCTTTCCAAATTCATTGGATATTATAACTCTGTTTATACTTTTTATAACAGAGGTTTCCAAGGAAAGTATGAGATATATATAGGTTTATATATATATATCGGGACTTAATGAAGTATCTCGTAACTTCATTTCTTCTGAATGATATTTCAAAGATTGAATCTATTCAAATCTTATCTTGTAGTCTCATCTATGTGATGAACTTTTGAAACTGATTATACCTTGAATGGTGGTAGTTCAAGTAGTATTCGGAAAAGATATAAGTATATTGGAGTATCTCGTAACTTCACCTTTTCAACTTATATCTGGTTAATGATTATCTTATGCATGACAAAGATTTTCAGAAAAACGTTGAGACAAGGTTAGATATATGAGTGCACCTTGCAACGATATTTTTATACAGTTATAAACTGGAACTCTATGTATATTATGCATGGAAAAAGGATTCTAAGATTTTGAAAAGTATATATACATATATACTAAAGATTTTGCGACTTGGTCGCATTAAGAGATCAAACTTGGTTCATTTCTTTATGACCAAGACTTTCATGAGTACTATGAGAATGCTCATATATTGTTAATTATAATACATACTATTTTGGAGGGCTTGTTGCTCACCCTTGCTTTCTTCTTTCATCACACAACAACAGATAGAAAAGATGAACATGACTAAGCTTCCAATTCGCAAGCAGTTAGGAAACGTTCCGCAGTTTTCTGGAAGCGTTGATGCCGCTATAGCTGAGGTAGGAATTACCAATAGGCTAGGCTTCCAACTTTTGATGCACCAGACATATGTATCTATATGAATTGTAATAATGGAAAGGAATATGTAAATTATTCAGAAACCCTTTTAAGGTGTAATGGTTTATAATTGTGGAATAAAATGACTTGTGTTGTTTTTGGATATTCATCTCTGAGACTATAACTTGTGGTGTGTGTGTATATTATGGGGTCACAATACGCAGTAGTTGGTTGATTATTAAGATTAAGTATTATTAAGGGAAATGGAAATCGTGACAACCCGGATCCCCGACTGTAACACCCCCAAATCCGGGGTCGGGGATTCGGGTTGTCACGAGTTCCATTTCCCTTATCAATACTTAATCTTATCAGTCAACCAACTACTGCGTACTATGACCCCACAATATACACACACATACCACAAGTTATAGTCTCAGAGATGAATACAAAAAAAAACATATATCGTTCCATGTATAATATACACAGAGTTCCAGTTTATAACTGTATAAAAATATCGTTGCAAGGTGATCTCATATATCTAACCTTGTCTCAACGTTTTTATGAAAATCTTTATCATGCATAAGATAATCATTTACTAGATATAAGTTTAAAAGATGAAGTTACAAGATACTACAATATACTTATATCTTCTCCAAATACTACTTGAACTACCACCGTTCAAGGTATAATCCGTTTCAAAAGTTCATCACATAGATGAGACTACAAGATAAGATTTGAATAGATTCAATCCTTGAAATATCATTATAAATAATAAAGTTACGAGATACTTCATTAAGGCCCGATATATATATACACCTATATATATACATTTCATACACTCCTTGAAAACCTCTGTTATGAAAATTATAAACAGAGTTGTAATATCCAATGAATTTGGAAAGGAGAAAACCTTGGCATAAACCTGATATCTTGCTGATCAGGAAGAGATACCAATAAGTAACCTTTTCTACTAGTAGATGGATGAATTCCCCACTAGTCATCACCCTGGCCGTAATAGGACCTTATGCTGGACTGCCACTCAGCCACTTACGCATTTGATGGACTCCCACTGAGCCACTTACACTTTCATGGACGCCTACTGAGCCCATGTTGCTTATGCCGACTCAAATAAATAAACTTACTTCCCGAACGATGGGCAAGTAATCAAGATTTTTTCTCAAAACAACAACCTCGTTGCGAATGTAAAATACACCACTGAGCCGGATCCCTCAGGTTTTGAGCGAGTATTTAAATCCCCTTCGAAAGGAAGATCTTAAATATAAAAATGAGTTTTGGGATCCGCTCTAACTTTTAAAAATCATTTTGAAGACTCGAAAATATTTTTAAGAATGTTTGGAGTAATGCTGATTTAATTAAATAAATCAGTCCCGATATATTAGAATATATCTGAATATTATTATTTAAATAATATTCCCAAAAGGATAATCCTTATAAAAATAATTGAAGTAGAAGTTTTAAAACTTATACTTGAAAGGAATAATAAATAACCAAAATATACGATCTTTATTTAAATAATCAAAAATAAGTTTGATTATCGAAATATTATTCTTTAATTAAATAAGGAATATTATTTAATAAAATAAGCGGAGTCATAAGTCCTCGAATGAATATTCAAAATAATATTCATTAAATAAAATAAACGGAGTCATAAGTCCTCGAATGAATACTCAAACTAATATTCATTAATTAAAATAAAGTTATCGAATAAACCTTATTCGATTAAAGGTTTTGAAAACTATTCATATATATATATATATATATATATATATATATATATATTATACTCGGGAACATCGACTCCCGGTTTAGAAAAATGTTCACCTTTGGGTCCCCTATACTAAGGGTATACGCAACTACTGCTTATCTCTAACATATGTATTATGCAACTTATAAGCAATTGAATCAACATTTAGATATCAAGATTACGAAACAGACATGCATATATACCATATCAGCATACTCCAATATATCACAAAATTTGCTAATAACAATCATGCACTTATCACAAGATAATGCATATACATATATTTACATCACAACAACAGTATAACGGGTAGAAAACTTGCCTGAGTGTTCCCGGATAGACTTAAACTTAGAGTGGGTCCGATAACCTATGAACAACAACATAAATCGGAATTAAACCCCGGTCGCTTAAGAAACTAGACTTTAACCAATTGAACCTTAATGTTCGCTTATGGTCACTTCTACGCTTAACGAATCACATAAGTCGTTCGAGTACCCTCGGCTCCACCATTTTTAATAAATTAACCATTAAGAATTTTACGGCGATTCTTTCGCGAGTACCCTACCAACCGTCTAATCCACTTTACATAATTGTTTCATACTCCAATTAGCCATTTAAGGGCCTTAACCAAGGTTTCAAAGTTTTAAATTAAGGCGAGGAGTAATGGTTCGTTCGCGAAATGCCGTTACTTAAAATGGTCGTTTCTCCTAAACCGTACATCAGATTCAAGCGAACCACATATCAAAACGAAGCTCGTAACATGAACTATCTAAACATGGCAATGGTCAGACTCTTACAGCGATTTCACGGGTCCTGAAGTTAAGAACAAAAACAGTCTAAGGTTAATCGGGCATTACGACGGCTATGTTTACGCGATTTCCCAAAATACCAATCAATTCAACATCAAACCACCACCATTCAACACCATTCCACCATCATTCAACCACAATACAAGATCATTTAACTATAACTCAAGATCTCAACTTATTCATCTAAACCAAGTCAATATGTGACCACGAACATCAAATCCAACAAGTATCACTCCTAACTCCAAAATCAAAAAAACCACTTACTAAACAAAGCTCTAAACATGAGTACACACCCATTACACTAACCCATCATCTAAAAATTATGAAATCCAAACCAACAAAACTTAAGACTAAGGGTTTCAGAAGTTATACCTTCCTTGGAGAGTGGAGAATCACTTAGGAAGCCTTAAATAACCACTAACTATCTCTACTAAGCTTGGATCTTGAAGAAAACATAAGAAAACACAAAGTTAGTTTCTTGAAAACACTATTCACCAAGAACTTTGATGAATTGATTAGCTATGTTAAACATGGAATCTTGAGCTTTAACTTATGGCTCATCTAAGTTATGAATTATGGAAGATAAAGAAATAAACCTCTTGAATTATGATTAAGTGGAGCTTGGGTTTTGGAATTTTCTTCCTTGCTTTTCTTCAAAAAGCCAAGGCAAAAAGATGGGGGAAGAAGAAAATGTGTTTGTTTTGGTTGCTTTTGATTTTTGTGATTAATTGAATTGTTACCATGGTAAATTTTGTGTGGCTTATAATCAACCAACAATTCCTTCCCATTGTGTCATGCTTATGTCATCCTCTTATGTCATCTTCCCACACTTGTCTTCCTCTTGTTGGTGTGATGACATCATCATCACTAACCTCTTTGATTAACTCCTAATTACTTGGCTAATGATCGCTGATCTGTTATACGGTTCGCTTAACTTTCGTTCTCATTTATCGTTTGAGGGATCATACCCGGGATCTTATTACTTGGGTTCCCTTAACCTTTCTCAATAAATTATATTCCTTTTATGATCCTCTCTTATAATCCTTGAATTTAAATCCTTTTTATCCTGTTACCTTATACTCAATTCTTTCGGTATCTGGTGGATTTTCGGGAAAAATCAAAGTGTTCGAATTTGGATTCTGACGATCTTTACATACACTTATATACCATATAGAGTACTAATAAGATCTCAGAATAACAATAAAAGAACCTCTACAAAGTGTGGCATGAAAAGTTTTCTTATTCAGTATAATCAGCAAAATCACTATTCATAAGGGTTACAAAAAGTCCAAAATTTTTGGGGTTAATACAGTGTCCCCTCCTTAAAAGGATTCCGTCCCGGAATCAGATAGAAAACAAATGGGGGTACTTTTCTAGCATTGTTCCTTCTAACTCTGAAGTCAATTTTCCCACATTGTGGTTCTGCCACAAAACCCTGACTAGCATGATAACCTTTCTCCTAAGCACTTGTTCCTTTTCGATCTATAACCTTTACGGGTTTCTCTACATAAGTCAGATCTGGTTGTATATCCACCTACTCGTACTCCACTATATGTCTGGCATCCCGATGATACTTCCTTAGCATTGACACATGGAACACATTATGAACTTGCTACAGTTTCGGGGGGTAGGGCTAGCACATATGCTAACTTCCAAATACGTCTTAATATATCCAATGGTCCAACAAATCGTGGACTTAGCTTTCCTTTCTTTCTGAACCTCATCAATCTTTTCCAAGGGAATACCTATAACAACACTAGGTCCCCTACTTCCTATTCTTTGTCCTTTCGTGTCAAGTCAACATACTTCTTATGTCCATCTTGGGCTACTACCAGCCGTCCTCTGATTAGATCTATTATATCCCTGGTCCCTTGGACTACTGCGGGTCCGAGCATCTTGCGCTCTATAACTTCATCCTAACATAAGGGAGATCGATATTGTCTTCCCTCAAGGATCTCATAAGGCGTCATCTCGATATTGACATACCATCTATCGTTGTAAGAAAACTCGATACGTGCTAAGTGATCATTCCAAATTCTTTCAAGTCTATCGCACAGACTCTCATCATAGCTTCTAGCGTTATAGCTTTTGCTTCTCAATACCCACTCTTTTCCAGTTCGTAATCGTTACTATCTTCCGTACATAATACTATACTGGTTACACCTTTGCTCATTAACATTCTATAACCTTTTAATACACACATCAACCTTAGTATCACGAATGTGTTTCCATTCCGAATACCACCATACTCATACTACTCCTTTTCAAACTACTTCTATCTTCGAAAGCTTGATCCATCATATAGAGGTAAAGGAATTTGTTGAGAGATCACTATGATCATGAACACTTGTTCTATTGCATAGTTAGTACAGAAGGTGGCCAGCCTTTAGTACTTGACAAGCAATTAAACAACATGTGGTATCCTACTAGGCTTCTATCACACAGATAGATAGTCATTCGGCAATACCTCCCCTTCTGGAAGGGTTGTTCTTCTCAGCTTATACAAAATGAAAAGGAGAGAAAAGAACGAATTGAAGAGAATTGTATATACGGTGAATGATCGCTGATCTGTTATACGGTTCGCTTAACTTTCGTTCTCTTTTATCGTTTGAGGGATCATACCTGGGATCTTATTACTTGGTTTCCCTTAACCTTTCCCAATACATTATATTCCTTTTATGATCCTCTCTTGTAATCCTTGAATTTAAATCCTTTTTATCCTATTATCTTATACTCAATTCTTTCGGTATCTGGTGGATTTTCGGGAAAAATCAAAGTATTCGAATTTGGATTCTAACGATATTTACATACATTTATATACCATATAGAGTACTAATAAGATCTCAGAATAACAATAAAAGAACCTCTACAAAGTGTGGCATGAAAAGTTTTCTTATTCAGCATAATCAGCAAAATCACTATTCATAAGGGTTACAAAAAGTCCAAAATTTTTGGGGTTATTACACCGACCCCGGATTTGGGGGTGTTACAATAACAGAGAAAACGAACAAGAGATCACCCATTTGAATTAATTATTGGTGTTGCATCTTTAAGAGGGCAAAAATGAAAAGCAACTCAAGAAGAATGTCTTACAGTAGCTTTCTATCATAGGAAGAACCTAAAAGGGTAGAAGAAGCTCTATTGGATCCTAATTGGGTTTTAGCTATGCAGGAAGAGCTAAACAAATTTGAAAGGAATAAAGTTTGGAAACTGGTACCCAAGCCTAGAGGAAAGAATTCTATTCACACCAAGTGGGTATTCAAAAACAAGATGGATGAAAATGGCATAGTAGTCAGGAACAAATCTGGATTGGTTTCTAAGGGCTATTGTCAACAAGAATGAATAGATTTTGATGAGACATTTGCTCCTGTTGCAAGAATGGAAGCCATCAGTATTTTTCTAGCATATGCAGCCCATGTCAATTTCAAGGTCTATCAAATGGATGTCAAAAGTGCCTTTCTAAATGGAGATTTAGAGGAAGAAGTCTATGTTAATCAGCCTCCTGGCTTTGAAGATCCCAATTTTCCAGAATATGTCTACTATCTTTTGAAAGCACTTTATGGACTGAAGCAAGCACCTAGAGCCTGGTATGACACTTTGTCAAAGTTTTTCTTAGAAAATCATTTCACAAGAGGTATTGTTGATAAAACTTTATTTCAATAGAAAAGTTAATGGCTCTAGTATACTTGTTCAAATATATGTTGAATGATATAATATTTGGCTCTACAGATGAGAAGCTTTGTAAATTTTTTGCCAAATTGATGCAAAGTAAATATGAAATGAGCATGATGAGAGAACTAACTTACTTTCTTGGTTTACAAGTTAAGCAAGTTAGTGATGGAGTATTCATTAGTCAAACCAAATATATTTATGATTTTTTAAAGAAGGTTGATTTAATGGATTGCACATCTGCAAAAACTCCCATGGCCACTGCAACTAAACTTGAATTAAACACTACTAAAAAGTCTGTGGATATTTCAAGCTATAGATGCATGGTTGGCTCACTTTTATACTTAACAGGAAGTAGGCCAGATATAATGTTTGCTACATGTCTTTGTGCTAGATTTCAGGCTGATCCTAGAGAATCTCATTTAGTAGTTATTAAGAGAATTTTCAGATATCTCGAAGGAACACCAAAACTTGGCATTTGGTATCCTAGAGACTCTGGTTTTGATCTAACTGGTTATTCAGATGCAGATTATGCAGGGTGTATGATTGATAGAAAAAGTACTACATGAACCTGTCAATTTCTAAGAAATAAGCTAGTATCCTGGTTCAGTAAAAAGCAAAATTCAGTCTCTACTTCTACAGCTGAGGCTAAATATATTGCTGTTGGTAGTTGTTGTGCACATATTTATGGATGAAAAATTAACTGTTGGACTATGGTCTGCAGTTGAATAAGATTCCTATTTTCTGTGATAACACAAGTGCTATTGCAATTACTGAAAATCCAGTACAACATTTAAGGACCAAGCACATTGATATCAAGTACCACTTCATCAGAGAGCATGTTATGAATGGTATTGTGGAACTTCATTTTGTTCCAAGTGAGAAGCAACTTGTATACATCTTTACCAAGCCACTTGATGAATCCACCTTTACTAGGTTGGTAAGTGAGTTAGGTATGAAACAAAAACAAGTTCTTCAAGCAATCAGGTGATCACCACTAACCTAGCACATTTATCTAAAGTTGAGTGTAATGATGCAATAAATGACATGTCCACAGAATTATATCACTTGCGTGTTACACTTAAGTCCCTCACTAAGGAAAATGCTAAAATCAAAGAAAACAATTTGTTTTTAAGTGAGAGGAATAATGTGCTAGAGTCTCAGTTTATTGAATTTGAAAAATTGAGAATTGAGTGTAAGATTGCTAAGGATGAATTAACTGAATCCTTGAAGAAAGAAGAGATTTTAAAGAAGCAGCTTGAATGAGAACATGAAGTGATTAAGGCATGGAAATCATCCAGAGATGTCCATGCTCAAATCACTAAAGTTCAAGGTATTGAGTCCTTTTGTGATGCAGCCTGGAAGAAGAGTAAAGAGAAGCTTGAGTCCAATTTGGTTGAAGGATTGCTGACAGATGTGGACTCGACGGATGATGAAAATCATCCGTCGGATAATCAGAAGGATTATTCGTCGAGTGACAAGGAGCCACATCCGTCGGCTGTGAATAAACCTATTAGAAAAGCTAAGCTAGCTAAGTTGAATGAGAAATATGGATCAGTTTCTAAGAACTTTATTCCAGGAGAATCAAGTCAAGTCAAGAAGGAAGAGAAAGTTAATATTGGTCATCTGTCTATTAAGCACTTAAATGACAGATTAGAAAAGATTGAGGTTAAAACAGAAGCTAAAAAGAAAAACAATAGAAATGGGAAAGTAGGAATTAACAAACATAACACAACACACCTAATAAATATGCACCCAGAAAAATCTGTTAAGTGTGGTAGTGTTAATCATTTGTCTGTTAATTGCAAACTTGCTATGCCTACTTCCATATTTGCACCCTCTTCTTTTCCCAATATGACTGCCATGCCTATAAATATTATGTCTGCTCAGAATATGAATGCACAATTTTGCTAATATGCCATTTGCACCTAATACTTATTATGCTGCATTTAGTATGCCTCAAATGGCATTTAGCATGCCTTACTGGAATAACATGTTTGCAAATAGCATGCCTTTTCCTGTTAATCAAAATGTGCATGATAATTCTGTTTTAATGACTAGTTTCAAAGGTCCAACTCATATGACTAAGGATGAATCAGAAATTCCCAAGTCAAATGAGATTAAACCTAAGAAACCAAAGAAGAAAGCTAACAAGGCAGGACCCAAGGAAACTTGGGTACCAAAATCAACTTGATTTGATTTTGATGTGTGCATGAAAACAGAAAGAATTTTTGGTATCTGGATAGTGGTTGCTCAAGGCACATGACCGGAGATTCTACACTGCTCACCGAGTTCAAGGAAAGAGTTGGCCCAAGTATTAATTTTGGAGATGACAGTAAGGGTTATACTGTGGGATATGGCTTGATTTCAAAAGACAATGTCATCATTAAAGAGGTTGCCCTAGTGGATGGTCTCAAGCATAATTTGTTGAGTATCAGCTAGCTTTGTGATAAGGGCAACTCTGTAACCTTCAATTCAGAAGCCTGTGTTGTGACAAACAAAAAGAGCAACAAAGTGATTCTCACTGGAGTGAGAAAAGGGAATGTGTATCTTGCTGACTTTAACTCATCAAATGTTGAATCTGTCACTTGTCTTCTTAGTAAAGCAAGTCAATATGAAAGTTGGCTATGGCACAAGAAGCTGTCCCATCTAAACTTCAAGACCATGAATGAACTTGTCAAGAAAGAACTGGTTAGAGGTATCCCTCAAGTGCAGTTTACTAAGGATGGATTGTGTGATGCCTGCCAGAAAGGAAAGTAGATTAAAGCATCATTCAGAAAGAAGCTTGATTCAACAATTGAAGAACCTTTGCAATTGTTACACATGGATTTGTTTGGACCAGTCAATGTGTTGTCCATCTCAAGGAAAATATTATTCCTAGTAATTGTGGATAATTTCTCAAAGTTCTCTTGGACATATTTCCTAAAGTCTAAAGATGAAGCTAGTGAAATCATCATCAATCACATAAGGCAAGTCAACAATCATCCTGATTTTAAAGTAAGAAGAATTAGGAGTGACAATGAAACTGAGTTCAAGAATTCTGTGATGAGATCATTTTATGAAGAAAATGGGATTTTACATGAGTTTTCTGCAGCAATAACTCAGTTACCAAAATGGAGTAGAGGAAAGGAAGAACAGATCTCTTATTGAAGCTGCAAGAACAATACTTGAAGAATCAAAGTTACCAACATATTTTTGGGCTGAAGCTGTGAATACTGCATGCTGCACTCAGAATATCTCTTTGGTTAATCAAGCAAAGTGCATGACACCCTACCAACTGTTCAAGAACAGGAAGCCAACATTAAATTTTCTTCATGTCTTTGGCTGCAAATGTTATATCTTAAGGAATCAAACTGATTAATATGGGAAGTTTGATGCTAAAGCAGATGAAGGAATTTTTGTTGGATATGCTGTGGGAAAAGCATATAGAATCTATAATCTGAGAACCAACATTGTTATGGAATCAATACATGTTGTGTTTGATGATAAAAAGATTGAAAGACTGCAAGATGGAGATTTCCATGAAAGCCTCAAGTTTGACAATGTGGAGATGGTTAGTGATGACAGTGATGATGAAAGTAATCAAGTGACAGTGACTAAGGATAATACAGAAAAATTTACAACTAATGAAGCACATAATTTAACATATGTCGAGTTACAAAATTCTTCATCCGTCGAGAGACAATGTGCCTTATCCATCGGGAGACAATCAGCCTCATCCGTCGGGACACAAAGTGCATCATCCATCGGAATATCAAGAGAAGCTGAAAGTCAGAATAGATCACCTACAGAAAGTTCCCCTTTCTCAAATCAAAGATTCACAAACTCAGGGGGAGTTTCTCATAATCAAAACTCAGTCACACATTAAGAAAATAATGAGGCCTCTTCATCTAGAGCTAATCTACCTCAACAAAGAAAATGGACTAAAGATCACCCTTTTGTGCTCATCATTAATGATGCATCTTCTAGAGTTCAAATAAGGAGAGTAACTCAAGAAGAATGTCTATATAGCAACTTCCTATCTAAGGAAGAACCTAAAAAGGTAGAAGAAGCTTTGTTGGATCCTGATTGGATCTTATCTATGCTGGAGGAGCTAAACCAATTTGAAAGGAATAAGGTATGGAAGCTGCCCAAAACTAAAGGAAAGTATCCAATTGACACCAAGTGCATATTCAGAAACAAGATGGATGAAAATGGCATAGTAGTCAGGAACAAAGCTAGATTGGTTGCTAAGGGCTACTGTCAACAAGAAGGAATAGATTTTGATGAAACCTTTGCTCCTATTACAAGATTTGAAGCCATCCGAATTTTCTTAGCCTATGCAGCTCATGCTAATTTCAAGGTCTATCAAATGGATGTCAAAAGTGCCTTTCTAAATGGAGATTTGGAGGAGGAATTCTATGTCAGTCAACTTCCTAGTTTTGAAGATCCAAATTTTCCAGAATATGTCTACTATCTTTTGAAAGCAGTTTATGGACTGAAGCAAGCACCTTGAGCCTGGTATGACACTTTATCAAAGTTTCTTTTGGAAAATCACTTCACAAGAGGTACTGTTGATAAAACTTTATTCTTTAGAAATGTTAATGGCTATAGTATACTTGTTCAAATCTATGTAGATGATATTATATTTGGCTCTATAGATGAAAAACTTTGTAAAAAGTTTTCCAAATTGATGCAAAGTAAGTATGAAATGAGCATGATGGGAGAACTAACTTACTTTCTTGGTTTACAAGTTAAGCAAGTCAGTGATGGAATATTCATTAGTCAAACTAAATATATTCATGATCTTTTAAAGAAGTTTGATCTAATGGATTGCACATCTGTAAAAACACCCATGGCCCTGCAACTAGGCTTGAATTAAACACTACTGAAAAGTCTGTAGATAGTTCAAGCTATAGGGGCATGGTTGGCTCACTTCTGTACTTAACAGCTAGTAGGCCAGATATAATGTTCACACTTGTCTTTGTGTTAGATTTCAGGTTGATCCTACAGAATCTCACTTAGTAGCTATTAAGAGAATTTTCAAATTTCTCAAGGGAACACCAAAACTTGGCATTTTGTACCCTAGAGATTCTGGTTTTGATCTAACTAGTTATTCAGATACAGATTATGCAGGTTGTCAAATAGACAGAAAAAGTACAACAAGAACCTGTCAATTTCTAGGAAACAAGCTTGTGTCCTGGTTCAATAAAAAGAAAAATCAGTTTCTACTTCTACAGCTGAAGCTGAATATATTACTGCTGGTAGTTGCTGTGCACATATTTTGTGGATGAAAAACCAATTGTTGGACAATGGTCTACAAGTGGATAGAATTCCCATTTTCTGTGATAACACAAGTACAATTGCCGTCACTGAAAATCCAGTACAATATTCAAGAACAAAGCACATAGACATAAAGTACCACTTCATTAGGGAACATGTGATGAACGGTACTGTGGAACTTCATTTTGTTCCAAGTGAAAAGCAGCATGCAGATATATTTACCAAGCCACTTGATGAATCCACCTTTTCAAGGTTGGTAAGTGAGTTAGGTATGCTTAATTATTCTTGAATCATTTCAGATATTTTTGCAAGATATAATGTAGCCAGAAACTTAATTGATTTTTCTGATTTGGATGAAATTTTGGCCAAGTCAAAATTTACATCCCGACGGATGTTCATTATCCATCGAGTTTGATCATTCGTCGAAATATTATTTATTAATAAAAATCAATTACTTTTCTGGATTATTTTATGACCCGATGGATAATTGATTTATCCACATCCATCGAATTGTCTCAATCTTAGCCGTTAAAACTCTGAACGTTATCCATCGAGTATACTTACAGTTTGTAAGTATAACACGACAGATAAGTGATAGAATTTTTACATTTTATTTATTTTAAAACGGCTATTTTGGGCTATTTTTATTAGTTACTTTACTTCACTTTATTATTTTTGACAGTTTATTTCTGAGATAGTATAAAAGCAGAATTCATTTTTATTGTACTCTTTTATCATTCTCAAATCAATTGCTCTAACTTCCTTTCTTCTCCAAAGCAAAGATTCTCTCTGCAAATTTCTCATTTTCTAACAATGGCACCAGTAGCTCTTGTGAATAAGGAGATTCCATAGTCTGGAGACTTTTACAAGATGATGGACTTTGTGAAGAGCTGTAAACTCAGTTATGCTATGCTGGAATCACCCACAATCTACTGTGAAGTTTGGAGGAGATACGGACAACTGCCCTGTACAACCCATCTGAAAAAACCATAACTTTTACACTTAAATGTAAGCAGTTTCGCATCAATAGTGACATTATCAAAGCATGCTTTAGAATTCCAGACAACACTGCTACTATTCCACACACAGGTACTAATATAGTTAACATGCTAAATTCTATGGGCTGTGCACTTTCTACTTCTAAGTTAAGTGAAACTAGGAGGATAGGTCTTAGAAAAGAATGGAGCCATCTGTGTGATGTGGTAACTAAAGTATTTTCTGGTAAAATTAGCAATTTTGATTCTGTTAACATCTTCATGCCTAACATGCTTTATATGCTAGTTACTGATAAGTACTTTAACTTCAGTGACTTGATCATGTTTGAGTTAGTTTATAAGTTAGGAGAACTTAATAAGAGAGGTAAAAGTGTCTATTATGCTAGATTCTTTATGATGCTTGCTAACTATCTTATTGAGAATATTGTTGTTGAGAACCCAACCAAGAAACTGAATTGTTGGGTTCAAGAAAGGAGAGTCATTGCTGATCTCAACAGGGCAAGTCACCACAAAGAGGTGCCCCTCTTCTACTTTCCAATCATGGGGGGACCTCAGGTAAGTGAGGTAAGCACCACTGTCTCCACTCTTCCAACCTCACACATTTCTTTGCCTTTAAGTGTAGCTATTTCATCTGTGTCTTTGACCCAACAGATGCCTACCCAAGCTACCAAAATAATAATTTCAAAATCCAAAGCTAAGAAAGCCCCCTCTGGTTTCTTTCAGAAGAAATCCGTTGCAAAATCTACTAAACACAAAGAGGGGAGTGTAAAAGAGAGTGAGCAAGGTGAGGGACAGGGTGAAAATCAAAGAAACCCTAAGGATAAGGCTAGTGAGATTAGTGTACCTAATCCTAGCCACACCACAGTTTCCCAACAAACTGTGGTTGTTAATAAGGATATTAGCTCAATTCTAGTTTCATCCTCCCAAAAGCATGTTAATAAGGATTAGTGTACCTAATCCAGGATTATTCGATTCACCACATCCGCTTGCCCATTGGCTTGCGGGTGAGCCACAGAGGTGAATCATAACTCAATTTCGTTCTCCTCACAATACTTTTTGAATTCCTCATTGTTGAATTGTGTTCCATTGTCAGTGACTAGGATGCGGGGAATTCCATACCGGCACATGATATTTTCCCACAGGAATTGTGCAACCTGCTTAGTTGTGATTTTGGCCAAAGGCTTGGCTTCAATCCACTTAGTAAAATAATCAATAGCTACAATCAGGAACTTCATTTGTGTTGTGGCCATGGGGAAAGGCCCCAGTATATCCATTCCCCACATAGCAAAGGGGATGGGCGAGTTGATGGGGGTCAGCATCTCGGGGGGTTGTCTAACGACTGGTGCGTGCTTCTGACAGTGGTCACACTTTTTCACATATTCTTTGGCATCAACCATCATTTCTGGCCAATAGATGCCTAAACGGGTTATCTTATGAGCTAAGGCCCTGCCCCCCAAGTGTTGCCCACAGATACCTTCATCTCCATCTTCAAGAGCCAAGCGTGCCTCATCGGGCCTGAGACACCTTAAGTAAAGAACCACGAAAGATCTTTTGTATAGAATTCCATCTATAAAAGAGTATCTTAGTGCTCGAACAACCAATTTTCGTGCTTCAATAGCATCGTTCGGCAACCAACCGGTTTGAATATGAGTCTTAATAGAATCTATCCATGACGTCCCCAGACCTATAGGAGCTACAAGCTTAACATCAATGCTCCGTGTCTTCAGAACACAGAAGTACATACTTCCTGAACATTCCTCTATCTCTAATGAAGCAAACTTTGATAATGCATCTGCCTTAGAATTTTCCTCCCTCAGAATGTGCTCAACATGGCATTCATCGAATTGGGTCATCACAGCCCTTACTAGGCAAACATATTTAGCCATCGTATCATCCCTTGCCTCAAACTCTCCCTTTACCTGAGATATGACCAGCTTCGAGTATCCACAGACTTTTAAGTTCTTGACTCTAAGTGTCCCTGCTAAGCCAAGACCAGCTATCAGAGCTTCATATTCTGCCTCATTATTTGTGGTTGGGAAGTCTAACTTCATGGCATACTCAATTAAGAACCCATCAGGGCTTTGTAAAACCAAACCTGCTCCACTTGAATTTGTTTTTGATGCTCCATCAAAATAGAGAACCCAGTATTTTTTCTCCTTATCAACCTTTTCTTTGTCCTTCTTATCAACTTCCTTGTCTTGAGGTATGTTATCTTCCTGCCCCCCGACTTCTTGGTTGGGTATGGTACATTCCACAACGAAGTTAGCCAATGCCTGGGCTTTTATCGCCGTTCGTGGCTTATACTTGATGTCGAATTCTCCCAATTCTATTGCCCACTTAATCAGCCTCCCACTAGCCTTGGGACTATGAATGATATTTCTCAGGGCTTGATTTATTAGCACCTCAATCTTGTGAGCCTGGAAGTAAGGATGCAGCTTTCTCGAAGCGATTACCAAGGCTAAAACAAACTTCTCAATAGTTGAATAATTCAACTCAGCTCCATGCAGAACTTTACTGACATAGTACACGGGTTTCTGGATTTTCAGTTCCTCTTTAACCAATACAACGCTCAAGGCATTCTCTGAAACGGCCAAGTATAAGTATAAAACTTCATTAAAAGTTGGCTTGGCCAACAACGGGGCCTGAGCCATATATTTCTTTAATTCCTCAAATGCTTTCTGACTTTCCTCACTCCATTCAAAATCGTTGACCTTCTTTGAAGACTTGAAGAACGACAAGCACTTGTCCCATGATTTGGAGATGAATCGTCCCAGCGCAGCAACCCTTCCTGTGAGCTTTTGAACATCTTTGATAGTTATTGGTGGCTCCATGTCCAGGATTGCCTTTATTTTACTGGGATTGGCCTCGATTCCTCTCTTGGAGACCATTAATCCTAAAAACTTTCCAGACCCTACTCCGAAAGCACATTTCGTGGGATTTAACATCATCTTATGATATCTCAGGACCTCAAATACATCCCTCAAATGGGTTATATGGTCAGTCTTTACTAGAATCTTGACTAACATGTCATCTACATAGACTTCCATGTACTTGCCAATAAGATCCTTAAAATTTTTTTTACCAACCTTGGATAGGTGGCTCCTGCATTCTTAAAACCAAATGCCATAACAAGATAATAATAAACACCAAAGTCAGTGATAAATGATACCTTTGGAATGTCATTCGTGTGCATTTTGATCTGATTGTATCCACTAAACCAATCCATAAAGCTCAACATCTCATGCCCAGCAGTGGCATCTATCAAAGTATTGATCCTTGGTAACGGGAAACAGTCCTTAGGACAGGCATCATTCAGATCAGTGAAGTCCACACACATCCTCCATTTTCCATTGGCCTTCTTCACCATTACAGGGTTTTCTAACCATTCCGGAAATTGAATCTCCTCAATGAAACCAGCCTCTAAGAGCTTCTCTACTTCCTATTTTATAGCTTCTTGCCTCTCTGGAGCAAAACTTCTTTTCATGTACTTCACTGTCTTCCGATTTGGGTCCACATTTAGCTTGTGAGTAATCAGTTTCGGGTCTATGCCTGGCATATCAGCTGCTGACCATGCAAATACGTTACTATTTTCTTGAAAATATTTCACCAACTTCCCTCTAAAGGGCTCCTCGAGCTTGGCTCCAATAAAAGTCACCTTCTCAGGATCTTCGGGGGCTAAAGGAATTGAAACCAAGTCTTCTGCTAGATTTCCTCTTTTCTCATCATTCTTTCGGATATCCAGATCTTCAATAGGAAGAACCTGCCCCCCAACTCCATCTACCCTCAAAGAGGCCACATATCAACTTCTAGCCATTTTTTGATCCCCTCTCTCTTCTCCGATCCCATCCCGGGTTGGAAACTTCATAACTGAATGGTAGGAACAAGGGACTGCCTTGAAGGCGTGTATCCCCGTTCTTCCTATGATAGCGTTGTAAGTCGAACTAGCCTTCACCACTACAAAGTCCAACATCTGAGTTGCTTACCTTGGTTCCTGTCCTATGGTTGTTGGCAACTTGATTATCCCTTCAACGGGGCACTCCACTCCCGCAAATCCATATATCAGCATGTCGGTTGGGGTCAATTGGGAGTCGTTATATCCCATCCTTAAAAAAGTGTCATGGAGCAAGATATCCACTGAAGCACCATTATCCACAAGGACCCTTCTCACCGGGATGTTCCCTATTATCGGGGTTATGACCAACGGGTCGTCATGGGGAAATTTTACACCCTCCAGATCAGAATCATCAAAGGACATTGTTACTCCTGTCCTGGCCCTCTTCGGGGCTTCCCCAACAATATGCATAACTTCTCGAGCATACGCTTTCCTGGAGTTCTTGGATAACCCAGCAGCAGTTGGTCCTCCAAACATTGTGTTTATCACAGGCCCTCGGGGTCGCGGTCCTCTGAAGATTATATTTATCACCGGTCCCCTAGGTTGGGGATTTCTCCCTTGATCTTCTTGATCTCTTCTTCGATCGTCAAAGTTTTTTCTCACATTGTTGCTCCTGTCTCCTCCATGTCTAGTGTACTTGTTCAATCTCCCTTTTCTAATAAGGAACTCAATTTCATCTTTCAGTTGCCTACACTCATCGGTGTCATGACCAACATCCTTGTGAAATCTACAATACTTGCTCTTATCTAACTTGGCAGGATCAGCCTTCAAGGGCTTAGGCCAGCGAATATCTCGATCTTTCTCGATTTCAATTAAAATTTGGCTCCTTGGAGCATTGAGCTTAGCATACTCAGTAAATTTTTGTCCAGGTCCTCCTCTCTTGGGAGTTGAGTCAGGATTCTACTCAGTTCTAGGATACTTGTCCTTAGCGATGTATTCCAGATCGGTCTTCCGCTTCTTACCTCCAGCGGGCTCGTTGCTCACGACTGTCTTCCTCATACTCTCTTCCACCTTGATATACTTTCCTGCCCTATCTTGGAGCTGCAACATGCTTTCAGGGGGGCGTTTGGCCAAGGACATCTTGAAAAACTCATCCCTAGTTCCCTGTTGCAGTGCTATCATGGCTACCTTGTAATCAAGGTCCGGGACTTTTAAAGCTTCCTTTGTGAAATGATTCAAGTAGTCTCTTAAGGATTCCTTCGCCCCCTGCACAATGCTCATGAGGGATGCTAAACTTTTCTCATACACTCTCCCACTGATAAATTGCTTAATAAAAGCTTGACTTAAATCTCTGAAGGACTCAATAGAGTTTGGGGGTAAACGACTATACCACCTTTGAGCCATACCCGACAGGGTTTGAGGAAAGGCCCGACACTTAATAGCGTCATTCACGGGTTGTAGTAATAGTGCATTGGAGAATGTCCTGGCATGATTGGCAGGATCTCCAGTGCCATCATAAGCTTTAATAGTGGGCATCTTGAACTTCCTTGAGATATGGGCATTCATTATTTCTTCAGTGAATGGTGGAGTAGGATCTTCAGGATCTCCAAGGGGAAGAAGATTGCTTGGATCAGCCCTTGGGATAAAAGCCCTTCTCTGTATCAGACCATCCAGGTCTATGATAGGGGGAGGATTCCTCCCCCTTGGGGGTAATGGGGGTCTGGTGTTTTGGTGTTACTCCAAGTCGCGCTTCAGCCTTTGAATCTCAGCCTCATGAGCCCTGATCCTTTCCTGTACTTATTGGGAATTCGTCCCTTGGGTGCTCTTAGGACGTTGGCGACCATCAGCCATCGGCTCTTTTCCAGCACGCCTCCTTCTTGGGGCCACTTCATCATCTGAAGATTCAGAGTCTCTCTCAGTGTAAGGACCAGAAAATTCCTGATCCTCAGGGATTGGAGCCAAACCTAGTATGTAGGGGCGATCACCCTCGTGCTTCACTCCGCCCAGCATGTCCGCTTCCTCCAACCTCGGGGTAAAGGGGCATCCCATATGGGGGTTAGTAGTCACAATAGTTAAATACTCATACCCAATGGGTCGAGAATTCACAGGTGCATGTAGTTGTTTAACTTGGGGATTCATACCTTGAGTAGCCGAGGGAATCGTCCTTTGTGGCTGAGGTTCAGTTGCCCCTATCTGGGCTTCTCCTTGCATGGATGCATAAGTTGAATGAGGAGGTACCTCCACAGTTAACGAAATAACTTGGGTTGTCCCCGTTGGTGTTCCTCCTTCAAGGGCTCTAACTGTTCTCCGTGATCTCGCCATAGTTGTTGTTGTGCCTTTCCCATAGACGGCGCCAAATGTTATGGATCAAAAACTAAAGTATAATAACTTCTGTATTTATTACTAAGGAACGTGTGCTTCAAGGCTCGATTTGACTCCTCTTGTGTTTCGTGACTCAATCTGCCTTAACAAGATGCCTACGTACCTTGCTGATTGCCAATGATCAAGTCAAAAAACGTAGTTCTGATTTCTAGGGTAAGGCCCCTTATATAGATGTTGGGGATCCTTGAATTGGACTTGGTATAGGAGACTTGGTAGTCAAGTCTCAGAATTAGAATGAACTTTGGAGTCCCAAATGGTAGGAAACTGATTCCTTATCCTTCTAGGTCCCTTAGAGGCTAATCTGCAAGGATTTATGTCCTTATTGGGATTCTTCTCAACAGCTGATTTTTCCCTTATTAATTAATTACTAAATTAATTAATATTCAGGGTTTTGGGCCTTCTTTGTTCCATCAGGCCTGATCTGGTCCATCAGGCCTGATCAATGTGTTAACCTTTTTGGTCCGAATGTCATACATCTTTTTATTGGGCCTTGTAGCCCAAATCATGTGCAATTAATGCAATATTTAATTACGTAATCAAGATTTATTTATCCCTATCAACAATATTATTTTTTTTAAAATACGATTCGGGGTCGGGGATCGGGGCGGGGATACACTAATCCCCACCCCGCCCCGATCCCCGAATTTTTTACACATATCTTCCCGATCCCCGCCCCGTACCCGAAAAAATCCCCGATTTCCCGCCCCGTTCGGGGCGGGGATCGGATCGGGGTCGGGCGGGGCGGGGGAAATGCCCCTCCCTAGTTGTGGGCCTACTAGTATAAATATAAAATGCACAAAGCACACATCCCCAAATCCAAGAAGACAGGACAAGAAGGAAGAATGACAACCTCCTTTCTTTTCAAGCAAACACCGACAGCCACTCCTAAATGCAATACCACCGGCCACTTCACTCCCACTCCCACTTACCCAAGTTCATTCTTTTTATACAATCTATACCTTTTATATATAGTCAAATCATAAAACAAACATAAAAACATTTATTATTTTTTGTACTATTATAAAATCATGATATGTATATTTAATTGATGTTGACATATAATTTATTCAAAACACAAACTTATATATGTACATTCAAACTTTTATTTACATGTCACACCCTAATTAAAACCTTTATTTTAATTTACAAACCCTCATGTAAACTCCTATATACAAAAATATTTTTACAGTATAGATCTTGTACATATTCAACAAATGTATACATGTCTGTCTCCTTGATGATTTACTTATTTTTGTCATATGGGTCCTACTTGTTGTCGATTCTTGATGGAGTTTTGCTCTTTATTTTTGAAGGGTCTCTATCCCCAAAACCCCAAATGGGAGCAAACTGCAAATGATTGTTTTAAAAAAAATTAGCTCTTTCTCTCTTGGAAATCTAAAATTTCAGATTAATATCTAATTGACTCATCATTCATTCATCCGTATCATCAACAAATTTGATATAAATGTGTAATAACATCAAATTCATATTGATCATGCTCGCATATTTTACATAAATGAGAGTAAGAAACAATAATTATGTTTGCCGAATATTCTGCAAACTGGATAAAAATAAATTGAGAAAAAATATCATAAAGTTAACTTTAGAAAAATTATCTAAAGTTTTTAGTATTTTACATATAAAACTTGAATGGTATTTTTGTACTAATATAAATATAACCCCCTACATTTACAAAAATAGTCTTGACTTTTTATTCATAACTCACTTAACTTTAGATAATTATCTAAAGTTAACTTTAGGGTCCTTAAGCCCAAACAAATTTGATATAATTGTGTAATAAGAAATATTTTTGTATTATTCATGCTTATAGATTTAAATTTGATGTTTATAGTAAATTTATTTATGTGTCACCATTTTTTCTAACTACTAATATAAAATGACAAAAGTATAATTTCTGGCATTATTAGTTTCACAATTTGAATATGTATTAACTATCCCGTAAATCGTAATTTTATTAAAATGGTAGTTTAAATTTGATCTGTATAATTCGATTTCCGGTCTGGTTTAATCAGATATCCGAATATTTAGATATCCGGTTAAATCGGATCCGGATACGGAATATAATTTCAGAAATCCGAAAAATCGGATATTCATTTTAAATTTTAAAATCGACCGAATATCCGATTTTGCTCATCCCTAAAGCCCAGTAGTTTATCTCTAAATATGGCTTGCATCGACACCAACAATACTTTCACCTACCGTATGATTGTTATTTTGACTATCCTTTTTAACTCGGAGAGAATCTCATTTTGCAGCCATTCATTTTGGCCATAATTCATTTTATACATGTACTTTAGAAATTATAATTTACATCAATTTTTTTAAAACCCGATTCTACCCTGTTTATCTAATTATTTAGCCATAATTTTTATCTTTTACAATATATTTTATCTTTTTTCTTCAAGAATGGATTAAATATATTATTAAAGACAACAATTAGGGGCTAAAACTTGATGTGATTAGGCAAAAAGGGTGCAACTTGAATTGGGTTTTAAAGAAGTAGATGTAAACTGCAATTTCTGAAAGTAGATTTACAGAAGTGATTTTTTGGCCAAATCTAAGGGGTGAAAAATGCAATTCTTTTTTTTAACTCGTTGCCATCTACAAATTCTACTTATATTTAACAACCAAACCAAAGCAATCAAAATCACAAATAAAATATTAACAACATGATAATCTAGCACAGTGCTATTTACCTTCACTACGCCTACCATTTCTTGAAATATTTGATCCTAAACAATTCTATAAGTATACCAAACATGTTATTTATTCAATTACATAAAATTACACAAAACAAAATGTGAATAATAATACATAAAACTCATAAAATTATTTGATTATTTCTAATCATTTAGTTTAAAAATCGTATTTTTAATTTATTTCTAAATATGTCGCATTTTTAAAATTATTCTTTAAAAAATTGTATTTTAAAAAAACCCACTAATTTTTATCCATTTCGAGTATACTATATTTTCATATATATATATTTGTACAATATATGATAAATATATGTTTAACTAAAATAATAAAATAATTATATATATAATTACATACGTATAAATTATCAAAAAATTAATATTAAATTCATAATTAGAATAATCGCCAATAATCTTTGTCGAACGGTACCGTTAGGTATGAAGTACAACACAAGGGTGGTAAATGTATTATCTTGATTTTCTTGATTTTATGGTCTTGAAAATCAGATAATATTTTTAGCTTAGGAACTCTAACAGCTAGGTGTAAATTTGTAGTGATAAATAACTGAATGTAAAGTACACAAACAATTTATTAAAACTCACTTAATTTATATTTAAATCCAATTTGTTGTGTTACAAATCTGTGTTCTTGAATGATAAGAACTCAACCACTTCTCTTGAGAAAATACAAGATTTCAAGATCTGTTTTTGTTCCATCTAAATAAAGGACATGTGATATCTTTTATAGAATAACATGCACAGCTTACAAAGATTAATTAAAATTGTAACATCCCACATCGATACGAATAAAAGTGTTTGGGACCTTTATAGTGACAAGTCAACAACCAATGTGTAACAAATTACTTGCTTTTTCGGACTAACCTGTGGCGGGTTGTTGGGTCCAGTACGCATTCGGTTATGGGCTTGGGTGTTATAAATGATATCAAAGCTCTGCCTGGCCGGAAGTGCAGAGACACTGCCCAGATTCTGTATGTATGTTTGTGAGATCGACAAGGACGTCTATCCTATAAGAGGGGGTGTTTGTAACATCCCACATCGATAAGAATAAGAGTATTTGTGACCTTTCTAGATACAAGTCAACGACTAATGTGTACTAAATCGCTAACTTTTTCGGACTGACCTGTGGTGGGTTGTTGGGTCTAGTATGGATTCAGTTGTGGGCTTGGGTGTTATAAAAATGGACTAACACATATTCTAAAGTCTATTTTTCTATTTCCACTTTTAAGTATAAAAAATCTTCATATAATCTAATAGGTCTGTGACCCTCCTTTGTCCAGTTCATCTTGGCCCTCGATCTTACATTCTTCAAGCTACATTTGTAGACTTTCCAATTCAATGATAAAATTGTTTGTTGACTGATAATCGTGGATCTTCAAGTTGTCTATATTCCAAATTTTGAAGATATTATCGAGATATATTTTATCATATATAGAAGTCACATATCCATATGTAGAATGACTTATCGATATCTCTACTTCTCTATAAGTATTATGACTTTTCAAGATTTTTATTTCTCTACAAGTGAATTGACTTGTCGATATCTCTAGTTCTCTATATGCAGTTTGGCTTTTTGATATCTCTAGTTCTTGACACATGCTTTTGACTTGTCGATATCTCCACTTCTCTATATATAATTTTGACTTGTCGATATCTCTTTGGACTTCTCTACAAGTCATTTTTGACTTCTCGACAGACATCTCTATACATCTTGATCTGTGACTTATTGATATGTGACTTAGAACATACTTCTGGAAATAGCATTATTCAAATCCAAGCTTCTACACTTCTCTTTGAGGCATGATCGGAATTGATCTTCTTCTAGAGTTTATTCCTTAGATTGATGGTCGTTCATATAAAAATCCTCTAGTCTAATCTCCTTAACACTTTTACAGACTCAAGAAATACAAATACAAAATACAATAATATTATCATACTATTAGATATTGAATGCAACGCATGAGGGGGGGGGGGGGTGAATGTGTTTCTTGGATTTTTAGCCTTTTTAAAATTGTTTGGATTATAGATGAACAAAGCAGTTATGATATAGTAGAGATATTGTATTTACAAAATTAATTAACAAGCACAATATTTTCAAAACTCACTTAATTTATATTAATTAAGTTGGTCTTGCTACAAATTCTTTGTTCTTAAGAAAGTAAGAACTCAGCTTCAATCTTGAGAGAATACAAGAAAAACTAGATCTGTTTGTTACTTGTGAACTAAGGACCCGTGCATGCTTTATAGACTAGCAGCACGGGCTTACAAGACTTGCACTAATATATACTAAACTACTTTCTAAAGGAACCTTTTCCTATTTCCATTTTCAGTTTAGCAAATATGTGCAGAATCTTGCAGGTCTGTGACTACCCTTTATCCAGTTAATCTTGGCTCTTGATCTTATATTCTTCCAACTACTTTGTAGAATTTTCAATCTAGTGAATAGATAGTTTGTTGATTGATAATATTGAATCTTTAACTTGTCTGCATTCTGTATTTGAGAAGTATATCGAGATCTCTAGTTTTTTTATAGAGAAGTAACATCTCGATAAGTATAATGACTTAGTGAGATCTCTTAGTTCTCTATAGGTATACTTGACTTGTCTAGGTCTCTAGATCCTTACATGTGAAATGACTTGTCGATATGTCTAAGATCTCTACATGAAAAAATGACTTGTAGATATCTCTGAGAGCACTATATACACATTTTAACTCATCGATATCTCTGAGATCTCTATATGAGAAATTGACTTGTCGATATCTCCAATTAGTCACATCTTCATTTAACTTGTCGATATCTCTGAGTTCTCCACATGCAGAAATGACTTGTCGATATCTCCCGTCTCTCCGTCTTCATTTGACTTGTCGATATCTCTTAGACTTCTCTATAAGACATTTTGGACTTCTCGATAAGTCAATCTGGACTTCTCGAATGACTTCTCGATACACCTTGATCTGTTACTTATCAATATCTTGACTTAGCACATCTTTCATAGAACAACTTTATTCAACTCCAAACTTCTACATCTTTTTTATGAGGCATGATCATGGCTTGATCTTCTTCCAGAGTTTATTTCTCAGCTTGAATCTGTTCACAGAAAAATCCTCTAGTCTAATCTTCTAACCATTTTTCAAGACTCAAGAAATACAATACAGAATACATATTTAGATTATCATACAACTCAATCTTAGGATTGTCAGTGTGACTTAGTCTTGTTATTGTATATGCATGTTTTGCACAACAATCTCCCCCAATTTGTGAGAAGATTGCTTATCACAAATTAATGCCTGATAACATGACTAACACCAAGCTAAAATCAAATACAAAAAAAATTGACAGATTGAAAAATATAAACTTTTATACATTGAGTAATTACATCAATACAAACATTATAGACATTAGGTGCATTTTTCATAGCCTGGTTCTTTCCTAATGAGGTCCTTGAGATTTACTAGCACTTGGAGTTATGTAATTATTTTTGTCCCTCTTAAGGCTTCTACCAGTTTGAGCCATTCATCCAATGAGTAAATATTGAGGTAACAAACCTTGACCTGTTAGGAATATGTTGTGTACTTGATGATAAGTTAAACAAAACACATGTTAGATTTAATTCAGTGGTTCTGTAGCCTTCAACGGATGATCACTTTAACATCCGTTGAAAGGGTAGCTTATGTATTAATAAGTTTAGTAGCATATTTCTGCATATTATAATACCTTAGAGAATCAGATGTTGTAGAATATTTTAAGTCACGTTGACTACTAGATTGATATACAAGATAGGTTGGCTTATTATAAATATTAGATGCCTTATAATCTTGTATAAATAAAATGGGGTCAACTACCATGAAGATAGCCTCAACGGATGTCCCAAAAGGCTTCAACGGATAATCAACTAATGTCTCAACGGATGATCAACTGGACTCTCAACAGATGTTCCACAAAGCTTCAACGGATGATCTAACTGAGTTCCAACGGATGAACAAATTCAAAAGAGCAGTTGATAGTGACTTGAAAGTCACATGCGTTGATTGTATGCAAAAGAAATATGGCAGCCTATTATCAGGTTTTAGAGAACAAAGAAACATTTCCATTTCCATGCTTGACTGAAGATATTCAAAGATGCTGGCTGAGAAATTAAGGAGCATGAAATTAGAATAAAAACATTTTGTCTTATTTGTTTGTCTGTTTATCATGTAACTTGGTGATATATAAACCAAGTGTAGCAAGTAGAACAATATCCAAGTTAGTAAGGAATTACCAGAGAAATAGATAAAGCTATATATGTAAGGAATTTATCTGTTCTTGTGAGTTCAACTTGTAAGCAGCTGTGTGCAACTACATTGCATCACAGAGTTCTCAAATTAATATATATCTCTGGTGGATAAATTCAATCCACCGGAAAGTTTTTAAATACTTGTATTTAATTACTTTGTGTTTAATTTCTTCAATACTTTCATTCCGTACTTTAGCCTAATCAAACACTGATATACCTTCATAGTAAAACAGTTCTTAAAATTGAAAAAGTAGGCAGAATTACCTTTAACCCCCCTTCTATAATTCTTTGTTAGATTGTTTGGGAATAACAATTGGTATCAGAGCAAGCTCTTGAAGTACAAAGAGTTTAAAGATCACAACAACTAACAAGATGAACATAAAAGATGTTGGAGTGAAGATTCCATTTTTGGACAAAGACAATTATCACCACTGGAAGGTGAAAATGCACCTGCATTTCCTTTCTCAAGATGAAGAATATGTGAACTGTATTGAGAAAGGTCCACATGTCCCTATGAGAGCGGCTACAGGAAATGAGCTATCCATCCCAAAGTCTAGAGCAGAATGGTCTAATCCAGATATTGAACAAATTCATACGGATAAGAAGGCCATGAAAATTTTGTTTAATGGTGTTGTGGTGACATGTTTGACAACATCATCAATTGTAAAACTGCCAAAAATGTCTAGGATACAATTCAAGTTATATGTGATGGAACTGAGCAAGTAAGGGAAAATAAAATGCAACTCTTGATTGAACAATATGAGCATTTTTATAGTGAAGAAAGTGAGTCACTTACTGACATATTTAGTAGATTTTAAAAACTATTAAATGCTCTTAAGTTGCATGGAAGAGTCTATCGGACAAAAGACTCAAACCTCAAATTCCTCAGATCTCTGCCAAAGGAATGGAATCCTATGACAGTCGCATTAAGAAATTCCCAAGATTACAAGAAATTCACCATAGAATGACTGTATGGGATTCTAAAAACCTATGAGCTTGAGATAGAGCAAGATGAGAAGCTAGAGAAAGGAAGAAAGAAATGAGGGTCTATTGCATTGGTTGCTGAGCAAGAGAAAGAGAAAGAGATAAAGGTTGAAGCTGTGGATTCTACACCAAACCATAGAGTCTGTGAAGGCATAGGAAAAGGGCTAGTAGTTGAACTTAAAGATCATTTTAGTTAAGATTATATGGATGACTTAGATGAACACCTAGCTTTTCTATCCATATGGTTTTCCAAGCTCAAATTCAAGAAGAATTTTGGAATAACCAAGCCAAACAGAAACATGGTTGACAAGTCAAAATTCAAATGTTTCAAGTGTGGCTTGAGTGGTCATTTTGCAAGTGAATGCAGAAAGCCTGATTCTGACAGAAAGAAGTTTGAGCCGATGGACTATAAAAAGAAGTATTTTGCTTTGCTCAAACAAAAGGAAAGGACCTTTCTAACTCAAGAAAATGACTGGGCTGCTAATAGATTGGATTAAGGTGAGGATACAAGCTATGTCAATCTATCCCTAATGGCCAAATCATATGAAGCAGAAGTTAGTTCTTCAAGTACTCAGGTAATCACCACTAATCTAGCACATTCATCTAACGCTGAGTATAATGATGCCATAAATAACATGTCTACTGAATTATATCATCTGCGTGTTACACTCAAATCTCTCACTGAAGAAAACACTAAAATTAAAGAAAACAATTTGTTTTTGGTGAAAGAAATAATGTGTTAGAAACTCAATTCTCTGAGTTTGAGAAATTGAAGATAGAGTGTAAGACTGCTAAAGAAGAACTAACTAAATCCCTAAAGAAAGAGGAGATTTTAAGAAAGCAGCTTGAACGAGAATAGGAAGTAATCAATGCATGAAAATCATCCAGTGATGTTCATGCTCAAATTAAAAAAGTTCAAGGTATAGAATCCTTTTGTGTTGAAGCCTGGAAAAAGAACAAAGAGAAACTGAATTCCAACTTCGAAGAAGGACTTTCAACGGATGTGGATTTGAAGGATGATGAATGTTATCCGTCGAATAATCAAAAGAATTATACGTTGAAAGACAAGGAACCATATCCATTGAGTGAAAGAAAGCCAGTTAGCAAATCCCAGCTAGCAAAGTTAAATGAGAAATATGGATCAGTTTATAAGAACTTTGTTCCAGGAGAAATAAGTCAAGTGAAAAAGAACAAGAGAATCAATGTAGGTCATTTTTCAATCAAGCAATTGAATGATAGATTGGAGAAAATTGAGGTTAAAGCAGAATCTAAAATGAAAAACAATAGGAATGAGAAAGTAGGAATTAACAAGCATAACAACTACACACCTGATAAATATGATCCTAGAAAAATCTGTGTGAGATGTAGTAATGTTAATCATTTGTCTGTTAATTGCAAAGTTGCTATGCCTGCTCCCATGTCTGCACCTCCTTCATTTCCCAGTATGCCTACAATGCATGTGAATGTTATGCCTGCACATAATTTGAATGCATAGTTTGCTAATATGCCATTTGCACAAAATCCTTATTATACTGCATTTAGTATGCCAAAAATGCCATTTAGCATACCTTATTGGAATAACATGTTTGCACATAATATACCTTTCCATGTTTACCAGCCCGTGCATGATAATTCTGCAATGATGAATGGTTTTAAGGGTTCTACTCAATTGACTAAGGATGAATCACAAATATCTAAGTCAAATGAGGACAAGCCTAAGAAACCCAAGAAAAAGGCTAACAAAATAGGACCCAAGGAAACTTGGGTACCAAAATCAACATGATTTGATTTTGTTGTGTGCAGGGAAACAGAAAGAATCTTTGGTATTTGGATAGTGGGTGCTCAAGGCACATGACTGGAGATTGTACCCTGCTCACTGAGTTCAAAGAGAGAGCTGGCCCAAGTATCACTTTTGGAGATGACAACAAGGGTTATACTGTGAGATATGACTTGATTTCTAAAGACAATGTCATCATTGAGGAAATTGCCCTAGTGGATGGACTAAAGCACAATCTTTTGAGTATCATCTAGCTTTGTGACAAGGGCAACTCAGTAACATTTAATTCTGAAGCCTGTGTTGTGACCAACAACAAAACCAATAAAGTGGTCCTCACTGGAGTGAGAAAAGGAAATGTGTATCTAGCTAAATTCAACTCATCAAATGCAGAATCTGTCACTTGTCTTTTCAGCAAGGCAAGTCACGATGAAAGTTGGTTGTGCCACAAGAAGCTGTCCCACCTTAACTTCAAGACTATGAATGAGCTACTCAGGAAAGATTTTGTAAGAGGTATTCCTTAAGTGGAATTCTCGAAGGATGGATTATGAGATGCCTGTCAGAAAGAAAAGCAGATTAAGGCATCATTCAGGAAGAAGCTAAAAGCAGATTGAAGAACTTTTGCAATTACTGCACATGGATTTATTTAAACCAGTCAATGTATTTTCCATCTCAAAGAAAAGGTACTTCCTAGTAATTGTGGATGATTTCCTAAAGTTCTCTTGGATATATTTTCTAAAATCCAAAGATGAAGCTAGTGAAATCATCATCAATCACATAAGGCAAGTTAACAATCATCCTGATTTCAAAGTTAGAAGAATCAGGAGTGACAATGGAACTGAGTTCAAGAATTATGTGATGAGGATTTTTTATGAAGAGAATGGGATCATGCATGAGTTCTCAGCAGCAAGAACCCCACAACAAAATGGTGTAGTGGAAAGGAAAGAACATATCTCTTATTGAAGCTGCAAGAACAATGCTAGAAGAATCTGAGTTACCAACATATTTTTGGGCTGAAGTTGTAAATACTGCATGTTAAACTCAAAATATTTCTTTAGTTAATCAAGCAAAATGCATGACACTCTACCAATTGTTCAAGAACAGGAAGCCAACATTAAACTTTCTTCATGTCTTTGGCAGTAAATGCTATATCTTAAGGAATCAAACTGATTAACATGGAAAGATTGATGCCAAAATAGATGAAGACATTTTTGTTGGATATGCAGTTGGAAAAGCATACAGAGTCTACAATCTCAGAACCAACATTGTTATGGAATCTGTACATGTTGTGTTTGATGATAAAAAGATTGAAGGACTACAAGATGGAGATTTCCATGAAAGCCTCAAATTTGATAATGTTGAGATGATTTGTGATGATAGTGATGATGAAAGTAATCAAGAACCAATATCTAAGGATAATGTAGAAAAATCCACAACTAATGAAGCACATAATTCAACATCCATCAAAAGACCTAGTGCATCATCCATTGAAAGACAATCTGTATCATCCGTCGAAAGGCAAAGAACAACATCTGCTAATCCATCAATTAGAGCCGAAAGCCAATTCAGATCACAATCAGAAAGAACCCCGTTTTCAAGTCAAAGATCCACAAACTCAGAGGGAGTTTCTTCTAATCAAAACTCTGTCACACATCAAGACAACAGTGAGGCATCTTCATCTAGAGCTAATTTACCATAACAGAGAAAATGAACAAGAGATCACCCATTTGAATTAATTATTGGTGTTGCATCTTCAAGAGTGCAAAAAAGAAAAGCAACTCAAGAAGAATGTCTTTACAGTAGCTTTCTATCACAGGAAGAACATAAAAAGGTAGAAGAAGCTCTGTTGGATCCTAATTGGGTTTTAGCTATGCAGGAAGAGCTAAACAAATTTGAAAGGAATAAAGTTTGGAAACTGGTACCCAAGCCTAGAGGAAAGAATTCTATTCACACCAAGTGGGTATTCAAAAATAAGATGGATAAAAATGGCATAGTAGTCAGGAACAAATCTAGATTGGTTGCTAAGGGCTACTGTCAACAAGAATGAATAGATTTTGATGAGACATTTGCTCCTGTTGCAAGAATTGAAGCCATCAGAATTTTTTTAGCATATCCAACCCATGTCAATTTCAAGATCTATCAAATAGATGTCAAAAGTGCCTTTCTAAATGGAGATTTAGAGGAGAAAGTCTATGTTAATCATCCTCCTGGCTTTGAAGATCCCAATTTTCCAGAATATGTCTATTATCTTTTGAAAGCACTTTATGGACTGAAGTAAGTACCTAGAGCCTGGTATGACACTTTGTTAAAGTTTTTCTTAGAAAATTATTTCACAAGAGGTATTGTTGATAAAACTTTATTTTAATAGAAATGTTAATGGCTCTAGTATACTTGTTCAAATATATGTAGATGATATAATATTTGGCCCTACAGATGAGAAGCTTTGTAATTTTTTTGCCAAATTGATGCAAAGTAAATATGAAATGAGCATGATGGGAGAACTAACTTACTTTCTTGGTTTACAAGTTAAGCAAGTTAGTGATGGAGTATTCATTAGTCAAACCAAATATATTTATGATCTTTTAAAGAAGGTTTATTTAATGGATTGCACATCTGCAAAAACTCCCATGGCTACTGCAACTAAACTTGAATTAAACACTACTAAAAAGTCTGTAGATATTTCAAGCTATAGATGCATGGTTGACTCACTTTTATAATTAACAGCAAGTAGGCCAGATATAATGTTTGTTATATATCTTTGTGCTAGATTTCAGGCTGATCCTAGAGAATCCCATTTCGTAGCTATTAAGAGAATTTTCAGATATCTCAAAGGAACACCAAAACTTGGCATTTGGTATCCTAGAGATTCTGGTTTTGATCTAACTGTTTATTCAGATGCAGATTATGCAGGGTGTATGATTGATTGAAAAAGTACTACATGAACCTGTCAATTTCTAAGAAATAAGCTAGTATCCTGGTTCAGTAAAAAGCAAAATTCAGTCTCTACTTTTACAGCTGAGGCTGAATATATTGCTGCTGGTAGTTGTTGTACACATATCTTATGGATGAAAAATCAACTGTTGGACTATAGTTTGTAGGTGAATAGATTCCTATTTTCTGTGATAACACAAGTGCTATTGCAATTACTGAAAATCCAGTACAACATTCAAGGACCAATCACATTGACGTCAAGTACCACTTCATCAGAGAGCATGTTATGAATGGTATTGTGGAACTTTATTTTGTTCCAAGTGAGAAGCAACTTGTATACATCTTTACCAAGCCACTTGATGAATCCACCTTTACTAGGTTGGTAAGTGAGTTAGGTATGAAAAAAAAACAAGTTCTTCAAGCAATCAAGTAATCACCACTAACCTAGCACATTTATCTAAAGCTGAGTGTAATGATGCAATAAATGACATGTCCACAGAATTATATCACTTGCGTGTTACACTTAATTCCCTCACTAAGGAAAATGCTAAAATTAAAGAAAATAATTTGTTTTTAAGTGAAAGGAATAATGTGATAGAGTCTCAGTTTATTGAATTTGAAAAATTGAGAATTGAGTGTAAGATTGATAAGGATAAATTAACTGAATCCTTGAAGAAAGAAGAGATTTTAAAGAAGCAGCTTGAATGAGAACATGAAGTGATTAAGGCATGGAAATCATCCAGAGATGTTCATGCTCAAATCACTAAATTTCAAGGTATTGAGTCCTTTTGTGATGCAGCCTGAAGAAGAGTAAAGAGAAACTTTAGTTCAATTTGGTTGAAGGATTGCTGACAGATATGGACTCGACGGATGATGAAAATCATCCGTTGGATAATCAAAAGGATTATCCGTCGAGTGACAAGGAGCCACATCCGTCGGCTGTGAGTAAACCTATTAAAAAAGCTAAGCTAGCTAAGTTGAATGAGAAATATGGATTAGTTTCTAAGAACTTTATTCCAGGAGAATCAAGTCAAGTCAAGAAGGAAGAGAAAGTTAATGTTGGTCATCTGTCTATTAAGCAATTAAATGACAGATTAGAAAAGATTGAGGTTAAAACAGAAGCTAAAAAGAAAAACAATAGAAATGGGAAAGTAGGAATTAACAAACATAACACTACACACCTGATAAATATGCACCCAGAAAAATCTGTGTTAAGTGTGGTAGTGTTAATCATTTATCTGTTAATTGCAAACTTGCTATGCCTACTTCCATATTTGCACCCTCTTTTTATCCCAATATGACTTCCATGCCTACCATGCCTATAAATGTTATGTCTGCTCAGAATATGAATGCACAATTTGCTAATATGATATTTGCACCTAATCCTTATTATGCTGCATTAATATGCCTCAAATGCCATTTAGCATGCCTTACTGGAATAACATGTTTACAAATAGCATGCCTTTTCCAGTTAATCAAAATATGCATGATAATTCTGTTTTAATGACTGGTTTCAAAGGTCCAACTCAGATGACTAAGGATGAATCAGAAATTCCCAAGTCAAATGAGATTAAACCTAAGAAACCAAAGAAGAAAGCTAACAAGGCAGGACCTAAGGAAACTTGGGTACCAAAATCAACTTGATTTGATTTTGATGTGTGCATGAAAACACTAAGAATCTTTGGTATCTGGATAGTGGTTGCTCAAGGCACATGACTGGAGATTCTACCCTACTCACTGAGTTCAAGGAGAGAGATGGCCCAAGTATTACTTTTGGAGATGACAGCAAGGGTTATACTGTGGGATATGGCTTGATTTCAAAAGATAATGTCATCATTAAAGAGGTTGCCCTAGTGGATGGTCTCAAGTATAATTTGTTGAGTATCAGCTAGTTTTGTGATAAGGACAACTCAGTAACCTTCAATTCAGAAGCCTGTGTTGTGATAAACAAAAAGAGCAACAAAGTGGTTCTCACTGGAGTGAGAAAAGGGAATGTGTATCTAGCAGACTTCAACTCATCAAATGTTGAATCTGTCACTTGTCTTCTTAGTAAAGCAAGTCAAGATGAAAGTTGGCTATGGCACAAGAAGCTGTCCCATCTAAACTTCTAGACCATGGATGAACTTGTCAAGAAAGAACTGGTTAGAGGTATCCCTCAAGTGGAGTTTACTAAGGATGGATTGTGTGATGCTTGCCATAAAGGAAAGCAAATTAAAGCATTATTCAGAAAGAAGCTTGATTCAACAATTGAAGAACCTTTGCAATTGCTACACATGGATTTGTTTGGACCGGTCAATGTGTTATCCATCTCAAGGAAAAGATTTTTCCTAGTAATTATGGATAATTTCTCAAAGTTCTCTTGGACATATTTCCTAAAGTCTAAAGATGAAGCTAGTGAAATCATCATCAATTACATAAGGCAAGTCAACAATCATCCTGATTTTAAAGTAAGAAGAATCAGGAGTGACAATGGAACTGAGTTCAAGAATTCTGTGATGAGATCATTTTATGGAGAAAATGGGATTATGCATGAGTTTTCTACAACAATAACTCTGCAACAAAATGGAGTAGTGGAAAGGAAGAACAGATCTCTTATTGAAGCTACAAGAATAATACTTGAAGAATCAAAGTTACCAACATATTTTTGGGCTGAAGCTGTGAATACTGCCAGCTACACTCAGAATATCTCTTTGATTATTCAAGCAAAGTGCATGACACCCTACCAACTGTTCAAGAACAGGAAGCCAACTCTAAATTTTCTTCATGTCCTTGGCGGCAAATGTTATATCTTAAGGAATCAAATTGATTAATATGAAGTTTGATGCTAAAGCAGATGAAGGAATTTTTGTTTAATATGCTGTGGGAAAAGCATATAGAATCTATAATCTGAGAACCAACATTGTTATGGAATCAATACATGTTGTGTTTGATGATAAAAAGATTGAAAGACTGCAAGATAGAGATTTCCATGAAAGCCTCAAGTTTGACAATGTGGGGATGGTTAGTGATGACAGTGATGATGAAAGTGATCAAGAGACAGTGACTAAGGATAATGCAGAAAAATTTACAACTAATGAAGCACACAATTTAACATATGTCGAGTTACAAAATTCTTCATCCGTCGAAAGACAATGTGCCTTATCCGTCGGGAGACAATCAGCCTCATCGGTCGGGACACAAAGTGCATCATCCATCGGAACATCAAGAGAAGCTGAAAGTCAGAATAGATCACCTACAGAAAGTTCCCCTTTCTCAAATCAAAGATTCACAAACTCAGGGGGAGTTTCTCATAATCAAAACTCAGTCACACATCAAGAAAACAATGAGGCCTCTTCATCTAGAGCTAATCTACCTTAACAAAGAAAATGGACTAAAGATCACCCTTTTGAGCTCATCATTGATGATGCATCTTCTAGAGTTCAAACAAGGAGAGTAACTCAAGAAGAATGTCTATATAGCAACTTCCTATCTAAGGAAGAACCTAAAAAGGTAGAAAAAAGCTTTGTTGGATCTTGATTGGATTTTATCTATGCAGGAGGAGCTAAACCAATTTGAAAGGAATAAGGTATGCAAGATGCCCAAACCTAAAGGAAAGTATCCAATTGACACCAAGTGGATATTCAGAAACAAGATGGATGAAAATGGCATAGTAGTAAGGAACAAAGGTAGATTGGTTGCTAAGGGCTACTATCAACAAGAAGGAATAGATTTTGATAAAACCTTTGCTCCTGTTACAAGATTTGAAGCCATCCAAATTTTCTTAGCCTATGTAGCTCATGCCAATTTCAAGGTCTATCAAATGGATGTCAAAAGTGCCTTTCTAAATGGAGATTCGAATGAGGAATTCTATGTCAGTCAAACTCCTGGTTTTGAAGATCCAAATTTTCCAGAATATACCTACTATCTTTTGAAAGAACTTTATGGACTGAAGCAAGCACCTAGAGCTTGGTATGACATTTTCTCAAAGTTTCTTTTGGAAAATCACTTCACAAGAGGTACTGTTGATAAAACTTTATTCTTTAGAAATGTTAATGGCTATAGTATACTTGTTCAAATCTATATAGATGATATTATATTTGGCTCTATAGATGAAAAACTATGTAAAAAGTTTTCCAAATTGATGCAAAGTAAGTATGAAATGAGCATGATGGGAGAACTAACTTACTTTCTTGGTTTACAAATTAAGCAAGTCAGTGATGGAATATTCATTAGTCAAACTAAATATATTCATAATCTTTTAAAGAAGTTTGATCTAATGGATTGCACATCTGCAAAAACTCCCATGGCCACTACAACTAGGCTTGAATTAAACACTACTGAAAAGTTTATGGATAGTTCAAGCTATAGGGGCATGGTTGGCTCACTCCTGTACTTAACAGCTAGTAGGTCAGATATAATGTTTGCCACTTGTCTTTGTGCTAGATTTCAAGCTGATCCTACAGAATCTCACTTAGTAGCTATTAAGAGAATTATCAAATATCTCAAGGGAACACCAAAACTTGGCATTTGGTACCCTAGAGATTCTGGTTTTGATCAAAATGGTTATTTAGATACAGATTATGCAGGTTGTAAAATAGACAGAAAAAGTACAACAAGAACCTGTCAATTTCTAGGAAACAAGCTTGTGTCCTGGTTCAATAAAAAGAAAATTCAGTTTCTACTTCTACAGCTGAAGCTGAATATATTACTGCTGGTAGTTGTTGTGCACAGATTTTGTGGATGAAAAAACAATTATTGGACAATGGTCTACAAGTGGATAGAATTCCCATTTTCTGTGATAACACATGTACAATTGCCGTTACTGAATATCCAGTACAACATTCAAGATCAAAGCACATAGACATCAAGTACAACTTCATTAGGGAACATGTGATGAATGGTACTATGAAACTTCATTTTGTTTCAAGTGAAAAGCAGCTTGCAGATATATTTACCAAGCCACTTGATGAATCCACTTATTCAAGGTTGGTAAGTGAGTTAGGTATGCTTAATTATTCTTGAATCATTTCAGATATTTTTGCAAGATATAATGCAGCCAGAAACTTAATTGATTTTTCTGATTTGGATGAAATTTTGGCCAAGTCAAAATTTACATCCCGACGGATGTTCATTATCCATCGAGTTTGAACATTCGTCGGAATATTATTTGTTAATAAAAATCAATTACTTTTCTGGATTATTTTATGACCCGACGGATAATTGATTTATCCATATCCTTCGAATTGTCTCAATCTTACCCGTTAAAACTCTGAACATTATCCATCGAGTATACTTACAGTTTGTAAGTATAACACGACAGATAAGTGATAGAATTTTTACATTTTATTTATTTTAAAATGGCTATTTTGGGCTATTTTTATTGGTTACTTTACTTCACTTTATTATTTTTGACAGTTTATTTCTGAGATAATATAAAAGCAGAATTCATTTTTATTCTACTCTTTTATCATTCTCAAATCAATTGCTCTAACTTCCTTTCTTCTCCAAAGCAAAGATTCTCTCTGCAAATTTCTCATTTTCTAACAATGGCACTAGTAGTCAAAATCATATCTCAATCTGGATATATCTATGAAAAGAACAATTTTGTAGCTCTTGTGAATAAGGAGATTCCACAGTCTGGAGACTTCACAAGATGATGGACTTTGTGAAGAGCTGTAAACTCAGTTATGCTATGCTGAAATCACTCATAATCTATTGTGAAGTTGTGGAGGAGATATGGAGAACTGCTGTATACAACCCATCTAACAAAACCATAACTTTTACGCTTAAAGGTAAGCAGTTTCGCATCAATAGTGACATAATCAAATCATGCTTTAGAATTCCAAACAACACTGCTACTGTTCCACACACAGATATTGATATAGTTAACATGCTAAATTCTATGGGCTATGCACTTTCTACTTCTAAGTTAAGTGAAACTAGGAGGATAGGTCTTAGAAAAGAATGGAGCTATCTGTGTGATGTGGTAACTAAAGTATTTTCTGGTAAAATTAGCAATTTTGATTCTGTTAACATCTTCATGCTTAACATGCTTAATATGCTAGTTACGGATAAGTACTTTAACTTCAGTGACTTGATCATATTTGAGTTAGGTTATAAGTTAGGAGAACTTAATAAGAGAGGTAAAAATGTCTATTATGCTAGATTCTTTATGATGCTTGCTAACTATCTTATTGAGAATATTGCAGTTGAGAACCCAACCAAGAAACTGAATTTTTGGGTTCAAGAAAGGAGAGTCATTGCTGATCTCAACAGGGCAAGTCACCACAAAGAGGCGCCCCTCTTCTACTTTCCAATCATGGGGGGACCTCAGGTAAGTGAGGTAAGCACCACTGTATCTACTCTTCTAACCTCACACATTTCTTTGCCTTCAAGTGTAGCTATGGCATCTGTGTCTTTGTCCCAACAGATGCCTACCCAAACTACCAAAATAATAATTTCAAAATCCAAAGCTAAGAAAGCCCCCTCTGGTTTCTTTCAGAAGAAATCAGTTGCAAAATCTACTAAACACGAAGAGGGGAGTATGAAGGAGAGTGAGCAAGGTGAGGGACAGGGTGAAAATCAAAGAAATCCTAAGGATAAGGCTGGTGAGATTAGTGTACCTACTCCTAGCCACACCACAGTTTCCCAACAAACTGTGGTTGTTAATAAAGATATTAGCTCAATTCTAGTTTCATCCTCCCAAAAGGATGTTAATAAGGATTAGTGTACCTAATCCAGGATTATTCGATTTCCCACTTCCGCTTGCCCATTGGCTTGCGGGTGAGCCACAGAGGTGAATCGTAACTCAATTTCGTTCTCCTCACAATACTTCTTGAATTCCTCATTATTGAATTGTGTTCCATTGTCAGTGACTAGGATACGGGGAATTCCATACCGGCACATGATATTTTCCCATAGGAATTGTGCAACCTGCTTAGTTGTGATTTTGGCCAAAGGCTTGGCTTCAATCCACTTAGTAAAATAATCAATAGCTACAGTCAGGAACTTCCTTTGTGCTTTGGCCATGGGGAAAGGCCCCAGTATATCCATTCCCCACATAGCAAAGGGGATGGGCGAGTTGATGGAGGTCAGCATCTCGGGGGGTTGTCTAACGACTGGTGCATGCTTCTGACAACGGTCACACTTTTTCACATATTCTTTGTCATCGACCATCATTTCTGGCCAATAGAAGCCTAAACGGGTTATCTTATGAGCTAAGGCCCTGCCCCCCAATTGTTGCCCACAAATACCTTCATGTACTTCTTCAAGAGCCAAGCGTGCCTCATCGGGCCTGAGACACCTTAAGTAAGGAACCACGAAAGATCTTTTGTGTAAAATTCCATCTATCAAAGAGTATCTTAGTGCTCGAACAGCCAATTTTCGTGATTCAGTAGCATCATTCGGCAACCAACCGGTTTGAATATGAGTCTTAATGGAATCTATCCATGACATCCCCAGACCTATAGGAGCTACAAGCTTAACATCAATGCTCCGTGTCTTCAGAACGCGGTATGTTATCAACTTCTTATCAACTTCCTTTTCTTGAGGTATGTTATCTTCCTGCCCCCCGACTTCTTGGTTGGGTATGGTACATTCCACCACGAAGTCAGCCAATGCCTGGGCTTTTATCGCCGTTCATGGCTTATACTTGATGTCGAATTCTCCCAACTCTATTGCCCACTTAATCAGCCTCCCACTAGCCTTGGGACTATGAATGATATTTTTCAGGGGTTGATTTGTTAGCACCTCAATCTAGTGAGCCTGGAAGTAAGGACGCAACTTTCTCGAAGTCATTACCAAGGTTAAAGCAAACTTCTCAATAGTTGAATAATTCAACTCAGCTCCATGCAGAACTTTACTAACATAGTACACGAGTTTCTGGATTTTCAGTTCCTCCTTAACCAATACAGCGCTCAGGGCATTCTCTGAAATGACCAAGTATAAGTATAAAACTTCATTAAAAGTTGGCTTGGCCAAATGCGGGCCTGAGCCATATATTTATTTAATTCCTCAAATGCCTTCTGACTTTCCTCACTCCATTCAAAATTTTTGACCTTCTTTAAAGTCTTGAAGAACGACAAGCACTTGTCCCCTGATTTGGAGATGAATCGTCCCGGCGCAGCAACCTTTCCAGTGAGCTTCTAAACATCTTTGATAGTTTTTGGTGGCTCCATGTCTAGGATTGCCTTTATTTTATCGGGATTGGCCTCGATTCCTCTCTTAGAGACCATTAATCCTAAAAACTTTCCAGACCCTACTCCGAAAGCACATTTCGTGGGATTTAACATCATCTTATGATATCTCAGGACCTCAAAAGCTTCCCTCAAATGGGTTATATGGTCAGTCTTTACTAGACTTTCGACTAACATGTCATCTACATAGACTTCCATGGTCTTGCCAATAAGATCCTTAAAAATTTTACTTACCAACCTTTGATAGGTGGCTCCTGCATTCTTGAGACCAAATGCCATAACAAGATAATAATAAACCCCAAAGTCAGTGATAAATGATACCTTTGGAATGTCGTCCATGTGCATTTTGATCTGATTGTATCCACTAAACCCATCCATAAATCTCAACATCTCATGCCCAGCAGTGGCATCTATCAAAATATCGATCCTTGGTAATGGGAAACAGTCCTTAGGACAGGCATCATTCAGATCAGTGAAGTCCACACACATCCTTCATTTTCCATTGGCCTTCTTCACCATTACAGGGTTCGCTAACCATTCCGGAAATTGAATCTCCTCAATGAAACCAGCCTCTAAGAGCTTCTCTACTTCCTATTTTATAGCTTCTTGCCTCTCTGGAGCAATAATTCTTTTCTTTTGCTTCACTATCTTCCAATTTGGGTCCACATTCAGCTTGTGAGTAATCAGTTTCGGGTCTACGCCTGGCATATCAGCTGCTGACCATGCAAATACGTCACTATTTTCTTGCAAAAATTTCACCAACTTCCCTCTAAAGGGATCCTCGAGCTTGGCTCCAATAAAAGTCACCTTCTCAAGATCTTCGGAGGCTAAAGGAATTGAAACCAAGTCTTCTGCTGGCTTTCCTCTTTTCTCATCATTCTCTTGGATATCCGGATCTTCAATAGGAATAACCTGCCCCCCAACTCCATCTGCCCTCAAAGAGGCCACATAACAACTTCTAGCCATTTTTTGATCTCCTCTCTCTTCTCTAATCCCATCCCGGGTTGGAAACTTCATAACTCAATGGTAGGAAGAAGGGACTGCCTTGAAGGCGTGTATCCCTGTTCTTCCGATGATAGCGTTGTAAGTCGAACTAGCCTTCACCACTACAAAGTCCAACACCTGAGTAGCTTGCCTTGGTTCCTGTCCTATGGTTGTTGGCAACTTGATTATCCCTTCTACTAGCACTCCACTCCCGCAAATCCATATATCTGCATGTCGGTTGGGGTTAATTGAGAGTTGTTATATCCCATCCTTAAAAAGGTGTCATGGAGCAAGATATCCACTGAAGCACCATTATCCACAAGGACCCTTCTCACCGGGCTGTTCCCTATTATCGGGGTTATGATCAACGGGTCATCATGGGGAAATTTCATACCCTCCATATTAGAATCATCAAAAGCCATTGTTACTCCTGTCTTGGCCCTCTTCGGGGCTTCCCCAACAATATGCATAACTTCTCGAGCATACGCTTTCCTGGAGTTCTTGGATAACCCAGCAGCAGTTGGTCCTTCAAAAATTATATTTATCACAGGCCCTCGGGGTCTCGGTCCTCCGAAGATTGTATTTATCACCGGTCCCCTAGGTTGGGGATTTCGCCCCTAATCTTCTTGATCTCTTCTTCGATCGTCAAAGTTTTTTCTCACGTTGTTGCTCCTGTCTCCTCCATCTCCAGTGTACTTGTTCAATCTCCCTTTTCTAATAAGAAACTGAATTTCATCTTTCAGTTGCCTACACTCATCGGTGTCAAGACCAACATCCTTGTGAAATCTACAATACTTGCTCTTATCTAACTTGGCAGGATCGGCCTTCAAGGGCTTTGCCCAGCGAATATCTCGATCTTTCTCGATTTCCATTAAAATTTTGCCCCTTGGAGCATTTAGCTTAGCATACTCAGTAAATTTTATCCAGGTCCTCCTCTCTTGGGAGTTGAGTTAGGATTCTGCTCAATTCTAGGATACTTGTCCTTAGCGATGTATTCCTGATCGGTCTTCCGCTTCTTGCCTCTAGCGGGCTCGTTGCTCACGACTGTCTTCCTCATACTCTCTTCCACCTTGATATACTTCCCTGCCCTATCTTGGAGCTGCAATATACTTTCAGGGGGGCGTTTGGCCAAGGACATCTTGAAAAACTCATCCCTAGTTCCCTGTTGCAGTGCTATCATGGCTACCTTGTCATCAAGGTCCGGGACTTTTAAAGCTTCCTTTGTGAAACGATTCAGGGAGTCTCTTAAGGATTCCTTCGCCCCCTGCACAATGCTCATGAGGGATGCTGAACTTTTTTCATGCACTCTCCCACTGATAAATTGCTTAATAAAATCCTGACTTAATTGTCTAAAGGACCCAATAGAGTTTGGGGGTAAACGACTATACCACCTTTGAGCCATACCCGACAGGGTTTGAGGAAAGGCCCGACACTTAATAGCGTCATTCACGGGCTGTAGTAACAGTACATTGGAGAATGTCCTGACATGATTGGTGGGATCTCCAGTGCCATCATAAGCTTTAATAGTGGGCATCTTGAACTTCCTTGATATATGGGCATTCATTATTTATTCAGTGAATGGTGGAGTAGGATCATCAGGATCTCCAATGGGAAGAAGATTGCTTGGATCAGCCCTTGGTACAACAGCTCTTCTCTGTATCGGACCATCCAGGTCTATGATAGGGGGAGGATTCCTCCCCATTGGGGGTAATGGGAGTCTGATGTTCTGGTGTGACTCCAAGTCGCGCTTTAGCCTTTGAATCTCAGCCTCATGAGCCCTGATCCTTTCCTGCACTTATTGGGAATTCGTCCCTTGGGTGCTCCTAGGACGTTGGCGACCATCAGCCATCGGCTTTTTGCCAGCACGCCTCCTTCTTGGGGCCACTTCATCATCTGAAGATTCGGAGTTACACTCAGTGTAAGGACCAGAAAATTTCTGATCCTCAGGGATTGGAGCCAAACCTTGTATGTAGGGGGCGATCGCCCTTGTGCTTCACTCTGCCCAGCATGTCCCCTTCCTCCAACCTCGGGGTAAAGGGGCATCCCATATGGGGGGTTAGTAGTCATAATAGTTGAATACTCATACCCAATGGGTCGAGAATTCACAGGTGCATGTAGTTGTTGAACTTGGGGATTCGTACCTTGAGTAACCAAGGGAATCGTCCCTTGTGGCTGAGGTTCAGTTGCCCCTATCTAGGCTTCTCCTTGCGTGAATGAGGAGGTACCTCCACGGTTGATGAAATCACTTGGGTTGTCCCCGTTGGTGTTCCTCCTTCAAGGGCTCTAACTGTTCTCCGTGTTCTCGTCATGGTTGTTGTTGTGCCTTTCCCACAGACGGCACCAAATGTTATGGATCAAAAACTAAAGTATAATAACTGCTGTATTTATTACTAAGGAATGTGAGCTTCAAGGCTTGATTTGACTGCTCTTGTGTTTCGTGACTCAATCTGCCTTAATAAGATGCATACGTACCTTGCTGATTGCCAAGGATCAAGTCAAAAAAATGTAGTTCTGATTTGTGGGGTGAGGCCCCTTATATAGATGTTGGGGATCCTTGAATTGAACTTGGTATAGGATACTTGGTAGTCAAGTCTCAGAATTAGAATGGACTTTGGAGTCCTAAATGGTAGGAAACTGATTCCTTATCCTTCTAGGTCCCTTAGAGGCTAATCTGCAAGGATTTATGTCCTTATTGGGACTCTTCTCAACAGCTGATTTTCCCTTATTAATTAATTATGAAATTAATTAATATTCAGGGTTTTGGGCCTTCTTTGTTCCATCAGGTCTGATCTGGTCCATCAGGCCTGATCAATGTGTTAACCTTTTTGGTCTGAATGTCATACATCTTCTTATTAGGCTTTGTAGCCCAAATCATGTGTAATTAATGCAATATTTAATTACGTAATAAGAATTTATTTATTCCCTATCAACAATATTATTTTTTTTAAAATACGATTCGGGGTCGGGGATCGGGGCGGGGATATACTAATCCCCACCCCGACCCGATCCCCGAATTTTTTACACATATCTTCCCTATGCCTGCCCCGTACCCGAAAAAATCCCTGATTTCCCGCCCCGTTCGGGGCGAGGATCCGATCGGGGTCGGGCGGGGCGGGGGAAATGCCCATCCCTAGTTTTGGGCCTGCTAGTATAAATATAAAATGCACAAAGCACACATCCCCAAATCCAAGAAGACCGGACAGAAAGGAAGAATGACAACCTCCTTTCTTTTCAAGCAAACACCGACACCCACTCCTAAATGCAATACCACCGGCCGCTTCACTCCCAGTCCCACTCCCACTTACCCAGGTTCATTCTTTTTATACAATCTATACCTTTTATATATAGTCAAATCATAAACAAACATAAAAACATTTATTATTTTTTGTACTAGTATAGAATCATGATATGTATATTTAATTGATGTTGACATATAATTTATTCAAAACACAAACTTATATATGTACATTCAAACTTTTATTAACCTGTCAAACCCTAATTAGAACCTTTATTTTACTTTACAAACCCTCATGTAAACTCCTATATACAAAAATATTTTTACAGTATAGATCTTGTACATATTCAACAAATGTATACATGTCTGTCTCCTTGATGATTTACTTATTTTTGTCATGTGGGTCCTACTTGTTGTCGATTCTTGATGGATTTTTGCTCTTTATTGTTGAAGGGCCTCTATCCCCAAAACCCCAAATGGGAGCAAACTGCAAATGATTATTTTAAAAAAAATTAGTGACGGTATGACTCTTTCTCTCTTGGAAATCTAAAATTTCAAATTAATATCTAATTGACTCATCATTCATTCATCCGTATCATCAACAACTTTGATATAAATGTGTAATAACAACAAATTCATATTGACATGCTCGCATATTTGACATAAATGAGAGTAAGAAACAATAATTATGTTTGCCGAATATTCTGCATACTGGATAAAAATAAATTGAGAAAAAATATCTTAAAGTTAACTGGAGAAAAATTATCTAAAGTTTGTAGTATTTTACATATAAAAGTTGAATGTTATTTTTGTACTAATATAAATATAACCCCCCTACATTTACAAAAATAGTCTTGACTTTTAATTCATAACTCACTTAACTTTAGATAATTATCTAAAGTTAACTTTAGGGTCCTTAAGCCCAAACAAATTTGATATAATTGTGTAATAAGAAATATTTTTGTATAGTTCATGCTTATAGATTTAAATTTGATGTTTATAGTAAATTTATTTATGTGTCACCATTTTAATATAAAATGACAAAAGTATAATTTTTGGCATTATTAGTTTCACAATTTGAATATGTATTAAATATCCCGTAAATCGTAATTTTCTTAAAATGGTAGTTTAAATTGGATCTGTATAATTCTATTTCCGGTCTGGTTTAATCAGATATCCGAATATTTAGATATCCGGTTAAATCGGATCCGGATACGGAATGTAATATCAGAAATCCAAAAAACCGGATATTCGGTTTAAATTTAAAATCGACCGAATATACGGTTTTGCTCATCCCTAAAGCCCAGTAGTTTATCTCTAAATATGGCTTGCATCGACACCAACAATACTTTCACCTACCATATAATCGTTATTTTGACTATCCTTTTTAACTCGGAGAGAATCTCATTTTGCGGCCATTCATTTTGGCCATTATTCATTTTATACACGTACTTTATAAATTATAATTTATATCCTTTTTTTTAAAACCCGATTCTACCCTATTTACCTAATTATTTAGCCATAATTTTTATCTTTTACAACATGTTTTATCTTTTCTCTTCAAAAATGGATTAAATATATTATTAAAGACAATAATTAGGGGCTAAAACTTGATGGGATTAGGCAAAAAGGGTACAACTTTAAAGAAGTAGATGTAAACTGCAATTTTTGAAAGTAGATTTGCAGAAGTGATTTTTTGGCCAAATCTAAGGGGTGAAAATGCAATTCATTTTTTTTAACTCGTTGTCATCTACAAATTCCACTAATATTTAACAACCAAACCAAAGCAATCAAAATCACAAATAAAACATTAACAACATGATAATCTAGTGCAATGCTATTTACCTTCACTACGCCCCCCATTTCTTGAAATATTTGATCCTAAACAATTCTATCAATATACCAAACATGTTATTTATTCAATTACATAAAATTATCAAAAACAAAATGTGAATAATAATACATAAAACTCATAAAATTATTTGATTCTTTCTAATCATTTAGTTTAAAAATCGTATTTTTAATTTATTTCTAAATAGGTTGTATTTTTAAAATTATTCTTTAAAAAATTGTATTTTAAAAAAAACCCACTAATTTTTATCCATTTCAAGTATACTATATTTTTATATATATATATATATATATATATATATTTGTACAATATAAGATAAATATATGTTTAACTAAAATAATAAAATAATTATATATATAATTACATACGTATAAATTATCAAAAAAATTAATATTAAATTCATAATCAGAATAATCCCCAATAATTTTTGTCGAATGGTACTGTTAGGTATGAAGTACAACACAAGGGTGGTAAATGTATTGTCTTGATTTTCTTGATTTTATGGTCTTGAAAATCAGATTATATTTTTTGCTTAGGAACTCTAACAGCTAGGTATAAATTTGTAGTGTTAAATAACTGAATGTAAAGTACACAAACAATTTATCAAAACTCACTTAATTTATATTTAAATCCAATTTGTTGTGTTACAAATCTGTGTTCTTGAATGATAAGAACTCAACCACTTCTCTTGAGAAAATACAAGATTTTAAGATCTGTTTTTGTTCCATCTAAATAAAGGACCCATGACATCTTTTATAGAATAACATGCACAGCTTACAAAGATTAACTAAAATTATAACATCCCACATCGATACGAATAAGAGTGTTTGAGACCTTTATAGCGACAAGTCAACAACCAATGTGTAACAAATTGCTAGCTTTTTCAGACTAACCTGTGGCGGGTTGTTGGGTCCAGTACGCATTCAGTTATGGGCTTGGGTGTTATAAATGATATCAGAGCTCTGCCTGGCTGGAAGTGCAGAGACACTGCCCAGATTCCATATGTGTGTTTGTGAGATCGACGAGGACGTCGATCCTATAAGAGGGGGTGTTTGTAACATCCCACATCGATAAGAATAAGAGTGTTTGTGATCTTTATAGATACAAGTCAACGACCAATGTGTACTAAATTGCTAACTTTTTCGGACTAACCTGTGGTGGGTTGTTGGGTCCAGTATGGATTCAGTTGTGGGTTTGGGTGTTATAAAAATGGACTAACACATATTCTAAAGTCTATTTTTCTATTTCCACTTTTAAGTGTAGCAAATCTTCATATAATCTAATAGGTCTATGACCCTCCTTTGTCCAGTTCATCTTGGCCCTCGATCTTGCATTCTTCAAGCTACATTTGTAGACTTTCCAATTCAATGATAAAATTGTTTGTTGACTGATAATCGTGGATCTTCAAGTTGTCTGTATTCCAAATTTTGAAGATGTTATCGAGATCTATTTTATCATATATAGAAGTCACATATCCATATGTAGAATGACTTATCGATATCTCTACTTCTCTATAAGTATTATGACTTTTCAAGATCTTCATTTCTCTACATGTGAATTGACTTGTCGATATCTCTAGTTCTCTATATGCAGTTTGGCTTTTCGATATCTCTAGTTCTCGACACATGCTTTTGACTTGTCGATATCTCCACTTCTCTATATATAATTTTGACTTATCGATATCTCTTTAGACTTCTCTATAAGTCATTTTTGACTTCTCGACATACATCTCTATACATCTTGATCTGTGACTTATTGGTATGTGACTTAGAACATACTTCTGGAAACAACATTATTCAAATCCAAGCTTCTACACTTCTCTTTGAGGCATGATCGTAATTGATCTTCTTCTAGAGTTTATTCCTTAGATTGATGGTCGTTCATATAAAAATCCTCTAGTCTAATCTCCTTAACACATTTACAGACTCAAGAAATACAAATACAAAATACAAAAATCTTATCATACTATTAGATATTGAATGCAACGCATGAGGGGGGGTGGTGAATGTGTTTCTTGGATTTTTAGCCTTTTTAAAATTGTTTGGATTATAGATGAACAAAGCAGTTAAGATATAGTAGAGATATTGTGTTTACAAAATTAATTAACAAGCACAATATTTTCAAAACTCACTTAATTTATATTAATTAAGTTGGTCTTGCTACAAATTCTTTGTTCTTAAGAAAGTAAGAACTCAGCCTCAATCTTGAGAGAATACAAGAAAAACTAGATCTGTTTGTTACTTGTGAACTAAGGACCCGTGCATGCTTTATAGACTAGCAGCACGGGCTTACAAGACTTGCACTAATATATACTAAACTACTTTCTAAAGCAACCTTTTTCTATTTCCATTTTCAGCTTAGCAAATATGTGCAGAATCTTGCAGGCCTGTGACCACCCTTTGTCCGGTTAATCTTGGCTCTTAATCTTGTATTCTTCCAGCTACTTTGTAGACTTTTCAATCTAGTGAATAGATAGTTTGTTGATTGATAATATTGAATCTTGAACTTGTCTGCATTCTGTATTTGAGAAGTATATCGAGATCTCTAGTTTTTTATAGAGAAGTAACATCTCGATAAGTATAATGACTTAGTGAGATCTCTTAGTTCTCTATAGGTATACTTGACTTGTCTAGGTCTCTAGATCCTTGCATGTGAAATGACTTGTCGATATGTCTAAGATCTCTACATGAAAAAATGACTTGTAGATATCTCTGAGAGCTCTATATACACATTTTGACTCATCGATATCTCTGAGATCTCTATATGAGAAATTGACTTGTCGATATCTCCAATTAGTCACATCTTTATTTAACTTGTCAATATCTCTGAGTTCTCTACATGCAGAAATGACTTGTCGATATCTCCAGTTCTCTACGTCTTCATTTGACTTGTCGATATCTCTTAGACTTCTCTATAAGACATTTTGGACTTCTCGATAAGTCATTCTGGACTTCTCGAATGACTTCTCGATATAACTTGATCTGTGACTTGTCAATATCTTGACTTAACACATTTTTTATAGAACAACTTTATTCAACTCCAAACTTCTACATCTTTTCTATGAGGCATGATCATGGCTTGATCTTCTTTCAGAGTTTATTTCTTAGCTTGAATCTGTTCACAGAAAAATCCTCTAGTCTAATCTTCTAACCATTTTACAAGACTCAAGAAATACTATACAGGATACAAATTTAGATTATCATACAACTTAATCTTAGGATTGTCAATGTGACTTAGTCTTGTTATTGTATATGTATGTTTTGCACAACGATCTCCCCCAATTTGTGAGAAGATTGCTTATCACAAATTCATGCCTGATAACATGACTAACCCCAAGCTAAAATCGAATACAAAAAAAATTGACAGATTGACAAATATAAACTTTTATACATTGAGTAATTACATCAATACAAACATTATAGACATTGGGTGTATTTTTCATAGCCTGGTTCTTTCCTAATGAGGTCCTTGAGATTTACTAGCACTTGGAGTTCTGTAATTATTTTTGTCCCTTTTAAGGCTTCTACCAGTTTGAGCCATTCATCCAATGAGTAAATATTTAGGTAACCAACCTTGACCTGTTATGAATATGTTGTGTACTTGATGATAAATTAAACAAAACACATAGTAGATTTAATTCAGTGGTTTTGTAGCCTTCAACGGATGATCACTTTAACATCGGTTGAAAGGGTAGCTTATGTATTAATAAGTTTAGTAGCATATTTATGCATATTGTAATACCTTAGAGAATCAGATGTTGTAGAATATTTAAAGTCATGTTGAATACTAGATTGATATACAAGATAGGTTGGCTAATTGTAAATATTAGATGCCTTGTAATCTTGTACAAATGAAATGGGGTCAACTTCCATGAAGATAGCCTCAATGGATGTTCCAAAAGGCTTCAATGGATAATCAACTAATGTCTCAACGGATGATCAACCGGACTCTCAACAAATGTTCCACAAAGCTTCAACGGATGATCTAACTGAGTTCTAACGGATGAATAAATTTAAAAGAGCAGTTGATAGTGACTTGAAAGTCACATGCATTGATTGTATGCAAAAGAAATGTGGCAGCCTATTATCAGGTTTTAGAGAACAAAGAAACATTTCCATTTCCATGCTTGACTGAAGATATTCAAAGATGCTGGCTTAGAAATTAAGGAGCATGAAATTAGAATAAAAACATTTTGTCTTATTTGTTTGTCTGTTTATCATGTAACTTGGTGATATATAAACCAAATGTAGCAAGTAGAACAATATCCAAGTTAGTAAGGAATTACCAGAGAAATAGATAAAGCTATATCTGTAAGGAATTTCTCTGTTCTTGTGAGTTCAACTTGTAAGCAGCTGTGTGCAACTACATTGCATCACAAAGTTCTCAAATTAATATATATCTCTGATGGATAAATTCAATCTACCAGAAAATTTTTAAATACTTGTATTTGATTACTTTATGTTTGATTTCTTCAATACTTTCATTCCATACTTTAGCCAAATCAAACACTGATATACATTTATAGTAAAATAGTTCTTAAAATTGAAAAAGTAGCCAGAATTACATTTAACCCCCCCCCTTCTGTAATTCTTTGTTAGATTGCTTGGGAATAATAATTGGTATCAGAGCAAGCTTTTGAAGTAAAAAGAGTTTAAAGATCACAACAACTAACAAGATGAACATAAAAGATGTTGGAGTGAAGATTCCATTTTTGGACAAAGACAATTATCACCACTGAAAGGTGAAAATGTACCTGCATTTTCTTTCTCAAGATGAAGAATATGTGAACTGAATTGAGAAAGGTCCACATGTCCCTATGAGAGCTGCTACAGGAAATGAGCTATCCATCCTAAAGTCTAGAGCAGAATGGTCTGATCCAGATATTGAACAAGTTCATAAGGATAAGAAGGCCATGAAAATTTTGTTTAATGGTGTTATGGTGACATGTTTGACAACATCATCAATTGCAAAACTGCCAAAAATGTCTGAGATACAATTCAAGTTATATGTGATGAAACTAAGCAAGTAAGGGAAAATAAAATGCAACTCTTGATTCAGCAATATGGGCATTTTTATAGTGAAGAAAGTGAGTCACTTACTGACATATTTAGTAGATTTCAAAAAATATTAAATGCTCTTAAGTTGCATGGAAAAGTTTATTAGACAAAAGACTCAAACCTCAAATTCCTCAGATCTCTGCCAAAGGAATGGAAGCCTATGACAGTCTCATTAAGAAATTCCCAAGATTACAAGGAATTCACCTTAAAATGACTGTATTGGATTCTAAAAACCTATAAGCTTGAGATAGAGCAAGATGAGAAGCTAGAGAAAGGAAGAAAGAAAGGAGGGTCCATTGTATTGGTTGCTAAGCAAGAGAAAGAGAAAGAGATAAAGGTTGAAGCTGTGGATTCTACACCAAACCCTAGAGTCTGTGAAGGAAAAGGAAAAGGGCTAGTAGTTGAACTTAAAGATCATCTTAGTTAAGATGATATGGATAACTTAGATGAACACCTAGCTTTTCTATCCAGAAGGTTTTCCAAGCTCAAATTCAAGAAGAATTTTGGAATAACCAAGCCAAACAGAAACATGGTTGACAGGTCAAAATTCAAATGTTTCAAGTGTGGCTTGAGTGGTCATTTTGCAAATGAATGTAGAAAGCCTGATTCTGACAGAAAGAAGTTTGAGCCGATGGACTACAAAAAAAAGTATTTTGATTTGCTCAAACAAGAGGAAAGGTCCTTTGTAACTCAAGAAAATGACTGGGCTGCTAATAGATTGGATTAAGGTGAGGATACAGGCTATGTCAATCTATCCCTAATGGCCAAATCAGATGAAGCAGAAGTTAGTTCTTCAAGTTGTCAGGTAATCACCACTAATCTAGCACATTAATCTAACGTTGAGTATAATGATGCCATAAATAACATGTCTACTGAATTATATCATCTGCGTGTTACACTCAAATCTCTCACTGAAGAAAACACTAAAATTAAAGAGAACAATTTGTTTTAAGTGAAAGAAATAATGTGTTAGAAACTCAATTCTCTGAGTTTGAGAAATTGAAGATAGAGTGTAAGACTGCTAAAGAAGAACTAACTAAATCCCTAAAGAAAGAGGAGATTTTAAGAAAGCAGCTTGAACGAGAATAGGAAGTAATCAATGCATGAAAATCATCCAGAGATGTTCATGCTCAAATTATAAAAGTTCAAGGTATAGAATCCTTTTGTGATGAAGCCTGGAAAAAGAGCAAAGAGAAACTGAATTCCAACTTGGAAGAAGGACTTTCAACGGATGCGGATTTGAAGGATGATGAATGTTATCCGTCGAATAATCAAAAGAATTATACGTCGAAAGACAAGGAACAATATACGTTGAGTGAAAGAAAGCTAGTTAGCAAATCCCAGCTAACAAAGTTAAATGAGAAATATGGATCAGTTTATAAGAACTTTGTTCCAGGAGAAACAAGTCAAGTGAAAAAGAACAAGAGAATTAATGTAGGTCATTTGTCGATCAAGCAATTGAATGATAGATTGGAGAAAATTGAGGTTAAAGCAGAATCTAAAAGGAAAAATAATAGGAATGGGAAAGTAGGAATTAACAAGCATAACAACTACATACCTGATAAATATGATCCTAGAAAAATCTGTGTGAGATGTAGTAATGTTAATCATTTGTCTTTTAATTGCAAATTTGCTATGCCTGCTCCCATGTCTACACCTCTTTCATTTCCCAGTATGCCTACAATGCATGTGAATGTTATGCCTGCACATAATTTGAATGCACAGTTTGCTAATATGCCATTTGCATAAAATCCTTATTATACTGCATTTAGTATGACAAAAATGCCATTTAGCATACCTTATTGGAATAACATGTTTGCACAAAATATACCTTTCCATGTTAACCAGCCTGTGCATGATAATTCTGCAATGATGAATGGTTTTAAGGGTTCTACTCAATTGACTAAGGATGAATCACAAATATCTAAGTCAAATGAGGACAAGCCTAAAAAACCCGAGAAAAAGGCTAACAAAATTGGACCCAAGGAAACTTGGGTACCAAAATCAACTTGATTTGATTTTGTTGTGTGCAGGAAAACAGAAAGAATCTTTGGTATTTGGATAGTGGGTGCTCAAGGCACATGACTGGAGATTGTACCCTGCTCACCGAGTTCAAGGAGAGAGTTGGCCCAAGTATCACTTTTGGAGATGACAACAAGAGTTATACTGTGAGATATGACTTGATTTCTAAAGACAATATCATCATTGAGGAAGTTGCCCTAGTGGATGGACTAAAGCACAATATTTTGAGTATCATCCAGCTTTGTGACAAGGGCAACTCAGTAACATTTAATTCTGAAGCCTGTGTTGTGACCAACAACAAAACCAATAAAGTGGTCCTCACTGGAGTGAGAAAAAGAAATGTGTATCTAGCTGAATTTAACTAATCAAATGCAGAATCTGTCACTTGTCTTTTCAGCAAGGCAAGTCACGATGAAAGTTGGTTGTGGCACAAGAAGTTGTCCCACCTTAACTTCAACACTATGAATGAGCTACTCAGGAAAGATTTGGTAAGAGGTATTCCTCAAGTGGAATTCTTGAAGGATGGATTATGAGATGCCTGTTAGAAAGAAAAGCATATTAAGGCATCATTCAGGAAGAAGCTCAATTCAACCCTGAATAAGTAAGGCCCCGTTGTCTGGGCGAAGATTGAAGAACCTTTGTAACTACTACACATGGATTTATTTGGACCAGTCAATTTATTTTCCATCTCAAAGAAAAGGTACTGCCTAGTAATTGTGGATGATTTCTTAAAGTTCTCTTGGACATATTTTCTAAAATCCAAAGATGAAGCTAGTGAAATCATCATCAATCACATAAGGCAAGTTAACAATCATTCTGATTTCAAAGTTAGAAGAATCAGGAGTGACAATGGAACTGAGTTCAAGAATTCTGTGATGAGGATTTTTTATGAAGAGAATGGGATCATGCATGAGTTCTCATCAGCAAGAACCCCACAACAAAATGGTGTAGTGGAAAGGAAAGAACATATCTCTTATTGAAGCTACAAGAACAATGCTAGAAGAATCAGAGTTACTAACATATTTTTGGGCTGAAGCTGTAAATACTGCATGTTACACTCAAAATATTTCTTTGGTTAATCAAGCAAAATGCATGACACCCTACCAATTGTTCAAGAACAGGAAGCCAACATTAAACTTTCTTCATGTCTTTGGCTGTAAATGCTATATCTTAATGAATCAAACTGATCAGCATGGAAAGATTGATGCCAAAGCAGATGAAGACATTTTTGTGGATATGCAGTTGGAAAAGCATACAGAGTCTACAATCTCAGAACCAACATTGTTATGGAATTTGTACATGTTGTGTTTGATGATAAAAAGATTGAAGGACTGCAAGATGGAGATTTCCATGAAAACCTCAAATTTGATAATGTTGAGATGATTTGTGATGATAGTGATGATGAAAGTGATCAAGAACCAATATCTAAGGATAATGTAGGAAAGTCCACAACTAATGAAGCACATAATTCAACATTCGTCAAAAGACCTAGTGCATCTTCCGTTGAAAGACAATCTACATCATCCGTCGAAAGGCAAAGAACAACATCCGCTAATCCATCAATTAGAGCTGAAAGCCAATTCAGATCACAATCAGAAAGAACCCCGATTTCAAGTCAAAGATCCACAAACTTAGGGGGAGTTTCTTCTAATCAAAACTCTGTCATACATCTAGACAACAATGAGGCCTCTTCATCTAAACCTAATTTACCATAGTAGAGAAAACGAACAAGAGATCACCCATTTGAATTAATTATTGGTGATGCATCTTCAAGAATGCAAAAAAGAAAAGCAACTCAAGAAGAATGTCTTTACAGTAGCTTTCTATCACAGGAAGAACTTAAAAGGGTAGAAGAAGATCTTTTGGATCCTAATTGGGTTTTAGCTATGCAGGAAGAGCTAAACAAATTTGAAAGGAATAAAGTTTAGAAACTGGTACCCAAGCTTAGAGGAAAGAATTCTATTCACACCAAGTGGGTATTCAAAAACAAGATGGATGAAAATGGCATAGTAGTCAGGAACAAATCTAGATTGGTTGCTAAGGGCTACTGTCGACAAGAATGAATAGACTTTGATGAGATATTTGCTCCTGTTGCAAGAATTGAAGCCATCAGAATTTTTCTAGCATATGCAGCCCATTTCAATTTCAAGGTCTATCAAATGGAAGTCAAAATTGCCTTTCTAAATGGAGATTTAGAGGAGGAAGTCTATGTTAATCAGCCTCCTGGCTTTGAAGATCCCAATTTTCCATAATATGTCTACTATCTTTTGAAAGCACTTTATGGACTGAAGCAAGCACCTAGAGCCTGGTATGACACTTTGTCAAAGTTTTTCTTAGAAAATCATTTCACAAGAGGTATTGTTGATAAAACTTTATTTCAATAGAAATGTTAATGGCTCTAGTATACTTGTTCAAATATATGTAGATAATATAATATTTGGCTCTACAGATGAGAAGCTTTGTAATTTTTTTGCCAAATTGATGCAAAATAAATATGAAATGAGCATGATGGGAGAACTAACTTACTTTCTTGGTTTACAAGTTAAGTAAGTTAGTGATGGAGTATTCATTAGTCAAACCAAATATATTTATGATCTTTTAAAGAAGGTTGATTTAATGGATTGCACATTTGCAAAAACTTCCATGGCCACTGCAACTAAACTTGAATTAAACACTACTAAAAAGTCTGTGGATATTTCAAGCTATAGATGCATGGTTGGCTCACTTTTATACGTAATAGCAAGTAGGCAAGATATAATGTTTGCTACATGTCTTTGTGCTAGATTTCAGGCTGATCCTAGAGAATTTCATTTAGTAGCTATTAAGAGAATTTTCACATATCTCAAAGGAACACCAAAACATGGCATTTTGTAACACCTCCAAATTCGGAGTCGGGGATTCGGGTTGTCACGAGTTCCATATCCCTTACCAATACTTAATCTTAACAGTCAACCAACTACCACGTACTGTGACCCCACAATATGCACACACACCACAAGTTATAGTCTCAGAGATGAATACCAAAAATAATACAAGTCATTTTATTCCACAATTATAAGTCATTACACCTCAAAAGGGTTTCTGAATAAATTTACATATTCTTTACCATTATTACAATTCATAATATACATAAGTCTGGTGCATCAATAGTTGAAAACCTAGCCTATTCGTAGTTCCTACCTCAGCTACGGCGGCATCAACGCCTACAGGAAACTGCGGAACATTTCCTATCCGCTCGCGAATTGGGAGCTTGATCCTGTTCATCTTGTCTATCTGTTGTTGTGTGATGAAAGAAGAAAGCAAGGGTGAGCAACAAGCCCACCGAAATAATATGTATAATAATTAACAATATATGAGCATCCTCATAGTACTCATGAAAGTCTTGGTCAAGAAGAAATGAAACAAGTTTGATCTCTTAATGCGACCAAGTCACAAAATATTTAGTTTATATATATATACTTTTCAGAATTTTTAAATCCTCTTCCATGTATAATATACACAGAGTTCCAGTTTATAACTGTATAAAAATATCGTTGCAAGGTGATCTCATATATCTAACCTTGTCTCAACATTTTTGTGAAAATCTTTGTCATGCATAAGATAATCATTTACTAGATATAAGTTTAAAAGATGAAGTTACAAGATACTACAATATACTTATATCTTCTCCAAATACTACTTGAACTACCACCGTTCAAGGTATAATCCGTTTCAAAAGTTCATCACATAGATGAGACTACAAGATAAGATTTGAATAGATTCAATCCTTGAAATATCATTATAAATAATAAAGTTACGAGATACTTCATTAAGTCCCGATATATACATACACCTATATATATATACTTTTCATACACTCCTTAAAAACCTCTGTTATGAAAATTATAAACAGAGTTGTAATATCCAATGAATTTGGAAAGGAGAAAACCTTGGCATAAACCTGATATCTTGCTGATCAGGCAAAGATACCAATAAGTAACCTTTTCTACTAGTAGATGGACAAATTCCCCACTGGTCATCACCCTGGCCGCAATAGGACCTTATGCTGGACTGCCACTCATCCACTTACGCATTTGATGGACTCCCACTGAGCCTCTTACACTTTCATGGATGCCCACTGAGCCCATGTTGCTTATGCCGACTCAATAGATGGACTTACTTCCCGAACGTTGGGTAAGTAATCAATTCATTTATCAAAACAGCAACCTTGTTGCGAATATAAATACACCACAGAGCCGGATCCCTCAGGTTTTGAACGAGTATTTAAATCCCCTTTGAAAGGAAGATCTTAAATATAAAAATGAGTTTTGGGATCCGCTCTAACTTTTAAAATCATTTTGAAGACTCGAAAACACTTTTAAGAATGTTTGGAGTAATGCTGATTTTATGACATAAATCAGTCCCGATATATTAGAAAAAATCTGAATATTATTATTTAAATAATATTCCCATAAGGATAATCTCTATATAAATAATTTGAAGTAGAAGTTTTAAGACTCATACTTGAAAATAATATTAAATAACCAAAGATATACTTATACGAAAGTACTATCTTTATTTGAATAATTGAAAATAAGTTTGATTATCGAAACATTATTCTTTAATAAAATAAAGAATATTATTTAGTAAATAATCGGAGTCATAAGTCCTCGAATGAATATTCAAAGTAATATTCATTAAATAGAATAAACAGAGTCACAAGTCCTCGAATGAATATTCAAAGTAATATTCATTAATAAAAATAAAGTTATCGAATAAACCTTATTCGATTAATAGTTTTGAAAACTATATCTATATATATATATAAATATATATAATATACTCGGGAACATCGACTCCCGGTTTTAGAAAATGTTCGCCTTTGGGTCCCCTATACTAAGGGTATTCGCAACTACTGCTTATCTCTAGCATACGTATTATGCAACTTATAAGCAATCGAATCAACAGTTACATATCAATATTATGAAACAGGCATGCATATAAACCATATCAACATGCTCCAATATATCACAAGATTTGCTAATAACAATCATGCATCTATCACAAGATGATGCATATACATATATACATCACCACAACAGTATAACGGGTAGAAAATTTGCCTGAGTGCTCCCGGATAGACATAAGCTTAGAGTGGGTCCGATAACCTATGAACAACAACATAAGTTGGAATTAAACCCCGGTCGCTTAAGAAACTAGACGTTAACCCATTGAACCCTAACGTTCGCTTATGGTCACTCCTACGCTTAACGAATCACCTAAGTCGTTCGAGTACCCTCGGCTCCACCATTTTTAATAAATTAACCATTAAGAGTTTTAAGGCGATTCTTTCGCGAGTACCTTACCAACTGCCTAATCCACGTAACATAATTGTTTAATATCCTAATTAGTCATTTAAAGTCCTTAACCAAGGTTTCAAAGTAAGGCGAGGGGTAATGGTTCGTTCACGAAATGCCGTTACTTAAAACAGTCGTTTCTCCTAAACCGTACATCGGATTCAAACGAACCACATATCAAAACGAAGCTCGTAACATGAACTATCTAATCATGGAAATGGTCAAAACCTAACAGTGAGTCCTCGGGTCCTGATGTTAAGAACAAAAACAGTCTAAAGTAAATCGGACGTTACGACGGCTATGTTTACGCGATTACCAATTTTTATCCTACTCCAAATCAACCGCAAACCAACCACAATTCAACCATACAACCAAACTCCATCCATACCTCACTAAAACAGCCCCAACACCTCAAGTTTTTCCAATTTACACTACTTTCCAATCATGAACTAAAAACTTACATAAATTCTTTAACTAATCAACAAGATTTACAACTCCAAACACATCACAAAACCAACACATCTCTAAATACACCATAATCAAACTTCTCATGAACCATTCCAAACACAAAAACTCTAAATATACAAAAGTAGGGCTAGGGTATGAGATTATACCTTCCTTGGTGAGTAAAAGTAACTAAGGAGCTTGGAATCACCCTTGAAAGTCCTTACCAAAGCTTAATCTAAACAAAAACTCAAGAACAAAATTTCAAGTTCTTGAAAAACACTATTCACCAAGAACTTTTATGAATTGATTAGCTATGTTAAACATGGAATCTTGAGCTTAAACTTATGGCTCATCTAAGTTATGAATTATGGAAGCTAAAGAAATAAACCTCTTGAATTATGAAGGTGTGTAGCTTGATTTTTGAAATTTTTCCTTTGCTTTTCATGGAAAAGCCGAGAGCAATAGATGGGGGAAGAAGAGAAATGAGTTTGTTTTGGTTGCTTTTGATTTTGGTGTTTGTGAAATGAATACTTGGTGGAGATTGCTTTGATAAAGTGATGACATCACTTGGATGACCTCACCTCCAAGCCATATGTCTTTCCCTTAAGGTTTGATGATGTCACCTTCTCTTTTAACCACTTGTTTTAGCTTTTCTTGGAAGCTTCCTTCCCATTCTACTTGTATGTGCTTGTCCCTTGGTCGTTTATTTGTTTTACGGTTCGCTTAACTCTGTTCTCTTTCGTTGTTTGAGGGATCACATCCGGGATCTTATTACTTGGGTTCCCCTAAATCTTTCTCAATATCTTATAATACTTTAATGATCCTCTCTTATAATCCTTAAATTTAAATCCCTTTAACCATGTTACCTTATACTCAATTCTTTCGATATCTGGTGGATTTTCGGGAAAAATCAAAGTGTTCGGATTTGGATTCTGACGATCTTTACATACACTTATATACCACATAGAGTACTAATAATATCTTAGAACATCAATAAAAGAACCCCTACATAGTGTGGTATGAAAAGTTTTCTTATTCAGCATAATCGGCAAAATCACAATTCATAAGGGTTTCAAAAATTCCAAAAATTGGGGTTATTACAGTCTCCCCTCCTTAAAAGGATTCCGTCCCGGAATTGGATAGAAAATGAATAGGGATGCTCTCTTAGAATTGCACTTTCTAACTCTCATGTTAATTTTTCCACATTGTGGTTCTACCATCAAACTCTGACTAGTTTGATAGCCCTTCTCCCCAGCACTTGTTCCTTTTCAACCTATACCCTTTCCCGGTTGCTCCATATAGGTTACGTCGGGTTGCATGTCTATGCGCTCATATGCCCTTATTTGTCTGGCATCCGAATTATACCTCCTTAATATTGATACGTGGAACACTTTATGAACTTGCTACATGTTTAGGGGTAGGGCTAGCTCATATGCTAACTTCCCAATACGTCTTAATACCTCAAAGGGTCCAACAATTCGTGGGCTTAACTTTCCTTTCTTTCCAAACCTCATCCATCCTTTCCAAGGAAATACCTATAACAGCACTAGGTCCCCTACTTCCTATTCATTGTCCTTTTGTGTCAGATCAACATACTTTGTGTGCCCATCTTGGGCTACTACCAGCCGTCCTCTGATTAAATCTATTATATCCTTGGTCCTTTGGACCATTGCTGGTCCGAGCATCTTGCGCTCTCCAACTTCATCCTATCATAAGGGAGATCGACATTATCTTCCCTCAAGGATCTTATAAGGTGATACCTCGATACTGACATACGATCGATTATCGTGAGAAAACTTAATCCGCGTTAAGTGATCATTCCAAATTCTTTCAAGTCTATTGAACCAACTCTCATCATAGCTTCTAGCATTATATCTTTTGCTTCTCAATACCCATTCTTTTCCAGTTCGTAGTCTTTACTATCTTCCGTACATAATACTATACTGGTTACACTTTTGCTCATTAGCGTTCTATAACCTTTTAATAACCATGTCAATCTTAGTATCACGAACGTGTTAGAATCTGAATACCACCGTACTGATACTACTTCCTTTCTAGCTGCTTCTATCTTCGAAAGCTTGATCCATCATATAGAAGTAAAGGAATTTGTTGAGAGATCACTATGATCATGAACACTTGTTATATCGCATAGTTAGTATAGAAGGTGGCCAGCCTTTAGTACTTTACAAGCAATTAAACAATAGATGGTATCCTACTAGGCTTCTATCACACAGATAGATAGTCATTCAGCAATACCTCCCCTTCTGGAATGGTTGTTCTTCTCGGCTTACATGAAATGAAAAGGAGATAAAAGAACGAATTGAAGAGAATTGTATATATATTAAAATATATACTGCCACAAAATATCTGGCTTGAAATCTACCTCTGAACTATAGAGGTTTATCAAAGGAGAACAAAACATATATGTATATAAATCAACATTAAGCATTATAGCATCGTATTTCACATGCCTAATTATTTTTGATATTCCGTCCATCATTCTATGGACCCATGCACTTCCTCGAGCTTATACACAATCACCTTTGAAACTTCCTTGACATCGAAAATCGAATCTGGGATTTCATTCTAGACATCATCGTTACTAGAATTCTATGCTTGCACCGCAACCTTCTTCGTATAGTAATACGACTCTCTATTCCTAAGAAGGAATAAATATTTAATAGGTAGATAATCGACTTAATTAGTGTATCAATGATAACTTATACATCACCACGACCCGATTAGTGGTACTCAATCTCAACATCCATTCTAATACAACTCTTACGGTTGTAATCGACTCATTACTCGCAGAATCATTGATGCATTACTATGGTCCATCGCTGACCCACTGTAGTCATTCGTTTTCCTTGGATCTTAATAGTTAACCATACGGAGTCCATACCTGTCGTATCAAATTCTTCTAAGGAGTTAACATAATCACCATTCATAATTCATGAAGAACACTCCAGATCCCGACGTACTTTCATGACATGAAGCAGATAAAATTGCAGAAGAGTTTCAATCAAAGCAACGATAGCAGATTAATACCATTCCTAATCATATGCCTTCAGTAGAAGACTTAACTCAAAGGTTCATTTAGTCCTTTTTGAAACATGGTCCTGGATTATTCTCAAGATAGGACCTTCTAAGATAGATAGCCCGCTCATGGCGATTACACGAATTAAACCTTTACCAAACTACTATTACGGTTGGGTATTGCACAGTCATCAGAAGGAATGTCAATCTTCCAAACCATAATACAACCTTCACGACTTCAACCATTATCACTATATTCCTCTGGCACGAGCGCCTATGATTGTCCTTTTACACTTAAAGTGTCGGCCACCTCTTTGGCCTTTCCTGATAGTAAAATTTCCTTACAATCAATGTCTTTTAAATGATCTTCAACTAAATTTTCTACCTCATTTCCAATCACTACTTGCATGAAAATGCTCTTCTTTACGCTTTGGTGAAAAAATATATCACCATTTTTCCATAAGTTATTGCCTCGGTCTTTTAGAGGTTAACATTGTCACAACTGACTCTCGATCATACTTAGGACGTCTCTTATCTTGGGCCCTACATGTTTTCACCAATCTCGACCTTCATTGGGTCGATCTATACTTTCTTATGGTTCAACACGTGCCCACCTGGCATCATTATAATTATGTCATATTTCCTTTATCAAAATTTATATTCTTGAGAACTTTGAATATTACTTTTTTTTCCTTATAAAACCTCTTAGGTTATTCTTGAATCGTTCCCTCTGTATTCCCTAGATACAGGGCATATCAAAATACCATTTACTAATACCAGAATCATTGTCTATATACTTCTAAAAAAATTTCTCCACTGATCCTTAAAGGTTGTTGTTACCTTAATCCTTTCCAATTCATACTGTCAAACTCATACTATCCCTATTAAGGGTGAAATGCCAACCTTTATGCATTCCCCTAGGATTCATTTTAAGTTACTGATGTTCTATCCTTAATTCCACCTTTAGAAAAAGTACATGCGTCCTTCCATGGATAAATCAAGTCATATATCCCTGATGAGGGTGTCTTATTCAATCATTCCCACCTCGATAGTATATGCCTAATTTTACAATAGCATCTGTATTCAAAATGAGGTCAATCAATATGGCTTCCAAAAGATAACAACGGTTATCCGCTTTTCTTTCCTAATTTGGTAATGACAACAGGGATGTCCTGGAAGATATTGGTCGTGTTCAACGTGAACTTCTTCTTAATAATTCCTTATTTACTCTTGTTGTTTATCTCAACAGTCATCTCAATGTTGGGATATCTCTCATACCTGGCGTCTCCCTTTCTGGGTATCATGCCACCGGTCTTACACTTCACACTCTTGAAGGTCACTTCCTTCATCCAATTTTCCTAATTTCTTACTTTCTTGTCTCTTCAGTCTATCCACGTCTCATTATTTATCCTTCGAACTATCCCAAGGTTTCCCCGAATCCTTCCAACTTGAAGGGGGTACAACATATATATCTCTTATGCCTTCAACCATCAACTTTAACTCATGGTGAATCATCCTCATCCTGACGATCATATACTTTTCTATTTCTATTACTACGAGTCTTTAGGGATTCCTCATACCCGACTCCCTTATCATTCCTCAAACTCTATTGCTTTTATGCTCCTTTTCACTTCAGTTTCTTTTTATTTTCCTTTCTCTTACAATCATTTTACGTACCCACTAATCATTGACTTCAAACATCACGTCGTTCTAGGATTCTTGTCCTCCAGACGAATCTTGACAACTTTTATAATCTTAGATTCATAATTCATCATATTCGTCCGCCTTTATTCTGGCTCTTAATGCTTTTACACTATCTCCATAACCTTGGAATTTACTTTCTAGAAAAAAAAATAATTTTTGACTGAACTTTAATCAGTTTATCATAACCTCTTGCTCCGTGCCTTTCTTGGTCTTTCACTAGTGGGTGGTCTCTCTCTTAGGAGGGTAAGTGACAAAAATAGTCTTTTGTGATTCGTCAATCATTTAGAATCTCAAATGATTCCTGTATTTCCTTTAGCCAGGCTCTTGCCTCGACTGGGTCAGCTTGTTCCTTGGAACTCTGAGAGCTTAGCGACTTAAAGGTCATGAAAGAATTTCCCACCGCATTGATTCCTCAGGGTGGTGGTTGGGGATAATAGTCTAAGTTCTGTCTAAAAATGTCCATAAATTGTCGTATAGGAGTACCGTCTCGGGTCCCCTTTCCTTACTCGACTCTCGTTTCCTTAGTCTGAACGTTCCCTCAAGCTCCCCATAATCGGGGTCATCCTACATGTTTTAAATCCTCATTTTCCACTCCATTATGTTATGGGTTCCTTCTATCTAGATGGCGACCTCCCTAACTATCACGTTCAGGGTTTGCTCTAAATCTTATTCCTCAAACTAGCTTTCATCTAAGATTTCATCTTTAAGCTCTTGAACATTTGGAACCCAAATTCTGTAGGAATACCTCATTATTCCCTTATCATCTTTCTCGGTATTAATCTCTTGTCTATTTGTTGGCTCTCTGCCTTCATTCATCACTTTTTCTGGCATAATATGTTCTTTTCCAATAATTCGGGCAGTATTGCAATCTCAAACAGCTTTTCGGTACCGGCTCCGGTTACCTTCACTTCTATTTCCATTTTCTCAAAATCTCTTATCAACTCTCCCAAAGACATTATCATCTTGAGTCTCTCCTTTACACTAAGGGCATTAGCCACCATTTTGGCTTTCCCTGGATGATAAAGAATCTCATAATCGTAATCTTTGATTAGCTCTAGTCACCTCCTCTGGCGCATATTGAGCTCTTCCTGCGTGAAATGTACTAGAGCACTTATGGCTAATGTAAATCTCGCACTTCTCTCCTTACAAGTAGTGCCTCAAATCTTTAGCGCAAAACTATTGCCACGAGCCCAAGCTCATGGGCGGGGATATCGAATTTTATATTCCCTTAGTTGTCTTGATGCGTACGTGATTACCTTGCTATGCTGTATAAGAAGCACCCTAATTCCTTATGCGAAGCATCACTACAATTCAAAAAAAGTATCTCCTTTTCCATCTGGCAACGCCAACATAGGGGTCGTCACCAACCTTTGCTTCAGTTCCTAAGAGCTGTTCTCGCATTTCTCTGTCCATTCGAACTTCTCAATCTTACGAGTAAGCCGCATTAAAGGGGCTACTATCTTTACAAACTTGAACGCACCTCCGGTAGTGACCGGCCAATCCTACCTCTGGTAGTCGCCCTAACCATGGTCATCAATTCCTCAGTGGTCCTTTATTCATTCTTGTCAGGATCCTCCACGGGATCCTTCTCAGCAATAATCCCTTCTAGAACAACATCCTCAACCTCTACATCCTCAATATGAACATCATCTGGTCCCGCGTTAGGACGCTCTCTCGGATCCACAATCCGATCCCCAATTAGTAATAAAACATCATCGCGCTGTTTCTCCTCAACCTCAGGGTTCGGAGTCCCGCTACCATATACGATAGCGAACTACGCCTCTATCACGATATTTATAAGGGTTTCCCCTAAGGGTTTTAACTGTCAGTACTACGTTAGGTAGTCCGACTATTAACTTGGCAAGAGTTCTTATTATCTTAGTGAACTTATTATCTTAACGCCATATCATCTCTGAGGTTTGTAACGATTAGCTCTGATACCATTTCTGTAACACCCCCAAATCCGGGGTCGGGGATTCGGGTTGTCACGAGTTCTATTTCCCTTATGAATACTTAATCTTAACAGTTAACCAACTACTACGTACTGTGACACCACAATATACACACACACCACAAGTTATAGTCTGAGAGATGAATACCAAAAATAAAACAAGTCATTTTATTCCACAATTATAAGTCATTACACCTCAAAAGGGTTGCTGAATAAATTTACATATTCTTTGCCATTATTACAATTCATAATATACATAAGTCTGGTACATCAATAGTTGAAAACCTAGCCTATTGGTAGTTCCTACCTCAGCTACGGCGGCATCAACGCCTACAGGAAACTGCGGAACGTTTCCTATCCGTTCGCGAATTGGGAGCTTGATCCTGTTCATATTGTCTATCTGTTGTTGTGTGATGAAAGAAGAAAGCAAGGGTGAGCAACAAGCCCACTGAAATAATATGTATAATAATTAACAATATATGAGTATCCTCATAGTACTCATGAAAGTTTTGATCAAGAAGAAATGAACCAAGTTTGATCTCTTAATGCGACCAAGTCACAAAATATTTAGTATATATATCTTTACTTTTCAGAATTTTTAAATCCTCTTCCATGTATAATATACACAGAGTTCCAGTTTATAACTGTATAAAAATATCGTTGCAAGGTGATCTCATATATCTAACCTTGTCTCAACGTTTTTGTGAAAATCTTTGTCATGCATAAGATAATCATTTACTAGATATAAGTTTAAAAGATGAAGTTACAAGATACTCCAATATACTTATATCTTCTCCGAATACTACTTGAACTACCACCGTTCAAGGTATAATCCGTTTCAAAAGTTCATCACATAGATGAGACTACAAGATAAGATTTGAATAGATTCAATCCTTGAAATATCATTATAAATAATGAAGTTACGAGATACTTCATTAAGTCGCGATATATATATACACCTATATATATATATTTCATACACTCCTTGAAAACCTCTTTTATGAAAATTATAAACAGAGTTGTAATAGCCAATGAATTTGGAAAGGAGAAAACCTTGGCATAAACTTGATATCTTGCTGATCAGGCAAAGATACCAATAAGTAACCTTTTCTACTAGTAGATGGACGAATTCCCCACTGGTCATCACCCTGGCCGCAATAGGACCTTATGCTGGACTGCCACTCAGCCACTTACGCATTTGATGGACTCCCACTGAGCCTCTTACACTTTCATGGATGCCCACTGAGCCCATGTTGCTTATGCCGACTCAATAGATGGACTTACTTCCCGAACGTTGGGTAAGTAATCAATTCATTTATCAAAAAAGCAACCTTGTTGCGAATATAAATACACCACAGAGCCGGATCCCTCAGGTTTTGAGAGAGTATTTAAATCCCCTTTGAAAGGAAGATCTTAAATATAAAAATGAGTTTTGGGATCCGCTCTAACTTTTAAAATCATTTTGAAGACTCGAAAACACTTTTAAGTATGTTTGGAGTAATGCTGATTTAATAAATCAGTCCCGATATATTAGAAAATATCTGAATATTATTATTTAAATAATATTCCCATAAGGATAATCTCTATATAAATAATTTGAAGTAGAAGTTTTAAGACTCATACTTGAAAAGAATATTAAATAACCAAAGATATACTTATACGAAAGTACTATCTTTATTTGAATAATCGAAAATAAGTTTGATTATCGAAACATTATTCTTTAATAAAATAAAGAATATTATTTAGTAAATAATCGGAGTCATAAGTCCTCAAATGAATATTCAAATTAATATTCATTAAATAGAATAAACAGAGTCATAAGTCCTCGAATGAATATTCAAAGTAATATTCATTAAATAGAATAAACAGAGTCATAAGTCCTCGAATGAATATTCAAAGTAATATTCATTAATAAAAATAAAGTTATCCAATAAACCTTATTCGATTAATAGTTTTGAAAACTATATCTATATATATAAAAATATATATAATATACTCGGGAACATCGACTCCCGATTTTAGAAAATGTTCGCCTTTGGGTCCCCTATACTAAGGGTATACGCAACTACTGCTTATCTCTAGCATAGGTATTATGCAACTTATAAGCAATCGAATTAACAGTTAGATATCAATATTATGAAACAGGCATGCATATAAACCATATCAACATGCTCCAATATATCGCAAGATTTGCTAATAACAATCATGCATCTATCACAAGATAATGCATATACATATATACATCACCACAACAGTATAACGGGTAGAAAACTTGCCTGAGTGCTCCCGGATAGACTTAAGTTTAGAGTGAGTCTGATAACCTATGGACAACAACATAAGTTGGAATTAAACCCCGGTCGCTTAAGAAACTAGACTTTAACCAATTGAACCCTAACGTTCGCTTATGGTCACTCCTACGCTTAACGAATCACCTAAGTCGTTCGAGTACCCTCGGCTCCACCATTTTTAATAAATTAACCATTAAGAGTTTTAAGGAGATTCTTTCGCGAGTACCTTACCAACTGCCTAATCCACTTAACATAATTTTTTCATATCCCAATTAATCATTTAAAGTCCTTAACCAAGGTTTCAAAGTAAGGCGAGGGGTAATGGTTCGTTCGCGAAACGCCGTTACTTAAAATGGTCGTTTCTCCTAAACTGTACATCGGATTCAAACGAACCACATATCAAAACGAAGCTCGTAACATGAACTATCTAATCATTGCAATGGTCAAAACCTAACAGTGAGTCCTCAGGTCCTGATGTTAAGAACAAAAACAGTCTAAAGTAAATCGGACATTACGACGACTATGTTTACGCGATTACCAATTTTTATCCTACTCCAAATCAACCGCAAACCAACCACAATTCAACCATACAACCAAACTCCATCCATACCTCACTAGAACAGCCCCAACACCTCAAGTTTTTTCAATTTACACTACTTCCCAATCATGAACTAAAAGCTTACATAAGTTCTTTAACTAATCAACAAGATTTACAACTCCAAACACATCACAAAACCAACACATCTCTAAATACACCATAACCAAGCTTCTCATGAACCATTCCAAACAAAAAAACTCTAAATATACAAAAGTAGGGCTAGGGTAGGAGATTATACCTTCCTTGGTGAGTAAAAGTAACTAAGGAGCTTGGAATCACCCTTGAAAGTCCTTACCAAAGCTTAATCTAAACAAAAACTCAAGAACAAAATTTCAAGTTCTTGAAAAACACTATTCACCAAGAACTTTGATGAATTGATTAGCTATGTTAAACATGGAATCTAGAGCTTAAACTTATGGCTCATCTAAGTTATCAATTATGGAAGCTAAAGAAACAAACCTCTTGAATTATGAAGGTATGTAGCTTGATTTTTGAAATTTTTCCTTAAATGAGTTTGTTTTGGTTGCTTTTGATTTTGGTGTTTGTGAAATGAATACTTGGTGGAGATTGTTTTGATAAAGTGATGACATCACTTGGATGACCTCACCTCCAAGCCACATGTCTTTCCCTTAAGGTTTGATGATGTCACCTTCTCTTTTAACCACTTGTTTTAGCTTTTCTTGGAAGCTTCCTTCCCATTCTACTTGTATGTGCTTGTCCCTTGGTCGTTTATTTATTTTACGGTTCGCTTAACTCTGTTCTCTTTCGTTGTTTGAGGGATCACATCCGGGATCTTATTACTTGGGTTCCCCTAAATCTTTCTCAATATCTTATAATCCTTTAATGATACTCTCTTATAATCCTTGAATATAAATCCCTTTAACCATGTTACCTTATACTCAATTCTTTCGGTATCTGGTGGATTTTCGGGAAAAATCAAAGTGTTCGGATTTGGATTCTGACGATCTTTACATACACTTATATACCACATAGAGTACTAATAATATCTCAGAAGATCAATAAAAGAACCCCTACATAGTGTGGTATGAAAAGTTTTCTTATTCAGCATAATCGGAAAAATCACTATTTATAAGGATTTCAAAAATTCCAAAAATTGGGGTTATTACACATTTGGTATCCTAGAGATTCTGGTTTTGATCTAACTGGTTATTCGGATGCAGATTATGCAGGGTGTATGATTGATAGAAAAAGTACTACATGAGCCTGTCAATTTCTAAGAAATAAGCTAGTATCCTGGTTCAGTAAAAAGCAAAATTCAGTCTCTACTTCTACAGCTGAGGCTGAATATATTGATGCTGGTAGTTGTTGTGCACATATTTTATGGATGAAAAATCAACTGTTGGACTATGGTCTGCTGGTGAATAAGTTTCCTATTTTTTGTGATAACACAAGTGCTATTGCAATTACTGAAAATCCAGTACATCATTCAAGGACCAAGCACATTGACATCAAGTACCACTTCATCAGAGAGCATGTTATGAATGGTATTGTGGAACTTCATTTTGTTGCAAGTGAGAAGCAACTTGTATACATCTTTACCAAGCCACTTGATGAATCCAGCTTTACTAGGTTGGTAAGTGAGTTAGGTATGAAACAAAAACAAGTTCTTCAAGCAATCAGGTAATCACCACTAACCTAGCACATTTATCTAAAGCTGAGTGTAATGATGCAATAAATGACATGTCCACAAAATTATATCACTTGCGTGTTACACTTAAGTCCCTCACTAAGGAAAATGCTAGAATTAAAGAAAACAATTTGTTTTTAAGTGAGAGGAATAATGTGCTAGAGTCTCAGTTTATTGAATTTAAAAAATTGAGAATTGAGTGTAAGATGGATAAGGATGAATTAACTGAATCCTTGAAGAAAGAAGAGATTTTAAAGAAGCAGCTTGAATGTGAACATGAAGTGATTAAGGCATGGAAATCATCCAGAGATGTCCATGCTCAAATCACTAAAGTTCAAGGTATTGAGTCCTTTTGTGATGCAGCCTGGAAGAAGAGTAAAGAGAAGCTTGAGTCCAATTTGGTTGAAGGATTGCTGATAGATGTGGACTCGACGGATGATGAAAATCATCCGTCGGATAATCAGAAGGATTATCCGTCGAGTGACAAGGAGCCACATCCGGCTGTGAGTAAACCTATTAGAAAAGCTAAGCTAGCTAAGTTGAATGAGAAATATGGATCAGTTTCTAAGAACTTTATTCCAAGAGAATCAAGTCAAGTCAAGAAGGAAGAGAAAGTTAATGTTGGTCATCTGTCTGTTAAGCAATTAAATGACAGATTAGAAAAGATTGAGGTTAAAACAGAAGCTAAAAAAAAATAATAGAAATGGAAAAGTAGGAATTAACAAACATAACACTACACACCTGATAAATATGCACTCAGAAAAATCTGTGTTAAGTGTGGTAGTGTTAATCATTTGTCTGTTAATTGCAAACTTGCTATGCCTACTTCCATATCTGCACCCTCTTCTTTTCCCAATAGGACTGCCATGCCTACCATGCCTATAAATGTTATGCCTGCTCAGAATATGAATGCACAATTTGCTAATATGCCATTTGCACCTAATCCTTATTATGCTGCATTTAGTATGCCTCAAATGCCATTTAGCATGCCTTATTGGAATAACATGTTTGCAAATAGCATGCCTTTTCCTGTTAATCAAAATGTGCATGATAATTCTATTTTAATGACTGGTTTCAAAGGTCCAACTCAGATGACTAAGGATGAATCAGAAATTCCCAAGTCAAATGAGATTAAACCTAAGAAACCAAAGAAGAAAACTAACAAGGCAGGACCCAAGGAAACTTGGGTACCAAAATCAACTTGATTTGATTTTGATGTGTGCATGAAAACAGAAAGAATCTTTGTATCTGGATAGTGGTTGCTCAAGGCACATGACTGGAGATTCTACCCTGCTCACTGAGTTCAAGGAAAGAGTTGGCCCAAGTATTACTTTTGGAGATGACAACAAGGGTTATACTGTGGGATATGGCTTGATTTCAAAAGACAATGTCATCATTAAAGAGGTTGCCCTAGTGAATGGGCTCAAGCATAATTTGTTGAGTATCAGCTAGCTTTGTGATAAGGGCAACTCAGTAACCTTCAATTCAGAAGCCTGTGTTGTGACAAACAAAAAGAGCAACAAAGTGGTTCTCACTGGAGTGAGAATAGGGAATGTGTATCTAGCTGACTTCAAATCATCAAATGTTGAATCTGTCACTTGTCTTCTTAGTAAAGCAAGTCAAGATGAAAGTTGGCTATGGCACAAGAAGCTGTCCCATCTAAACTTCAAGACCATGAATGAACTTGTCAAGAAAGAACTGGTTAGAGGTATCCCTCAAGTGGAGTTTACTAAGGATGGATTGTGTGATGCTTGCCAGAAAGGAAAGTGTTAGTCCCTTAACAATATAGCAAGAATTACAGAAGGGGGGTTGAATGGAATTCTTTACCTTTTTCTTGAAATAAAAATGTTCAACTCGATTATAGATATATCTGTTTTGATTAGCACAATGCGGAATATAAACTTTAATTAATCAAAATAAGAGTAATTAAAAACAAGAGTCTTTAAAAACTTCCTGGTGGATTTAAACAATTCCACCAGAGATATATATTAATATATCGAGAGAACTCTGTGTGCAGAAATGCTCACAGCTGCTTTTACAAGATAGAACAACTAAGAACACGGGAAATGCTAAAGATAGTGCTTACAAAGATTTCTCTGTGTTTGTTTCTAAGCTCACTTAGTTTTCTTAGTTATATTATATTTGCCACTCTCTTGGTTTATATATATTACCAAGATTACAAAGTCAAAAGAACTGAATAAATATAAAATCTAACAGTCTTGATCTTTGCTGCTTTTTGTCCTCTATTACCCAGTTAATAGGCTTCCACAGTGTTTGTATCCAATCTCGACGGCTGTGTGTCAGCTTTCACTGTTCAACTGATGTTTGAATCTTGATATTATCATCCGTCGACTTTCAGATCATCCGTCGATGACTTAATTGATCATCCGTCGACTGCTATTTTGAACATCCATTGAAAGTCATTTGATCATCCGTCGAAGCTTTGTTAAGCATCCGTCGATAGCTATTTTGGCACTTGACTTCATTTCACTTATACAGAATTACAAGACATTGCTTATGTACAGTTAATCAACCTATTCTGCATATCTAGTTAAAGTCAACATGACTTATATGCTACTACAGTTTCTATACAAAGGTGCATACAACATTGTGCTACAAACTTATCATTATATAAGCTACTCACTCGATGGATAATAAATTACTCATCCGTCGGTACTCAAACTGAGTTATCCGTCGGGACTATAATTCTTATCTGTCGAGTGCTACATTATTTCATTAAGTAAAATCTACTTAGATGTTTTGTTTAGGTAATCATCAAGTGCACAACATATTCACAACAGAAAGCAGATTAAAGCATCATTCAGAAAGAAGCTTGATTTAACAATTGAAGAACCTTTGCAATTGTTACACATGGATTTGTTTGGACCAGTCAATGTGTTGTCCATCTCAAGGAAAAGATTTTTCCTAGTAATTATGGATAATTTCTCAAAGTTCTCTTGGACATATTTCCTAAAGTCTAAAGATGAAGCTAGTGAAATCATCATCAATCACATAAGGCAAGTCAACAATCATCCTGATTTTAAAGTAAGAAGAATCAGGAGTGACAATGGAACTGAGTTCAAGAATTCTGTGATGAGATCATTTTGTGAAGAAAATGGGATTATGCATGAGTTTTCTGCAGCAATAACTCCACAACAAAATGGAGTAGTGGAAAGGAAGAACATATCTCTTATTGAAGCTGCAAGACCAATACTTGAAGAATCAAAGTTACCAACATATTTTTGGGCTGAAGCTGTAAATACTGCTTGCTCCACTCAGAATATCTCTTTGGTTAATCAAGCAAAGTGCATGACACCCTACCAACTGTTCAAGAACAGGAAGCCAACTCTAAATTTTCTTCATGTCTTTGGCTGCAAATGTTATATCTTAAGGAATCAAACTGATTAATATGGGAAGTTTGATGCTTAAGCAGATGAAGGAATTTTTGTTGGATATGCTGTGGGAAAAGCATATAGAATCTATAATCTGAGAACCAACATTGTTATGGAATCAATACATGTTATGTTTGATGATAAAAAGATTGAAAGACTGCAAGATGGAGATTTCCATGAAAGCCTCAAGTTGGATAATGTGGAGATGGTTAGTGATGACAGTGATGATGAAAGTGATCAAGAGACAGTGACTAAGGATAATGCAGAAAAATTTATAACTAATGAAGCACATAATTTAACATATGTCGAGTTACAAAATTCTTCATCCGTCGAGAGACAATGTGCCTTATTCGTCGGGAGAAAATCAGCCTCATCCATCGGGACACAAAGTGCATCATCCATCGGAACAGCAAGAGAAGCTGAAAGTCAGAATAGATCACCTACAGAAAGTTCGCCTTTTTCAAATCAAAGATTCACAAACTCAGGGGGAGTTTCTCATAATCAAAACTCAGTCACACATCAAGAAAACAATGAGGCCTCTTCATCTAGAGCTAATCTACCTCAACAAAGAAAATGGACTAAAGATCACCCTTTTGAGCTCATCATTGATGATGCATCTTCTAGAGTTCAAATAAGGAGAGTAACTCAAGAAGAATGTCTATATAGCAGCTTCCTATCTAAGGAAGAACTTAAAAAGGTAGAAGAAGCTTTGTTGGATCCTGATTGGATTTAATCTATGCAGGAGGAGCTAAACCAATTTGAAAGGAATAAGGTATGGAAGCTACCCAAACCTAAAGGAAAGTATCCAATTGACACCAAGTGGATATTCAGAAACAAAATGGATAAAAATGGCATAATAGTCAGGAACAAAGCTAGATTGGTTGCTAAGGGCTACTGTCAATAAGAAGGAATAGATTTTGATGAAACCTTTGCTCCTGTTACAAGATTTGAAGCCATCCGAATTTTCTTAGCCTATGCAGCTCATGCCAATTTCAAGGTCTATCAAATGGATGTCAAAAGTGCCTTTCTAAATGGAGATTTGGAGGAGGAATTCTATGTCAGTCAACCTCATGGTTTTGAAGATCCAAATTTTCCAGAATATGTCTACTATCTTTTGAAAGCACTTTATGGACTGAAGCAAGCACATAGAGCCTGGTATGACACTTTATCAAAGTTTCTTTTGGAAAATCACTTCACAAGAGGTACTGTTGATAAAACTTTATTCTTTAGAAATGTTAATGGCTATAGTATACTTGTTCAAATCTATGTAGATGATATTATATTTGGCTCTATAGATGAAAAACTTTGTAAATAGTTTGCCAAATTGATGCAAAGCAAGTATGAAATGAGCATGATGGGAGAACTAACTTACTTTCTTGGTTTACAAGTTAAGCAAGTCAGTGATGGAATATTCATTAGTCAAACTAAATATATTCATGATCTTTTAAAGAAGTTTGATCTAATGGATTGCACATCTGCAAAAACTCCCATGGCCACTACAACTAGGCTTGAATTAAACACTACTGAAAAGTCTGTGGATAGTTCAAGCTATAAGGGCATGGTTGGCTCACTTCTATACTTAACAGCTAGTAGGCCAGATATAATGTTTGCTACTTTTCTTTATGCTACATTTCAGGCTGATCCTACAGAATCTCACTTAGTAGCTATTAAGAGAATTTTTAGATATCTCAAGGGAACACCAAAACTTGGCATTTGGTTCCCTAGAGATTCTGGTTTTGATCTAACTGGTTATTCAAATACAGATTATGCAGGTTGTAAAATAGACAGAAAAAGTACAACAAGAACCTGTCAATTTATAGGAAACAAGCTTGTGTCCTGGTTCAATAAAAAACAAAATTCAGTTTCTACTTCTACAGCTGAAGCTGAATATATTACTGCTGGTAGTTGCTGTGCACAGATTTTGTGGATGAAAAACCAATTGTTGGACAATGGTCTACAAGTGGATAGAATTCCCATTTTCTGTGATAACACAAGTACAATTGCCGTCATTGAAAATCCAGTACAACATTCAAGAACAAAGCACATAGACATCAAGTACCACTTCATTAAGGAACATGTCATGAATGGTACTGTGAAAGTTTATTTTGTTCCAAGTGAAAAGCAGCCTGCAGATATATTTACCAAGCCGCTTGATGAATCCACCTTTTCAAGGTTGGTAAGTGAGTTAGGTATGCTTAATTATTCTTGAATCATTTCAGATATTTTTGCAAGATATAATGCAGCCAGAAACTTAATTGATATTTCTGATTTGGATGAAATTTTGGCCAAGTCAAAATTTACATCCCGGCGGATGTTCATTATCCATCGAGTTTGATCATTCGTCGGAATATTATTTATTAATAAAAATCAATTACTTTTCTGGATTATTTTATAACCCGACGGATAATTGATTTATCCACATCCGTCGAATTGTCTCAATCTTAGCCGTTAAAACTCTGAACGTTATCCATCGAGTATACTTACAGTTTGTAAGTATAACACGACGGATAAGTGATAGAATTTTTACATTTTATTTATTTTAAAATAGCTATTTTGGGCTATTTTTATTGGTTACTTTACTTCACTTTATTATTATTGATAGTTTTTTTCTGAGATAGTATAAAAGCAGAATTCATTTTTATTCTACTCTTTTATCATTCTCAAATCAATTGCTCTAACTTCCTTTCTTCTCCAAAGCAAAGATTCTCTCTGCAAATTTCTCATTTTCTAATAATGGCACCAGTAGTCAAAATCATATCTCAATCGAGATATATCTATGAAAAGAACAATTTTGTATCTCTTGTGAATAAGGAGATTCCACAATCTGGAGACCTTCACAAGATGATGGACTTTGTGAAGAGCTGTAAACTCAGTTATGCTATGCTGGAATCACCCACAATCTACTGTGAAGTTGTGGAGGAGATATGGACAACTGCCGTTTACAACCCATCTGACAAAACCATAACTTTTACACTTAAAGGTAAGCAGTTTCGCATTAATAGTGACATTATCAAAGCATGCTTTAGAATTCCAGACAACACTGCTACTGGTCCACACATAGATATTGATATAGTTAACATGCTAAATTCTATGGGCTATGCACTTTCTACTTCTAAATTAAGTGAAACTAGGAGGATAGGTCTTAGAAAAGAATGGAGCTATCTGTGTGATGTGGTAACTAAAGTATTTTCTGGTAAAATTAGCAATTTTGATTCTGTTAACATCTTCATGCTTAACATGTTTTATATGCTAGTTACTGATAAGTACTTTAACTTCAGTGACTTGATCATGGTTGAGTTAGGTTATAAGTTAGGAGAACTTAATAAGACAGGTAAAATTGTCTATTATGCTAGATTCTTTATGATGCTTGCTAACTATCTTGTTGAGAATATTGTTGTTGAGAACCCAACCAAGAAACTGAATTGTTGGGTTCAAGAAAGGAGAGTCATTGCTGATCTCAACAGGGCAAGTCACCACAAAGAGGTGCCCCTCTTCTACTTTCCAATCATGGGGGGACCTCAAGTAAGTGAGGTAAGCACCACTATCTCTACTCTTCCAACCTCACACATTTCTTTGCCTTCAAGTGTAGCTATGGCATCTGTGTCATTGGCCCAACAGATGCTACCCAAGCTACCAAAACAATAATTTCAAAATCCAAAGCTAAAAAATCCCCCTCTAGTTTCTTTCATAAGAAATCAGTTGCAAAATCTACTAAACACAAAGAGGGGAGTGTGAAGGAGAGTGAGCAAGGTGAGGGACAGGGTGAAAATCAAAGAAACCCTAAGGATAAGGCGGTGAGATTAGTGTACCTAATCCTAGCTATCACACCACCAACTTAACAATAAATAATATAAAACTATTATAAAATTTAAAAGAAAGTAAATACAACCGAATCCAAGATCTTACAGTTCAGGATTTGGAACAGCCCAACACTATTAACTATTACAACTAGTTTTAATATCGAGTCCTCACACAAAACTATCTCTTATTCTACCTGAGCTCGAACATACGCATCGACATCACAAGTCTTACGTGATGTCTGCTTCAATCTAGCCATAGCTGCTAGCTGTAATATCAGGGTGAAAGCAAGTAGTGAGCCAAATGCTCAACAAGTGCTAAACAATACGGTACAAAACATTAATCGAGATATATAAAAGAATGACAATGCGAAGATAGAGCTAATAGTAATAAGAGATGAACTTTTGGGTGAAGGCATCATTTGTTTGTATCAAAATATTTCCAAATCATTTCTTAATCAAACTATTTTATGACGCTACGGATTATAGCCGGTGATCAGCCGCGAAGTAATCCCGAACCTCGCTGGGTTCTAAAATATTAACGGGATCCCTAGGAAACTTTTAATCCTACAATATATGTGTGGAAAGGACTCGCGTCTCAGTCCAGATCCACTATTTAAAGAAAATATTTATCCCCCTTTGGGATTGAAAATCCAAATTTTTTAATCATTTCAAAAACTGATGCCGATTGATAATTAATTTCTTAAACAATAAACAACTTTATCAAGGGATTATAGATAAATTGTGAAACACTGGAAATATGTCCATTAAATCTCAGGGTCATGATTCACTAGACTTTACTATATCAGGGTACTTGAACAATTTCTATTTACAAGGATTTTGACAAGGAGATTTAGTAAGGTTATCAAATAATATGAAAGAATAAAGCTAAACTAGGCTTAAGGTAATGGTTCCAGATAAGGTATAGGTATTAAAATACAAAGAAGGTGAGTTTAAATTCGAGGTATAACAGGGTATCATATTTTTAAGGGTAAGAATAGGGTTATCAAACAATTATGAACGACTTTAAGGAATAACTGGCTTTTAGGTATCAAGATAAAGTTTCTATCGAGGTTATTACAAGAGTTGAATCAATGTATCAGTGTGCAATATCAAGATTTCTCTGGAATGAATAACATATTAATCAAAAGGATCAATAAAGCATTATAACAATTTTCTACTTTATCATGGTACCACCATTACTTTGGTATACTAGCATGGTATGACTTTTGATCTACTTGTATAACAATCTTCCAATAAGGTTAAATTACTTGCAATAGACACTTGAGGGTTCATGGCATTTCAGAATACTCGTATCATTATAGTAACTAGTTATAACACATTGGAGTGCAAACTAAAAGCAGGTTGAATCACTTGCCATGAGAAGGCTGGACTGGACTGGACTGGCAAGTAGGAGCAACTGGAAACTTTACTCGACCTTTATGGTAAGTTTACCCTCGTCTCGAGATCCTACACAATTAATAATAACCTCATTATAATATATTCTCACCAACTCAACCTATTTACAACCCGAAATTAAACACAAATGCACTTAGGCCTATATGCACGCAATTTATAATCACCTTATAAATATAATAGTACACAGAGCCACATATACTCACATACCTTATTTAAGTACCAAATAATATCACACACACCATATTGCAACACTAGGATTGGATGATCTCGCTCCACAACTTAAGTCACTTGATCGCTAAACTAGACAAAATCTCCAAATTTTGGCCTCCTAACTCGATGTGCCTTTACTAAACCATCCAAATCCTATTGACCCTAACTTGGACCTTTCACTCTACTGGCTTTATGCTATCTTGCAACTATAGTGGTAAACCTAGGTCTCACTCATAAGTGCTCTAAAACTATGTGGTAAGTGAAGGTGCTTATTATGGTAAATTTCAGAATGACATTTAAAATTTCTTGGGTGCATTTGACACTCTTACACTTCAAGTTTACCTCCAAAACTTCTACACTAGACTCTTCTGATCATAAGGAAACTCGCAAACTTAATGTGGCTCAAGGGCCTAGCTTGGGCCTCCCTAGGCCTAAGTTTAAAGTCCATGGTTCCCCTGTTTTTCTGGGCAGAAAAGGTCATGTCTTGAACTAACTTGTGACACATTATTCTAACTCAAATCCTATGAAATATGGTTGTAAAAACTCCTCTGACACTCCCTCTAACTAAGGCCCAACAGGGCCTAATGAGGGCCTATCTATGACATGGTCAAAATTTCCCATTTCTAAGTTGCAACAAAACTGTCCCCTGCTGGACAGATTTTGTGATTCCACTCGTGCACCTAACGAAATGTCTTACAAACCTCCAACAAACACCTAAAACCTATTGTATACTCCTAGTTCGAGCTTCTGGTGGCTTGGGCCTCAAAGTGCACAACAAATGCCCAATCAAAACTCCCCCACTAACTAGTGCAAAAATTCTGGAAAAATGCAAACACTAACCAAATCCTTTCCACCTTAACTCCCACTTATTAACCAAGCATCCAACCTTTACCAAAGCAAACCTAGTGCATCAATATCCTAAAATAGTGCCTCAACAGGAGTGGAGATCATCCATGCCCTAGAACACCTACATTCAAATAAAAAATATATAACATGCAACTCATGGAAAACACTTAACAAGGTTTCGGCTAAATATGGAGTTTAAATTCTTGTAAATTCGACTTGAACCTATTACTCAACCTTAATAATCATGAAATTTATCTTATATTAACTATTATTAAGCAATAAATCATGGAAACAATCTATTTCAAGCACAAATAATTCGAATTTATAGACTTTTAAACATGAAAACATGATTTCGAGAAGAGTAGCATACACAATATGGTTGATCATCATATTAACATCTTAAAACTAGCATGCATGGCTAAAAATGATTATATAGTGAAATTTCAGTAGCATGCAAAAGTTTTTAAGACATGGTTTCTCCATAAAACAATTGGTTAAAACATATATGAAATGTTACTCATAGAGAGCTCTTAAATTCACCAAGAATCAAGAGTTTCTCTTTGGAGATCACACAAAAGTTACACATGCAAGCATGAAACTTCATCTCCCATTCACAAAACTCTTGGGAAGTATATAAAATAAATGTAGGTAGGAGAATTACACTAGGGAAGATGAGAAATAGGATGGAGAAATGATGGAAGGGAGTGGGGAGGGGGCTTCGGCCGAGAGCAAAGAGAGGGAGGGGGAAGAGAGAAAAAAAGAGAGAGATGAGTTGGAGTGAAGTGAATGTGGTTGAGTGTGAGTTTGATTGAGGTTAAATCATTACACTTATGCAAATTGGTGAGTGGAGTGTGCTTTTACCACTATCTCCCTTATCCTATTGAAAATAAAAATGCATGCAAGGGTGTTTTGGTAGAAGTGGTTAGTGGGGTGTTTATTGACTCTAGTGCCCTTAGTTGAATTAGAAGTGATTTGCATGCATGGGAAAAAGAGTAAAATGAAAATTAAATAAACAATTAGTTATAAAGAATAATTTTTATAAATAAAATTAATAATTCAAAAATTATAAAAGTTCTACCATAAAATAACTTGGATTTTAAAAAACTTTATGAGATCACTTTTGAAATTTGTGAATGAACTAATTTTTAAAAGAAATTTTCCAAGGTATAGAATATTCCTTATAAATCAAAAATAAAGGCAAATAATAAAATTCTTGCTTTGAAAAATTTATAATCTACATAAAGCAACTTATAACGCAGCAAATTCCATTCACACAAACGTACAATCACTACGTATATTTATAATCGGCTCTAATATTATACAAAGTTCACAAATAATATTACACAAAATGTCGATCGTAACATCCTCTCCCCCTTAAAGGATTCTATCCCCAGAATCAAAGAGAACAGATGAGGATACTGGGAACGCATATCAGACTCTAACTCCCAGGTTGATTCTTCGACCTTGGGGTTCCTCCAAAGTACTTTCACTAACTTTACCGACTTATTCCTAAGACTCTTTACTTGCCAGTTGAGTAATTTGATAGGTTGCTCCACAAATGATAGGTCTTCCTGAATTTCTACAGGTTCATATTCTATCACATGGTTGGCATCAGGATTGTACTTCTTAAGCAATGACACATGGAACACATTATGTACATGCTGATACTGAGGTGGTAAGGCTAACTCGTAAGCCACCTTTCCCACTTGACTCAAAATTTCAAAAGGACCTATATATCTAGGTGCTAACTTCCCTTTCTTGCCAAATCTAGACAACCCTTTCCTAGGTGACACCTTCAGCAAAACGGCTTCGCCTACTTGGAATCTAACATCCTTACGCGCTGGATCCGTATACTTTCTCTGTCTATCTTGAGCAGCACGCAACCTTTTCTGAATTAATTTGAATGTCTCATGCAACTGTTGTACCAATTCTGAGCCTAGAATCTTTCCTTCTCCTACTTCATCCCAACTTGTCGGTGATCTACATTTTCATCCGTATAAAGCTTCGTATGGTGGCATGCCAATACTGGAGTTATAACTGTTGTTATAGGAGAATTCTACTAATGGCAAGTGGTCATCCCAACCTCCTGCAAAATTGATTGCACAACTGCGCAACATGTCTTCGATTGTTTGAATTGTCCTTCCGCTCTGACCATCAGTCTGCGGGTGATAAGCCGTACTCATGTTCAACTTCGTGCCAAGACTCTCTTGAAATTTATTCCAGAATCTTGAGTTAAATCGGGGATATCTGTCTAAAACTATCGATACGGGTACTCCATGTCTTAGTACAATTTGACGCACATACAGATGAACCAATCTGTCCAATGACGACTTCTCATTAATTGGAAGAAAATGCGCCGACTTCGTAAGGCGATCAACTCTAACCCATATAACATCATGTCCGGATTTCGTTCACGGTAGTCCCACTATAAAGTCCATAGCAATATTTTCCCATTTCCATTCTGGAATCTTTAGGGGCTGAATTAATCCGCTTGTTCGTTGATGTTCTGCCTTCACTTTCTGACAAGTATAACACTTCGCAACCCATTCTGCCACTTCTCGCTTCATATTTGGCCACCAAAAGTTCTGCTTCAAGTCTCGATACATCTTGGTGCTTTCCGGATGGATTGAAAATCTTGAATTGTGGGCTTCTTGCAAAATCTCATTCTTCAATTCAGGTACATGAGGAATCTAAATTCTTGAGAAAAACCTTAGTATACCTTGCTCATCCTTTTGAATACCAATCTCTTCTCCAGTTAGCTGATTTTTCTCTTTCTTCATTACTTCTTCCTGACATTTCCTTATCTTTTCCAATAATATTGGCTGAAAAGTCATTGCACGACAAACTTCTTCAACTATTCCACAATCACAAAGTTCTAATTCAAATCTCTTAATCTCTTCAGATAATTCTTTTGATGTTGCTATCATATTCAATCTTTCCTTCCTACACAAAGCATCAGCTACAACGTTTGCCTTTCCCGGATGATAATTTATCGAGCAATCATAGTCCTTAATCAATTCCAACCATCTCATTTGCCTCATATTGAGCTCCTTCTGAGTGAAAATATACTTTAAACTCTTGTGATCCGTGTAGATCTCACACTTTTCTCCGTAGAGGTAATGTCTCCAAATCTTAAGTGCGAATACTATAGCGGCTAGTTCCAAGTCATGCGTAGGGTACTTCAATTCATGTGGTTTTAACTATCTTGACGCATACGCGATCACCTTATTGTGTTGCATTAGCACACAACCCAATCCTTTATGTGAAGCATCACTAAAAATCATAAAGTTTCCTTGGTCGTCTGGTAGTACTAACACCGGAGTTGTTACCAACCTCTGCTTCAACTCTTGAAAGCTATCCTCAGATTTTGCATTCCATTCGAACTTCTGATTCTTCCTGGTTAACTTAGTCAATAGCGTGGCAATTTTCGAAAAATCCTTGACAAATCTTCTATAATACCCCGCCAATCCTAGAAAACTTCGCATTTCCGGAGATGTCTTTGGCCTTTCCCAACTCATAATAACCCCAATTTTTGGAATTTTTGAAACCCTTATGAATAGTGATTTTGCCGATTATGCTGAATAAGAAAACTTTTCATACCACAATATGTAGGGATTCTTTTATTGATCTTCTGAGATATTATTAGTACTCTATGTGGTATATAAGTGTATGTAAAGATCGTCAGAATCCAAATCCGAACACTTTGATTTTTCCCGAAAATCCACCAGATACCGAAAGAATTGAGTATAAGGTAACAAGGTTAAAGGGATTTAAATTCAAGGATTATAAGAGAGGATCATTAAAGGATTATAAGATATTGAGAAAGATTTAGGGGAACCCAAGTAATAAGATCCCGAATGTGATCCCTCAAACAACGAAAGAGAACAGAGTTAAGCGAACCGAAAAACAAATAAATGACCAAGGGACAAGCACATACAAGTAGAATGGGAAGGAAGCTTCCAAGAAAAGCTAAAACAAGTGGTTAAAAGAGAAGGTGACATCATCAAACCTTAAGGGAAAGACATGTGGCTTGGAGGTGAGGTCATTCAAGTGATGTCATCACTTTATCAAAGCAATCTCCACCAAGTATTCATTTCACAAACACCAAAATCAAAAGCAACCAAAACAAACTCATTTCTCTTCTTCCCCCATCTATTGCTCTCGGCTTTTCCATGAAAAGCAAAGGAAAAATTTCAAAAATCAAGCTACACACCTTCATAATTCAAGATGTTTGTTTCTTTAGCTTCCATAATTCATAACTTAGATGAGCCATAAGTTTAAGATCAATATTCCATGTTTAACATAGCTAATCAATTCATCAAAGTTCTTGGTGAATAGTGTTTTTCAAGAACTTGAAATTTTGTTCTTGGGTTTTTATTTAGATTAAGCTTTGGTAAGGACTTTCAAGGGTGATTCCAAGCTCCTTAGTTACTTTTACTCACCACGGAAGGTATAATCTCATACCCTAGCCCTACTTTTGTATATTTAGAGTTTTTGTGTTTGGAATGGTTCATGAGAAGCTTGATTATGGTGTATTTAGAGATGTGTTGGTTTTGTGATGTGTTTGGAGTTGTAAATCTTGTTGATTAGTTAAAGAACTTATGTAAGCTTTTAGTTCATGATTGGGAAGTAGTGTAAATTAGAAAAACTTGAGGTGTTGGGGCTGTTGTAGTGAGGTATGGATGGAGTTTGCTTGTATGGTTGAATTGTGGTTGGTTTGTGGTTGATTTAGAGTAGGATAAAAATTGGTAATCGCGTAAACATAGCCGTCGTAATGTCCGATTTACTTTAGACTGTTTTTGTTCTTAACATCAGGACCCTAGGACTCACTGTTAGGTTTTGACCATTGCCATGATTAGATAGTTCATGTTACGAGCTTCGTTTTGTTATGTGGTTCGTTTGAATCAGATCTACGGTTTAGGAGAAACGACCGTTTTAAGTAACGGCATTTCGCGAACGAACCATTACCCCTCGCCTTACTTTGAAACTTTGGTTAAGGACTTTGAATGACTAATTGGGATATGAAACAATTATGTTAAGTGGATTAGGCAGTTGATAAGGTACTCGCGAAAGAATCACCTTAAAACTCTTAATGGTTATTTTATTAAAAATGGTAGAGCCGAGGGTACTCGAACGACTTAGGTGATTCGTTAAGCGTAGGAGTGACCATAAGCGAACGTTAGGGTTCAATTGGTTAAAGTCTAGTTTCTTAAGCGACCGGGGTTTAATTCCAACTTATGTTGTTGTTCATAGGTTATCGGGCCCACTCTAAGCTTAAGTCTATCCGGGAGCACTCAGGCAAGTTTTCTACCCGTTATACTGTTGTGGTGATGTATATATGTATATGCATTATCTTGTGATAGATGCATGTTGGTTAATTAGCAAATTTTGCGATATATTGAAGTATGCTGAGATGGTATATATATGCATGTCTGTTTCGTAATCTGGTTATCTACCTGTTGATTTCAATGCTTATAGTTGCATAATACCTATGCTAGAGATAAGCAGTAGTTGCGTATACCCTTAGTATAGGGGACACAAAGGTGAATATTTTTCTAAACCGGGAGTCGATGTTCCTGAGTATAATATATATATATATATATTTATATATATATATTGATATAGTTTTCAAAACTATTAATCGAATAAGGTTTATTCGATAACTTTATTTTATTTAATGAATATTAGTTTGAATATTCATTCGAGGACATATGACTCCGTTTATTTTATTAATGAATATTACTTTGAATATTCATTCGAGGACATATGACTCCGTTTATTTTATTAATGAATATTACTTTGAATATTCATTTAAGGACTTATGACTTCGATTATTTACTAAGTAATATTCTTTATTTTATTAAAGAATAATGTTTCGATAATCAAACTTATTTTTGATTATTCAAATAAAGATAGTACTTTCGTATAAGTATATCTTTGGTTATTTAATACCCATTTCAATTATGAGTTTTAACAGTTCTACTTCGATTATTTTTATAGAGATTATCCTTTTTGGGAATATTATTTAAATAATAATATTCAGATATTTTCTAATATATTGGGACTGATTTATTTTAATAAATCAGCAGTACTCCAAACATTCTTAAAAATGTTTCGAGTCTTCAAAATGATTTTTAAAAGTTAGAGCGGATCCCAAAACTCATTTTTATATTTAAGATCTTCCTTTTGAAGGGGATTTAAATACTCGCTCAAAACCTGAGGGATCCATCTCAGTGGTGTATTTTACATTTGCAACGAGGTTGCGGTTTTGAGAAAACATCTTGATTACTTGCCCAAAGTTCGGGAAGTAAGTTCATCTATTTGAGTCGACATAAGCAACATGGGCTCAGCGGGCGTCCAGGAAAGTGTAAGTGGCTCAGTGGGAGTCCATCAAATGCGTAAGTGGCTGAGTGGCAGTCTAGAATAAGGTCCTATTGCGGCCAGGGTGATGACCAGTGGAAAATTCGTCCATCTACTAGTAGAAAAGGTTACTTATTGGTATCTTTGCCTGATCAGCAAGATATCGGGTTTTTGCCAAGGTTTTCTCCTTTCCAAATTTATTGGATATTACAACTCTGTTTATAATTTTCATAACAGAGGTTTTCAAGGAATGTATGAAATATATATATATATATATGTGTGTATATATATATCAGGACTTAATGAAGTATCTCATAACTTCATTATTTATAATGATATTTCAAAGATTGAATCTATTCAAGTCTTATCTTGTAGTCTCATCAGTGTGATGAACTTTTGAAACTAATTATAACTTGAACGGTGGTAGTTCAAGTAGTATTTGGAAAAGATATAAGTATATTGGAGTATCTTGTAACTTCATCTTTTAAACTTATATCTAGTAAATGATTATCTTATGAATATCAAAGATTTTCAGAAAAAACATTGAGACAAGGTTAGATATATGAGATCACCTTGCAACGATATTTTTATACAGTTATAAACTGGAACTTTGTGTATATTATACATGTCAGAGGATTTCAAAGATTGTGAAAAGTATATATGTATGTATATACTGAATATTTTGCGACTTGGTCGCGTTAAGATATCAACTTGGTTTATTTCTTCTTAACCAAGACTTTCTTGAGTACTATGAGAATGCTCATGTATTGTTAATTATTATACATATTATTTCGGTGGGCTTGTTGCTCACCCTTGCTTTCTTCTTTCATCACACAACAATAGATAGACAAGATGAACAGGATCAAGCTCCCAATTCGCGAGCGGATAGGAAACGTTCCGCAGTTTCCTGTAGGCGTTGATGCCGCCGTAGCTAAGGTAGGAACTACCAATAGGCTAGGTTTCAACTATTGATGTACCAGACTTATATATATTATGAATTTTAATAATGGCAAAGAATATGTAAATTTATTCAGAAACCCTTTTGAGGTGTAATGACTTATAATTGTGGAATAAAATGACTTGTGTTATTTTTGGTATTCATCTCTGAGACTATAACTTGTGGTGTGTGTGTATATTGTGGGGTCACAGTACGCAGTAGTTGGTTGACTGTTAAGATTAAGTATTGATAAGTGAAATGGAACTCGTGACAACCCGAATCCCCGACCCCGGATTTTAGGGTGTTACAACTACGAACTTATCCAAATACTTTTTGAATACCTGATTCATCAGATCCATAAATGGTGTCGGGGCGTTAGTCAATCCAAAAGGCATTACTAAGAATTCATAATGTCCGTATCTGGTCCTGAATGCTGTCTTTGGAATATCTTCTTCTTTGATCTTTAATTGATGGTATCCTGATATCAAGTCAATCTTTGAAAAGCACTTTGCTCCTTTCAGCTGATCAAATAGGTCATCTATTCTTGGTAGCGGGTAATGGTTCTTAATCGCCACCTTATTCAACTCCCGATAATCTATACATAATTGCATACTTCCATCTTTCTTCTTTACAAACAGAACATATGCTCCCAATGGCGACGTACTTGGCTGTATCACTCCTTTGTCCAACAATTCTTGTAGCTGACTCGCTAACTCTTTTATTTCTGCTGGTGCCATCCTATATGGGGCCTTCGAAAATGGTTCTGTACCCGGAGCAAGGTTGATCTCGAACTCGATTTGTCGATCTGGCGGTAAGCCTGGTAGTTCATCTGGAAACATATCTGGGAATTCATTGACTACGGGAATATCTTCTATGTTGGGGTTGTCCTTTTCTGAATCCACTACATAAGCTTGGAACGACTCGCAACCTTTCCTAAGTAACTTCTTAGCCTGAACGATTGCAAAAAACAGTTGCTTTTGCCTCTGTCCCTTAAATACTACTTTCTCTCCACTCTTTGTTTTTAAATACACCATCTTGGACTTCAATTAATATGGGCGTTATTCTTCCCTAACCAATCCATGCGAAAAATTATATCGAACTCTCCCAACTTGAAGAGTATCAAGTCGGCTAAAAATTTATACCCCGAAATATCAATCTCACACTTTTGACAGAGCTGACTCACAAGAATCTTCTCTTGGTTCGCAATTACCATATTTAATACCTCGTTCATCACCATTTTATCACATTAAAGTTTATCGACAAAAGTTTCTGATATGAAAGATCTCGTCGCTCCCGAATCAATCAATATTTTAGCTTCGACATTATTTAGTAAAAGTGTACCTGCTATCACCTCATAATTCTGAACAGCGTCCTTCATTTCTAAATCAAATGTCCTTGTTGTTGCTTGCGGAGTTGTTGTAGGTGGTGGAGGTAAGGCCAATACCTCAGCTGGCACGCTTGCACTGGTACTTGCCACGTTCATCAGAGCTTTGACTGGTCCGGTTGACTTGCACTCCCTAGCTATGTGTCCAGTCTTTCCACACTTGTAGTGTGTAACTCCCGGCTTCGGCATCTTACACTCGTTTGCAAAATGTCCCTTCTGGTTGCACCTATAGCATGTCATGCTCAGCTTATTACACACTCCGGGGTGCCTTCTTCCACAATGCTTGCATTCTGGTCTCTGAAATCTATTTTCTCCAACTTGTCATTGGCTTGCCTGGTTGTTCCGCTTTGATTCTTATCTTTTGCTCAAATTTCCCTTTTTTTGAAAAATTCCGCCTTTATGGAATCCAATCCTCTTCATATTCCTGTCTTGTGAGTTTCCGGCTTCAGACTTTTCTCCATAAAATGGAACCTTCCTCTTCTTGTTATCCCTTTCCTTCCTTGAATGCATCCCATTACTTTCAATCAGAGCAGCCTTCTGCACTTCACCAATATAAGTATCAAGCTCAAACATAGCCACTCTATCTCTGATCCAAGACTCTAATCTTGTTGAAATCTCTTTGATTTTTCCTCCTCACTGCTGTTATACTTTGTCACAAACCTTGACAACTCTGTGAACTTCTTCTCATACTCCAGTACAGACATACTCCCTTGCTTCAATTCAAGAAATTTAAGCTCCATCTGATTCTGCATGTACTTAGGGTAATACTTTTCCAGAAATAACTTCTTAAATCTTTCCCAAGAAACTTGCTGATTTGCTTCCATAGCTTTTACCGAATCCCACCAATAGATGACTTCTCCCTTCAGGAAGTAAGTTGCATATGGTGTCTTCTGATCGTCCCCTAACTGTACCAAGTCAAAAGCTCTTTCCATTTCCTTAATCCACGTGTTTGCTATTATTGGATCAGTGGTATCATGAAATGCAGGTGGATTCACATTCTGAAAAGCCTTGAAAGTAACAACTTGTCGAGGTGGTACTGGTGGATCAGGTGGTTGGTGTGGGTCACGGTTATCTTGGTTTTCAAATTGTTGTTGAAGAGTTAGTTATTATTGAGCTATAGCGTTTGTTTGCTGTTGTACGGTTTCCAGTAATCGAAGAATATTTGGATCTGTGGTAGATGTGGTTGTTGGATTCTTCTTTTTGGGTGGCATGATCCTGAAATAAGAGTTATGTCAAAATAGGTATGAATAATGAAATAATTCGAGGGTGTTGCATGGCATTCTTATTCACATATGAGGTCAAGTTTCAAATTAAACAAATAGGGTGGTGCATATAAAGGCGTAAAATAAACAATTAAAAGCAAACAGAATGATAGTGCATTGAAATTTAAGGTCACAATACATCAAGATTAGAATAAGGTCTGAATTTAGGAATAACATGCTTATCTAAAGGAACAACAGGGAGTTCTATATAGTCCGATAATACAACAACATGAAAGGTAGATAATGGAAAGAACTAAGGCTCCACTCCATCGGAATGGGGTTTGGTAGTCTTCTCTTCTCGAAGCGTCTTCACAATACTCTGGAGCTCATCCACCACCATCTGGATGATATGCTGGCTGGTACGGTCTCGGTGCGATGGCATCTCCTTAAGCTTAGTGTTGACGTACTGAACCAAAGTTTCAAGTCTCGCAGTCATCTGCTCCTTAGGCTTCCCTTCATAGTTTCGGCTATCCGGATACACATTCTTCAATCGGTCTATTAGTCGGTCGTACTTGCCCTGAAGCATGTCAAACTTGCGCCTCAACTCAGTATACACGGAGAAAGCAATAGTGTCGTCCGACCTAGAGGATGACGAGGAGTGCGCCTTTTGCTGACAAACCATACATAGATATATAAAAGGAGTATTAATAATAAATTTACTTAACCTACTCTCTCGCATAATATTTATAACTTATACATATATCCTATAACCTATTTGGGTTGTCCAGGGACTCTAAACCGTAGCTCTGATACCAAAACCTGTCACACCCCTAACTTAACAATACATAATATACAACTACTACAAATTTTAAAAGAAAGTAAATACAACCGAATCCAAGATCTTACAATTCAGGGTTTGGAACAGCCCAACATTATTAACTATTATAACTAGATTTAATATCGAGTCCTCACACAAAACTATCTCTTATTCTACCTGAGCTCGAACATACGCATCAGCATCACAAGTCTTACGTGTTGTCTACTTGAATCTAACCATAGCTGCTAGCTGTAATATCAGGGTGAAAGCAAGTAATGAGCCAAATGCTCAACAAGTGCTAAACAATACGGTACAAAACATAAATCGAAATATATAAAAGAATGACAATGCGAAGATAGAGATAATAGTCATAAGAGATGAACTTTTGGGTGAAGGCATCATTTGTTTGTATCAAAACATTTCCAAATCATTTCTTAATCAAAAACCATTTTATGATGCTACGGATTATAGCCGGTGATCAGCCGCGAAGTAATCCCGAACCTCGCTGGGTTCTAAAAGATTAATGGGATCCCTAGGCAACTTTTAAGCCTACAATATAAGTGTGAAAATGACTCGCATCTCAGTCCAGATCCACTATTTAAAGAAAACATTTATCCCCCTTTGGGACTGAAAAATCCAAATTTTTTAATCATTTTAAAAACTGATGATGATTGATAATTAATTTATTAAACAGTAAACATCTTTATCAAGGGATTATAGATAAATTGTGAAACACTGGAAATATTTCCACTAAATCTCAGGGTCATGATTCACTAGACTTTACTCTATCAGGGTACTTGAACAGTTTCTATTTACAAGGATTTTGACAAGGAGATTCAGTAAGGTTATCGAATAATATGAAAGAATAAAGCTAAACTAGGCTTAAGGTAATGGTTCCAGATAAGGTATAAGTATTAAAATACAAAGAAGGTGAGCATCAATTCGAGGTATAACAGGGTATCATATTTTTAGGGTAAGAATAGGGTTATCAAACAATTATGAACGACTTTAAGGAATAACTGGCTTTTAGATATTAAGATAAAGTTTCTATCGAGGTTATTACAAGAGTTGAATCAAAGTATCAGGGTGCAATATCAAGATTTCTCAGGAATAAATAACATATTAATTAAAAGGATCAATAAAGCATTATAACAATTTTCTACTTTATCATGGCATCACCATTACTTTGGTATACTAGCATAGTATGACATTTGATCTACTTGTATAACAATATTCCAATAAGGTTAAATTACTTGCAATAGACACTTGAGGGTTCATGGTATTTCAGAATACTCGTATCATATATAGTAACTAGTTATCACACATTTGCAGTGCAAACTAAAAGCAGGTTGAATCACTTGCCTTGAGAAGGCTGGACTGGACTGGACTGGCAAGTAGGAGCAACTGGAAGCTTTACTCGAGCTTTATGGAAAGTTTACCCTCGTCTCGAGATCCTACACAATTAATAATAATCTCATTATAATATATTCTCACCAACTCAACTTATTTACAACCTGAAATTAAACACAAATGGCACTTAGGCCTATATGCACACAATTTATAATCACCTTATAAACATAATAGTACACATAACCACATATACTCACATACCTTATTTAAGTACCAAATAATATCACACACACCATATTGCGCTCCACAACTTAAGTCACTTGATCGCTAAACTAGACAAAATCTCCAAATTTTGGCCTCCTAACTCGATATGCCTTTACTAAACCATCCAAATACTATTGACCCTAACTTGGGCCTTTCACTCTACTGGCTTTATGCTATCTTTCAACTATAGTGGTCAACGTAGGCCTAAAACTATGTGTAAGTGAAGGTGCTTATTATGGTAAATTTCAGAATGACATCTAAGGTTTCTTGGGTGCATTTGACACTCTTACGCTTCACGTTTACCTCCAAAACTTCTACACTAGACTCTTCTGATCATAAGGCAACTCCCAAAATTAATGTGTCTCAAGGGCCTAGCTTGGGCCTCCCTAGGCCTAAGCTTAAAGTCTATGGTTCCCCTGTTTTTCTGGGCTGAAAAGGTCCTGTCTTGAACTAACTTGTGACACATTATTCTAACTCAAATACTATGAAATATGGCTGTAAAAACTCCTCTGACACTCCCTCTAACTAAGGCCCAACATGGCCTAATGAGGGCCTACCTATGACATGGTCAAAACTTCCCATTTCTAAGTTGCAACAAAACTATCCCCTGCTGGACAGATTTTGTGATTCCACTTGTGCACCTAACCAAACGTCTTACAAACCTCCAAAAAACACCTAAAACCTATTATATACTCCTAGTGCTAGCTTCTGGTGGCTTGGGCCTCAAAGTGCACAACAAATTCCCAATCAAAACTCCCCCACAAACTAGTGCAAAAATTCTGGAAAAATGCAAACACTAACCAAACCCTTTCCACCTTAACTCCCACTTATTAACCAAGCTTCCAACCTTTACCAAAGAAAACCTAGTGCATCAATATCCTAAAATAGTGCCTCAACAGGAGTGGAGATCATCCATGCCCTAGAACACCTATATGCAAATAAAAAACATACAACATGCAACTCATGGAAAACACTTAACAAGGTTTCGGCTAAACATGGAGTTTAAATTCTTATAAATTCGACTTGAACCTATTACCCAACCTTAATAATCATGAAATGTATATTCTCTTAACTATTATTAAGCAATATAACATGGAAACAATCTATTTCAAGCACAAATAATTCGAATTTATAGACTTTTAAACATGAAAACATGATTTCGAGAAGAGTAGCATACACAACATGGTTGATCATCATATTAACATCTTAAATTTAGCATGCATGGCTAAACATGATTATATAGTGAAATTTCAGTAGCATGCAAAGGTTTTTAAGGCATGGTTTCTCTATAAAATACTTGGTTAAAACATATATGAAATGTGTCTCATAGAGAGCTCTTAAATTCACAAGAATCAAGAGTTTCTCTTTGGAGATCACACAAAAGTTACACATGCAAGCATGAAACTTCATCTCCCATTCACAAAACTCTTGGGAAGTATATAAAATAAATGTAGGTAGGATAATTACACTACGGAAGATGAGAAATGAGATGGAAAATGATGGAAGGGAGTTGGGTGGGGGCTTCGGCCGAGAGCAAAGAGAGGGAGGGGGAAGAGAGAAAAAAAGAGAGAGGTGAGTTGGAGTGAAGTGAATCATGCAAAGGTTTTTAAGGCATGGTTTCTCTATAAAATACTTGGTTAAAACATATATGAAATGTGTCTCATAGAGAGCTCTTAAATTCACAAGAATCAAGAGTTTCTCTTTGGAGATCACACAAAAGTTACACATGCAAGCATGAAACTTCATCTCCCATTCACAAAACTCTTGGGAAGTATATAAAATAAATGTAGGTAGGATAATTACACTAGGGAAGATGAGAAATGAGATGGAAAATGATGGAAGGGAGTGGGGTGGGGGCTTCGGCCGAGAGCAAAGAGAGGGAAGGGGAAGAGAGAAAAAAAAGAGAGATGAGTTGGAGTGAAGTGAATGTGGTTGAGTGTGAGTTTGATTGAGGTTAAATCATTAAACTTATGTAAATTGGTTAGTAGAGTGTGCTTTTACCACTATCTCCCTTCTCTTATTGAAAGTAAAAATGCATGCAAGGGTGTTTTGGTAAAGTGGCCTTGGTAGAAGTGGTTAGTGGGGTGTTTATTGACTCTAGTGCACTTGACTTGAATTAGAAGTGATTCAAAAGAGTAAAATGAAAATTAAATAAACAATTAGTTGTAAAGAATAATTTTTATAAATAAAATTATTAATTCGAAAATTATAAAAGTTGTACCATAAAATAACTTGGATTTTTAAAAATTTTATGAGATCACTTTTGAAATTTGTGAATGAACTAATTTTTTAAAAGAAAATTTTCCAAGGTATAAAATATTCCTTATAAATAAAAAATATAGGCAAATAATAAAACTCTTGCTTTGAAAAATTTATAATCTACATAAAGCAACTTATAACGCAGCACATTCCATTCACACAAACATACAATAACTACGTATATTTATAATCGGCTCTAATATTATACAAAGTTCACAAATAATATTACACAAAATACCGGTTGTAACACTAGCCACACCACAGTTTCCCAACAAACTGTGGTTATTAATAAGGATATTAGCTCAATTTTAGTTTCATCCGCCCAAAAGGATGTTAATATTTAAACCAGTTCCCAACCAGGAGCACATGCCGAGAGGGTTAGGGACATAATTTCACCACAGACTTATGCAAGAAAGAAAACATCTAAAACCCTTGGGGATGCACAGGGAATACAGATAGTGCAAACTAGTGCTAAAGACCCAGTCAACGCACCATCTCAAAGTCAGATTGATGTGGCTCCAATAAATATGGAGTCACAGCCAAAATCATTAATAATTGAAGCACCTGAAACACCAAATTCACCCACATACTCACTGGATGTAGACATGATTCATACATCACTTCCAAATTCTCCATCTTTAACTCTATTGGAGAAACCAAAAATCCAAGCAAGTGAGCATCATCTTTTAGATGATTTGTTAGCTCACTTGCCAATTCTTTCTAAGTCTATTCAGACATCTATGCCCAAATTTTCATCAATCTGCACAGAGTTTACAATAGTCTCCACTCCAAACTCATTCATTTCTTCTATCCCGGTGGATATTATTCATCCGTCGAGTAGTGATTGTATCTCGATGGATGTGCCTAACAATAGTCATCCGTCGGCTAGCCAAACTACTATCCCGATGGATATTCCTCATCCATCGGGAGCCTCCGCACAACTTAAAATTCCTAAAATTGTCACAAGTGCATATGACTTAGTAGTAGTACAATCACTCTTAGGACTGAGGGCAGGGATTGAATTGAGTGAAAGGCTGGGTTGCTCCCAGGAAAAAGGAGAGAAAATGAGTGAACATATGCAGTCCATTTCTTTAGGACTGGAAAAAGTGAGTGAGGGGAGTCCCATCTTAGATGGTGAAGGTGAGGGTGTGAGGGTGGGAATCCAAGGGGAGCCCTTGATGCAACAAAAGAGAGATTATGAGAAAAATGCAGGTACATGAATGATAAGGGTGGACACCATTGCTAGTGAGTCGATGAATATCAGTGATGGAGAAAGGGAAAGACTATTTCAGCAAGAATAACAAGCTATCATAGTTTATATCTCCCTAGATACTGAGACATTTACTCATCTTGTTACAGCTTATCAAACTCTAGCTGTACAGGGCAATGAGGGGGCTGAAAAGATGCTCAATCTAGTGCACACAACTACTTCTCTACAAAGAGCAAATGATGCAATCACTGTTATGCCATCAACTACTGGTAGTGATTTTGAACTGGCTGAAGACTCATTCGGGGATGCTGGTGGGGATGATGAGGAAGACAGCATGAGCATAGGGGGAGATGCAGACATTCCTTCCTGGATACTAACTAAACAATGTTCCTACTCACATCTCCAATCCACACTATTCAAGCTCATTCATGACACCCAAACAACCATTCAAGCATCTACAAATGCCAGCACAAAGAGATTAATTACAGCACATCTTGAAGCTCTACAGCTGTACAAGGTTCAAGCTCTCCAATACAGTCAAAGTATGGATGAAATAAAGCATGAAGTTTCTGAAGTAAAACATGATTTCATAGCAAGGTTTGATGCTAGACTTCCTGGAACCACCATGAATAAGATAGCTCAAAAACAGAGAAAGGAAGCTGATCTAAATAGAAAGGTTGAGGCCATGGACTCTAGAATATCTGATGTGGAGAAGTCAATGGCCAAGATACTTGCTAATCAGGAAACTCAAACTGCTCTGTTACAATAGTTGGTGGCTGCTCAACTCCCTTCCACTCAATAACTTGATGCTAACAAAAAGGGGGAGAAAGGCTCATCAAGTGAGGGGGAGAAACAGCTCAACATTCAAGTCAGCAAAGTAATTGTGCCAACAATTGCTTTCACTAAGCCACCAGCCATGGACAGCATTGACATCATCAATCTGGCAGCAGCAAAACTGGAATCAAATGACAAACTACTAAAGATTGATGTAGCAGCAGTTGAGAAGGAACTAAAAGAAAAATGGAAAAGAATAGATGAAGAAATTCAACAAAAATTTGGACCAATTCAGAAATTAGACAAAATCTTTAATCATCACTCTAAAGTCAAGCAGATTTTTGTGAATGAGATGAGTTTGAATTATCTGAAAAAGGGTCAAAATTCTTGCATCAAATCTCCAAAGGTAAATCTGGTCATAAAGCCTAAAAGAAACTACTCAAAGTTTTCAGACAAAAATCCTATGGATATTGTGTATGAGATACCTAGGCCAGATGAGAAGAAGCTGTTGGCTAGGTCAATTACATTTTTCAAGGATCTAGCTGATTCAGTACTTAAAAGAAGAATTGCAAAGATCTATAGAAATGATAAGGAAATATGTGTGGTGGCTGGACACCCTCAGCTTGTAGAAGCTAAAAAGGAAGAGAAGGAAATAATCGGGCTAGAAAAGAAGCAAGCCGCCTTAGATGCTAAGAAGCTCAAACAAAAGAAGGAGCAAGCTGCTATCTTGGCCAAACTTCAAGCTGTAAAGACTACAACTGAGATTTCTGCACAACCATCTGTGATTGCTGAACCTCAAGATTAGAAAATGCAACAGGAACTACAACAGAAAAGAAGATTCAGATACAAGCTCCCCTCCAAAAGAAAATTGGACTTCAGTGATGAGGAAATGGAAGATTAAATTCCTAAAAAGTCTACAACTTCAACTTAGACATCAAAACCCTCGATTGTATTTGAAGAATTCAAGGTGGTGGATCCAACTAGGAATATTCATGGTGAGCCCATAATTTCAAAGGATGAGCCAGTAGACTGGGATAGTTTGCCAATTCCTGAACTAAACTTTCCTATCTTCAACAAGCCAAAGAAAATAAAGACTAGAGCAATCAAGAAAGTGAAACCTGTGACTCTTAGATCCAAGACCCTAAACAAATCTGAACCCACAGTCAACAAGGAAGATCTCTTATACATTTGTGACATCAAGGAGTTCTCTGAAATAAACCTCTACTTGGAAGAATTGGAAGAAGTAAGAGGGATTGATGCTTACAGACATCTTCCTGAAAGGCTAGTGTTCAAGTACAAGGGAGGGAAAGAGATCACATGGCCACTTCACATAATTCTTCAGGAAAGCCAATCTGTACTGATAAAGGTCTATTCATCCTTCAAGAATAACTTTAGATTTAATGTGACTGCAAGGATAATAGTCCTAAAGAAAATAGAGGAGCTAAGGAGTAATAGAGCCAAAGATGCACTTCCAAAAACTCTGTCTATTTCCTTCACAGGAAAGAGAGTGCATTTGAGGCCTTATTGGCTAATGGAATTCATGGATGATAAGGGAGTTAGAAGATTCTTCAGACTAGATGACCAACTGAACATCTCTAGCAATGAGACTCTTTTGGAAATGCAAGAAATGTTGGATTTATCTGAAGCTGATGAACTTGAATTCCAGAGACAACTCCAGAATCAGATAGAAGAGAACAACATGAGGCTTGGGAAGAAATCCAGAAAATCAAGGAAATAGATTTATCTACTCAGACTAGAGGAGCACCTTGATAATGATTGTGAGCAACTTTTTGTACACTTTGCTTTGTTAAATTTTCAGTAAATATTGTAGCACTTATCAGTTTTATCTATTACCTTTCAATCTATATCTTTTGGATGTTTTTTATCATCAAGTTTCTCTTAATTTATGGCTATAATTCCAGTAGACATAAATTTGGGGAGATTTTTAGGAATATGTTGTGAACTTGATGATAAGTTAAACAAATCATCTTAGTAGATTTAACTTAGTGAATTTTGTAGCACTCGACGAATGATCAATTATAGTCCCGACGGATAAACTTTATAGTCCCGACGGATGACAGATTAACATCCATCGAGTGAGTAGCTTATGTAATAATATGAACTATAACATATTTCTGCAAACAATTGTATAAGTCAAGTAGATTGCTTAGGGATTTGTAAGTCATGATGACTACTAGATTGATATGCAGAATAGGTTGATTAATTGTAAATATGAGATGTCTTATAATTCTGTATAAGTGAAATGGAGTCAAGTGACATATAGACACCCAACGGATAATCTACAAGACTCCCTACGGATGATCAACAAAGCTTCCCGACGGATGACAAGCATAGACCCGACGGATGATAAAATTCAAATAGCTGTTGACAGTGACAATACAGTCACATGCATCGAGTGTTTTCAAAAAGGAATTTGGAAGCCTGTTAAGGAGGAATTTGAGAACAAAGAAGCATTACCATTTCCATGCAATTGTGAAGATATTCAAAGATGCTGGAATAGAGTAGTAAAGTAGCATGGAGTTAAACTAGATATGTTTTGTTTTATCATCTTGTCTTATTGTCATGTAAACTTGGTGATATATAAACCAAGTGTAGCTAGTAGAATATTCAACTAAGCAAACACATTTTAAAGAGAGATAGAAAAAGCTGTACTTGTCAAGAATTTCTCTATAGTTTGTTAGTTCTACTTGTAAAGCAGTTGTGAGCCATTTTAAGCTACACGGAGTTCTCATACTGATATATATATAGGACGTTTTAGGACCAACAAATATTAATATAAACAGTAGGGAGGGTAATATAGTAAGACTAAGACATGGTATGCATATTATATATAACTAAGTCATGGAAAAACATAAAAATTAACACAAAATATTAAAACATGATATAAACAAGAATATGATTTGAAATTACTTGGAAACACTTTTGATTATATAACTGAAAGCAATCTGCTAGTCTTTATGTACGATTTGAGAAAACTTGAGAATAAACTTCAGAAATATGAACTGTTATCACTGGTACAAGATGTGTATATTATCTGCTCTCTAATTTCAAGTGTGTTTATTACTCTCTTCTTCTTCCTATTGATAGAAGGATGAGGAGTCTAATTTCTTGAAACAACATCATTCTTTTTCTTGTAGTGGAGTTTTGCTTTCCTGAGTGGACAGCTTGACTTGAGTGGGAGCTCCTCTTTTTCTTAGTGGAGGGGCGGCTTTCCTGAGTGGGAGGCTGCTTTCTTCACAGGATTTTGAGTATGATTCCTCTTCCACCGAAAGTTGCTTTGTTTGGAGAATATTGTTGAGTTGGTCTCAGTGGCAATCTTCTTTTGTGTCTTCTTTGTCTTCTTTTGAATAATGCTGAATTAATCTCAGTGGGAAGTGTCTTCTTTATCTTCTTTTGTGTCCTCTGCTTATTTTACGGAGAAATGCTGATATAATGAAAACTAGATACAAAATTTAAATGTTGTACAATATCCCTTTTCAAGTACTTTTTCCCGTTTTACCCCTAATAATTTGGAGTAAAAAAGTATCTATACAAACTGATTACAATAATGAAATAAAGGAAAACTAAACAATATGAAATGATGTAAATTTGCATGAAATTTTTGGGGGTATTTTGGACTTTTTTCTTTTCTTTGTTTTTTTCATCTTTTTTGAGATTTCAATCAGTGGAAACTACAGGGGAAAATATCCCGTGGCAGTCATCTTCGTTGTCTCTCCTAAATGAACCGGACTGTTGTCGTCGTCGGAATCATAAATTGAATTTGCGAGTTGAAGTAAGGATTCTTTGTATTGGCTTCTGGTTTTGCTTGGGCTAATAATGCCTGGGCATTTGATTTTTGGGCAAAGAAAGTGGTAACTTCTTTGTTGTTAATAAAATTTAGACTTGATAACCATTTTTGAATGATCTCTTTGGAAATCTTTTGGTCTTTTTTGAAATTGCTCCACCATTTGACTTTAAAGGAAAACTTGAGAAAACTAGTTATCAAGTCAAAATTTTATTACCAACAAAGAAGTTATCAAGATTTCCAAAGAGATCATTCAAAAATGGTTATCAAGTCAAAATTTTATTACCAACAAAGAAGTTATCACTTTCTTTGCCCAAAAATCAAATGCCTAGGCATTATTAGCCCAAGCAAAAACCAGAAGCCAATACAAAGAATCCTTACTTCACCTCGCAAATTCAATTTAGGATTCTGACGACGACAACAGTCCGGTTCATTTAGGAGATGACAACGAAGATGACTGCCACGGGATATTTTTCCCTGTAGTTTCCACTGATTGAAATCTCGAAAAAGAAGAAAAAAAGAAAAAGAAAAGAAAAAGAGAAGAAAAAAGTCCAAAATACCCCCAAAAATTTCATGCAAATTTACTTCATTTCATATTGTTTAGTTTTCCTTTATTTCATTATTGTAATTAGTTTGTATAGATACTTTTTTACTCCAAATTAATAGGGGTAAAACGGTAAAAAGTACTTAAAAAAAGGATATTGTACAACATTTAAATTTTGTATCTAGTTTTCATTATATCAACATTTCTCCGTAAAATAAGCAGAGGATACAAAAGAAGACTAAGAAGACACTTCCCACTGAGATTAACTCAGCATTATTCAAAAGAAGACAAAGAAGACTCAAAAGAAGATTCCCAGTGAGACCAACTCAGCAATATTCTCCAAACAAAGCAACTTTCGATGGAAGAGGAATCATACTCAAAATCCTGTGAAGAAAGCAGCCTCCCACTCAGGAAAGCAGCCCCTCCACTAAGAAAAAGAGGACCTCCCACTCAAGTCAAGCTGTCCACTCAGGAAAGCAGAACTCCACTACAAGAAAAAGAATGACGCTGTTTCAAGAAATTAGACTCCTCATCCTTCAATAAATAAGAAGAAGAAGAGAGTAATAAACACATTTGAAATTAGAGAGCAGATAATATACACATCTTGTACCAGTGATAGCAGTTCATATTTCCGAAGTTTATTCTCAAGTTTTCTCAAATTGTACACAAAGACTAGCAGATTGCTTTCAGTTATATAATCAAAAGTGTTTCCAAGTAATTTCAAATCATATTCTTGTTCATATCATGTTTTAATATTTTGTGTTAATTATTATGTTTTTCCATGATATATATATATATATATATATCTGGTGGATACATTCAAATCCACCAGAAAGTTTTAAAACCTGTGTTTTATTACTTAGTGTTTCGATTTCAATTATCTTTCAATTTCGTACCTTAGCAAATCAAACATTGTTATATGTATTAAGTAATAATTATTTTAAAATCTTAAAAAGAAGCCAGAATTACATTCAACCCCCCTTCTGTAATTCTTGTTGTATTGTTAGGGAATAACAAAAAATGCTTAAAATTTCCTGAAAATAACACTCTTGCCCCACACACAGACACTGATGTGAGTAACATGCTTGTTTCTATGGGTTATGCTCTTACTGTCACCAGGTTAGGTGAAGTTAGGAGACCAAGCTCTAGGAAAGAATGTAGCTTTCTATGTGACTCTTTTATTAAGGTGTTCTCTGGTAAAGTTAGTAATTTTGATGCTGTAACTTATTCACTTGTTAACATGCTTTATATGTTTCTTAGTGATAAGTATTTCAATTTCAGCAACTCTGTGATGTATGAAATTGGGAGTAAATTAGGGGATATAAAGAAGAGGTCTAAGAACATCTATTATGCTAGATTCATTATAATGACATCTAATTTTGTTTCTGAGAATCTCTTAATTGAGAACCCAATAACAAGCTAGATTGTTGGGTCCAAGAGAGAAGGATTATTACTGATCTTAACAGGGCAAATCACCATATGGAGGTTCCCTTAATCTACATGCCAATCATGGAGTAGCCTCAGGTAAGTGAGGTAAACACTTCTGTCCTTGCTACTTCTCTACTACAAATTTCTTTATCAACAACTGTGGCTATGACATCTGTTGCAGTGACCAAACACGTGGCTACCTAAGCCAAAAAATCCAGAATTTCAAAATCCAAGTCAAAGAAAACCTCCTCTAGCTTCTCTCAAAAGAAGCTAGTTGTAACATCTACTAAAAACCAATAGGGGAATTTGAAGGGAAGTGAGCCCGGTGAGGGATAGGGTGAACATAAAATAAACCCTAAAAATAAGGATGGAGAGGTGTGTGTAACCCAACCTAGCCACACTGCAGTTTCCCAACAAACTGTAGTGCTTAATAAGGATTTAAGCTCTTTACTAGTTTCATCCTCCCAAAAGGATGTTACTATTGAAACAAGCTCTCAACCAAGAGCACAGGCCAAAAGAGTTAGGGACACAGACTCACCCCAAACTTACACTAGAAAGAAGAAATCTAAAACACTTGGGGATACACAGGGTGCACACACTGTGCAAGCTACAATCAAGTACTCAGCTACAACACCTTCTCAAAGTCAGGTTGATGTGACTCCTGTAAATGTGGAGTCACTGCCAAAATATTTACTCATAGAAGCACCTCACACACAAACTCACCCACAAATTCTCTGGATGTGGATATGATTCACACGTCAATTCCTGATTCTTCATCTTTAACTCTCATGGAGAAGACCAAATCTACAGCAAGTGATGATGCCTCTCAACTACTACTTCGATGGATGTTTCTCATCCATTGACTATCACTGCACCACTTGAAATCTCAAATATTGTTACAAGCGCAGATGATTTAGTAGTTGTACAATCACTCGTGGGATTGAGGGAAGGGAGTGAACAGAGTGAGAGGCTGAGTTCCTCTCAGGCGAAAGGAGAGGACAAAAGTGAACCTATGCAAGCTATTTCTTCCAGCTTGGCAAAAGTAAGTGAGTGGAGTTCCACCTTAGAAGTTGAAGGTGAGGGTATGAGGGTGGGAAGCCAAGGAGAGCCCTTGATGCAAGAAAATAGAGAAAATGAGAGAAAAAAGGTATTGTAGAATGGGGAGAGCCCATTGTTAGTGAGTTAAGGGATGTCAATGAGGCTGAAAAACAACAACTTTTTAAACAAGATTATCAACCTATCTTAGACTCTGTTTCTTATGAAGCTGAGGCATTTACTCACCCTGTTCCAGCTTATTAAGTTTTGGCTGAATAGGACAATGAGGCTGCGGAGAGAATTCTCAACTTGGTGCACACAACTACCAAGGATGAAATCAATGCCATGCCCTCCACAGCTGGTGATGATTTTGATTATCCATCTGGTGGTTCTAAAGACAATTTTGGGGATGATGATGATGATGGTGAAGGAGAATTCATGGATATAGGGGGAGATACAGGCCCTAGCTCAAGCATCAACACTCCATCATGGGTTTTTGGCAAAGAATGCAATGAGCATCACTTCAAATCAACTCTCTTTCATATAATTCACCAGAATCAGACAACTCTTCAAACTACCACAAATGCCAACACCAAGAGACTTCTTCAAGCACACCTTGAGTCTCTTCGATTGCACCAAATCCAATCTCTCAAGCAAACTCAGAATGTGACCGAGCTCAAGACAGATATTGGTCAAGTCAAAACGGACATCACTGCAAGATTGAAGGCTACCTTTCCTAACAAAACAATGTTTGATATCAACAAACAACTTAGGAAAAACTCTGATCTAGTTAGCAAGGTGGATTCTTTGGACACTCGGCTCAAGATCCTGGAAACCTCAATCACTCAAATACAACTCCATCAAGCTCAACAAACACTGTTTCTTCAAAAGTTGGTTGCTGCATAAACCTCTACCTCTGCTCAACTTGATGCTAACAAAAAGGGGGAGAAAGATTTTATTATTCCAGTTAGTCAGGGAGAGTTAGTTAGTGAGGGGGAGAAAGTGCTCAACATAAATGTCAACAAGGTGATAGTTCTAGCAGTTAGTCAGGGAGAGTCAGTTAGCGAGGGGGAGAAAGTGCTCAACATAAATGTCATCAAGGTGATAGTTCCAGCAATTTCCTTTACAAAGCCACCAATGCTTGACAGCATTGATTTAATCAACATAGCAGCAGCTGAATTGTAGCTGAATGGAAGCTGGGAGAAGCTTGATATGAACATCAAGAAGAAATTTGGTCCAACTGAGAAACAAGACAAAGCCTTTTCTCATTTCTCTCAACTGAGACCAATTTCAGCCAATGACATGAGCTTAAGGAACATGAAAAGGGGTCAACCCTCAACAATCAAATCTCCAAAGGCCAATATGACTTTTCAGCCAAAGAGAAATTATCCAAAGAACTCATAAAAAAATCCATTTGACTTGACCTATGAAACTCCCAAGCCTGATGGGAAGAAACTGCTTGGAAGGTCTATTGCTTTCTTCAAAGATCCCAGAGATTCAGTGCTAAAGAAAAAGAATTGCTAAAATCTACAGGAATGGAAAATTAATCTGTGTGGTAGCTGGACATCCACAGTTTGCAGAGGCTAAGAAAGAAGAAAATGTGAGGCTCAAACAATAACAAAAGCAAGCTTCTTTAGATGCCAAGAATCAAGCTAAGAAGCCTGCAACCAAAGATCCTGTAGTGAACACTGTGACAGGTGAGACTCATATTGAAGAAAAGCAAGAAGAACCAAAGCAGATTAAGAAAATGAGATACAAACTCAAACCAAAGAGGATACTGGATTTTGATGAAGATAAGGATGAGTACATGCCAACCCAATCTACTACCTCAAGTCAAACAGCCATGCCCATAATGGAACTAGGTGAATTCAAGGTCTATCCTGACAAGAACTTCCATGGTGAAACCATAATTTCCAAGGATGAACCTATAGATTAGGATAGCCTGCCTCTTCCTGATCTAAACATTCCAATCCTATCCAAGCCAAAGAAGACAAAGAAGAGAGTAATCAAGAAGGTCAAGCCTGTCAGACTTTAATCCAAATCATTGGCCAAACCCAAACCAACTGTCAATAAGGGAGATCAACTCTTCATTTGTGACATCAAAGAATTCTCATACACAAATCTTTATCTGGATGAGCTAGAAGAAGTTAGAGCTATTGATAGTTACAAACATCTTCCAGAAAGGTTAGTCTTCCGGTACAAGGGTGGAAGAGAGATGACTTGACCACTTTACATAATTCTCAATGAAGGCTATTCTGTTTTGGTGAAAATTTTCTCCTCAATAAAGAAGAATTTTGGATTCAACATTATTTCCAAGAAAATGATAATGAAAAAAATTGAGGAGATAATGAACAACAGAAAAAAATTCAAATGCACTCCCAAGAGTATTAACAATTCCCTTCACTGCAGAAAAAGTGCATTTGAGGCTATATTGGATAATGGAGTTCAAAGATGAAAAATGCGTCAGAAGATTCTTCAGATTGGAAGATCAGCTAAAGATTTCAAGTAATAAAACTCTCATGGAGATACAAGAAAAGCTAGATCAGATAAATGAGGATGAATCTAAATTCTACAAGCAACTTCAACACCAGATTAAAGAAAACAATGAGAAGTTGGGAAAGAAGTTCAGATAGTCAAGGAGATAATCTAAATCTACCCAGTCTTGAGGAGTACCTTGAAAATGGCTTGTGAGACTGTCTACAAACCTTCCTCTGTATGTTTATCAATATTTACAGCACCTGTCAATTTTATCTACTATAATTCAAACTGTATTCATAGGGTGTTTTATTATCATCAAGTTTCTCTTAATTTATGGCTACAATTCCTGTAGACATTAATTGAGGGAGATTTTTAGGAATATGTTGTGTACTTGATGATAAGTTAAACAAAACACATAGTAGATTTAATTCAGTAGTTTTGTACCCTTCAACGGATGATCACTTTAACATCTGTTGAAAGGGTAGCTTATGTATTAATAAGTTTTGTAGCACATTTCTATATATGGTAATGCCTTAGAGAACCAGATGTTGTAGAATGTTTTAAGTCGATTCATATACAAGAGAGGTTGGATAATTGTAAATATTAGATGCCTTGTAATCTTGTATAAATGAAATGGAGTCAACTACCATGAAGCTAGCCTCAATGGATGTTCCAAAAGGCTTCAACGGATAATCAACTAATGTCTCAACGGATGATCAACCAGACTCTCAATAGATGTTCCACAAAGCTTCAACGGATAATCTAACTGAGTTCCAATGGATGAACAAATTCAAAAGAGCAGTTGATAGTGACTTGAAAGTCACATGTGTTGATTGTATGCAAAAGGAATTTTGCAGCCTATTATCAGGTTTTAGAGAACAAATAAGCATTTCCATTTCCATGCTTGACTAAAGACACTCAAAGATGCTTGACTGAGAAATGAAGGAGCATGAAATTAGAATAAAAACATTTTGTCTTATTTGTTTGTCTGTTTATCATGTAACTTGGTGATATATAAACCAAGTGTAGCAAGTAGAACAATATCCAAGTTAGTAAGCAATTACTAGAGAAATAGATAAAGCTATATCTGTAAAGAATTTCTCTGTTCTTGTGAGTTCAACTTGTAAGCAACTATGTGCAACTACATTGCATCACAGAGTTTTCAAATTAATTTATATCTCTGGTGGATAAATTCAATCCACCATAAAGTTTTTAAATACTTGTATTTGATTAGATTATGTTTGATTTCTTCAATACTTTCATTCCGCACTTTAGCCAAATTAAACACTGATATACATTCATTGTAGAACAGTTCTTAAAATTGAAAAAGTAGCCAGAATTACATTCAACCGCCCCTTCTGTAATTTTTTGTTAGATTGTTTTAAAATAACATGACCCTTGAGAATCTGCCTACTTGAATGTTTAGAAAATATTCATCTTTTAATATTCAACTCAACCTCTTTTGCTTGACTTGATTTGACCTTTGTTCAAACATCTCTATCTCCTTGGCATAGTGCCTTTCCTTTTCCTCCCTCTTAGCCTTTATTTTTGCATGTCTTTCAATCCTCTCTCTCAGCCTCTCAAACATCACAGCCTTCCACATCCTTGTACTTGTATCCTTGTCCTTCGTCAAGCTAATCACCCTCTTCAATTTTGTGGTTGAAAATTTTTCGATTACCTCCCTGCTAAGCAAAATGAAAGACCCATCCAAATAGTAGATTCTGACTTCTGACAAAGAGACAACCTAAACTTTGACTATTTCTTTAGATAGTTGTTGAAAATAGTCATCATCTGTTATGCTCATGTTTAGAGGTAGAAAATCATCTTGATTAAAGCAGTTCTAGATGACACCAGCATCATATTGCATTTTCTTTGATTTTCTCCCAACAGTCTTGAAGTGAGTTTTGATTGGAGGCTTAAATGAAGGTAGGTTTGAGATTTTCTTTACTGTGAATTGGCTGGCTTCTGTTAGGGCTGAAATACGCGCTAATATTTACGCAAGTATACATGATCGCAAGTAATATAGAATTAATTCTAGTTCATTCCCACATGGATTGGTTTAGGTTAACTTTAATCAATATATCTATGCAACAATGATATGGTTATTATCCAATGCTAAGACGAATAATAAATTGAGGTTGTTTATAACTATAATTAACTAAGAGATTACACTAAAGAACATAAACTAAGAGATTAAAGAGAGTTGAATACTATATGACACAAACATGGGATTATAACTTCATTAAATACTTTATTCAATAGCCTTTTCATTCTTAACCTTATCATATAATGGTGATGACACTAATCAGATAACACGAAACTGATAAACGCCAACTTTCGTTGTACGAATACTGTACTACCAGACATCCACAAAAGAGATAGAAGATGAATAGACACCAATTATATTGAGACTCTATATGTCTATAGAATTTGATAACATAACAGTTTAATGCACAAGTTATCTATCGTGATTACATAGGGCAAGTAAGATGGTTAAAGTTACCTACGAATCATGCATAACAAATACATGAACCTATGCTAGCATGGCAAGTTCTAAACCCTTAAATTCACTTTTGCTTCATTAAAGATTAAGACACTATCTTATAAGTTCGCGACGCTCATAAGACAAATAAGCACAACCATTACTAGGTTATTATACAATCACCACACACTAAGGCGTGGAAACAAATCAACTAAAGAAATCCATAAATAAATCCGTTCGAATCCCACGATAACGATTAGCCCATAATTAGACTCATCATTAACGTGGGTTCCGATGAAAGCATGTTATATAAATGTAGTCTTTATACTGAATAAATAATAAACCAAGTACGAAACAAGAGTATAGGTTCACGAATAAGAAAACTAGCATCCAAGTTTATAACTTAAAACAAAGAATCACAAGTATAAACTAGATCCTCTTCGCCTTGGTTGAATTGTGCTCTACAGTCTTCTTACGCATTCTCCTTAAGCTCTGGTACGTTTTCTTATGAAAAATTACCTTAAGTTATATATATATATATATATATATATATATATATATATACCAGCCCATGCAGAGTAGAAGTCTTCTGGATCAGAATCAGAGGAGAATAAGGATTCTAAAATCCCGACCCAGCGCGGCCGCGCACTTGACAAGCGCGGGCGCGCTTGACCAGCGCGGGCGCGCTTGACCAGCGCGAGCGCGCTTGACCAGCGCGGGCACGCTGAGTTTCTGTTCTTTGAGCGCGGGCGCGCGCTACCACATCGCGGGCGCGCTGACTCTCTGGAGAATTTTCTGACTTCTTCTTTTTTTGCTGATTTGAGTTGGTCTTTTCACGAGCTTTTATTCTGTACATCATCCTAAAACCATATTAGCATCAAAACAATGCAAATTCACCTGTATTCCTGATAAATGCCTGAAATGCAAAAATACTACAAAACACGTTAAAACACTATCAACTTGAGTACAAAACACCAATTTAAAGATTTACAGAGCGTTATAAAGTGATATAAATGACACTCAACATACCCCCAAACTTTGAATCAATGCTTGTCCTCAAGCATAAATAGACTCAAAGAATAAAAAATAAAAATGCATGAATGCTAACTTTATGAATTCAATGATCCCCATAGAATAACTAAACCAATCAACAAGCAACATCTTAACAAATACAGTTATTCGCACAAAGATCAATAAATTCCACAAATCAACTTACAAGCCAAAAACGTTCATGTGTGTAAATGCTTACAGATATACTATCGCAACTAGATCAATAATCATGACTCACTACTCATCAAAGCAATCGCAAGGTTATAAATAGAATAAAAGTTAAACTTAAAATAACTTATAACACTTCAATTCTTATATCGGAGTTTTACATGGATTTATGCTTTTATTCACAACATAAAATAATCCAAATATGCATATTTGACTGTGCAATGAGTGAGGTCTACAAAAGACTTATACAATAATACCCATATAGCGAGCATTAGGTTAGTGGATCCCAGACTATAAAAAGCCTTAGGTCACTAGGCACAAAATCTCCTAAGAACTTAATAACTCGAGTATTAAAGAGCCCACTCGTGATCAATTATGCATAAACACATATTTTTATTATTTTTTCTCTTTTTTTCCACAAATTTCTGAACAAGTGCATTTCGCTCCATCTCGTTCAACCCTAGACTACTCATATACAATAAGTCGGCTACTAGCCATTTGACACCTAGCCACAACACTAGCAATGAAATCCAATTTTCTCCAATTTTTAAATATCCATGTTATTTTACCATTAAGAGAATATCCTAAATTCTAAATATAAACAAGCGATTAAACTTTGATAAACAAATAAACCATGACCATGATCTAGCCCTCAAACAACCTATAAGACTTAGTGAAATACAATTGTCTCTAGTATGCAAATCAACTCGATAAGACTTAACATTACTAAGCATGACATCATTACACTAGCATCAATACCACAAATCAATCGGAAAAATCATCTAAGGGATCATGTTATTATGCAAATGCATGAAACTATATGAAACAACTACAGTAAAAACTACAAAAAAAACTATTATATGGAAAATATGCAACTATATGAACTAAACTATCATGAACATGCAAACTATATGTGACTCACCCAAAACACATAATCCTTAACTACTACCCCCAAACTTAAAATATTCACTGTCCTCAGTGAAGGTAATAGCAAGGAATTAGACATACCTAATCAGAAACAGGGTCATCACCCTCAAGGAGTGGAGTGTCAGGAGTGTCTCGAGGTGGATACACAGAGTCCTCACCGAATACTGGCCACTGGATGTCAACTCCTGTGGCTCTGAATACATTCCCCAATGCCTGGGTGAGGTCATGTGCAAACCTGCTATTGATGTCATGCATCACATTCATCCTCCTAGCTAAACGCCTATATTGCGTCGTACTCAAACCAGCACTACCCTGTGCTTCCTCTTGTTGTGATCCCGAAGGACCAGCCTCCTCTCCCCACTGAGTTCTCCAAGATGCTTGACGAGCCTGCGAAGTCCCACCAACATAAGTCTGATCCGCTGGCCTTCCACCTGGAAGATGGTCATAAGAATATCCAAGCCCCTTACGATCGGGCTTTCCACCATACCACTCTGTCATATTCAACAGCGTCGAACTATCAATCGGAGCACTAGGGAGCTGCAGCTGCTCATGTGCGGGCCAATGAACGCCAACCGCCACACACAACTTCATCACAATGGACGCATAGGGTATCGAACCCGTAGTACTCCCTCGCAAAAACCTCAGAATACCCTGATGGATAACCATCCCAAGATCCACATAGTCTCCCTGCAGAATACCCCACAACAAACGCGTACGCTCCACAGTAATCTCATGCACGTGAGAAGATGGCATGATGTTAGCATAAATAAAAGAATTCAATGCATGTGCAAACCTGTTCATGCACAAAGCAGAGAACGTGGCATACTCATTCGTGCCCTTCTTGAAGTTCCAATGAGTCTCAGGCACACACAAGGTAGCAACAATCAAATCCAAGTTAAACTCCTCCCGATTCTTCTCGTTCCAGTTCTTCTGATCAGGCCTCCTCTCGGGCTGCTCAATTGCCCTATGAATAGCCTCAGCACTGTACTCCACTGTCATTCCCTTAACCACCGTGAAACTGTTCTTCTCCGCCTTAACATTCGCGTAGAACTCACACACCACACTCATGGGCACAGCAGCGGGTGTCTCGCAAAAAGCAACCCATCCCATCTCTAAGATCATCTCCAACAACTTACCATCTTTCCCCGATGGCAGAAAACCATGCTCCTTGGATATAGGCTTCGAAAGCAGCCTCACATACTCCGCCTCAGCCTCCGAAGTTGAAAGTCTAGGCCTCACATCACCTGCACTTGAAGAATCAGTGGTGTTGCTACTTACTTGAGTTTGTTGTCTTTTTGGTGCCATTGAGATTGAATAAGACTGAGAGAATAGAAGTTTGTAAGAGAGATTTGTGTGTTTGATAGTTTTGAGAAGTGATGGAGAAGTTTGTGTATAAGTGTATGTATATATAGGAGATTGGGAGATAATTACTTATGAAAAAGGAGTGGGAATTGATTATGGGAATAATGAGAATAATGGGTTTGATTTGGAGAGGAAAATTTGGGATGTGGGTGAGTAAAATTCGGGTGGGAATTGATTTTGTATTAAAATTCCCGAATTTGCACTCACTCTGACTTATATTTTTTTCAAACACAGGGACTTAGCGCGGCCGTGTGCTACCTTGGCGGGGGTGCGCTGTGCTTCTGAAATTTCAGCCTGGCCGCCTCGTCAGGCAACGCGGGCGCGCGCAATTTCTGGAATTTTAGCGCGGCCGCTCCGCTCTACAGCGTGGGCGCGCCGTGCGTAGTTGGCCCAGATTTTTTCTGTTTTTCTATTTTATTATGTTTTTTCTTTTCTTTCTGCTTCCTCTATCTACTAATGTATAACAGACTTGGGTTGCCTCCCAAGAAGCGCTTGGTTTACATCGCTAGCTTGATGTAGAATCTCGAGATCAAGTAGACAATAGAATGGCACTAACCACCTCACAGTTTGCCGTATCCCCATAGTAGTGCTTCAACCTCTGACCATTTAACTTGAATGCTTGACCTGAATCATTCAAAAATCTCCACAGCTCCATATCGAAACACAGTTTTGATTATGAAAGGCTCGGACCATCTCGACTTCAATTTCCCAGGAAAAAGACGGAGACTAGAGTTAAATAACAGAACTTGTTGTCCCGACACAAATGACTTGAGCACTAGACCCCTATCATGCCACCTCTTGACTTTCTTTTTGAACATTTTATTATTTCATACGCTTGAAGCTGAAATTCATCAAGTTCATTCAATTGAAGCATTCTTTTCTTACCAGCTGCATCAAAATCAAAGTTTAACTTCTTCAAAGCCCAATACGCTTTATGCTCGAGCTCCACAGGAAAATGACACCCTTTACCATAAACCAACTGAAACGATGACATTCCCAACGGAGTCTTGTATGTTGTTCTATATGTCCAAACAGCTTCATCAAGCTTCAAAGACCAATCCTTCCTTGATGGACACACAACTTTCTCTAGAATATGCTTGATCTCTCTATTGGACACCTCAGCTTGACCATTAGTCTGAGGATGGTAGGCTGTAGCAATGTGATGATTCACATTATACCTTTGCATCATGACAGTGAACTTGTGATTGCAAAAATGTGATCCGTCATCACTGATTATGACTCTTGGAGTCCCAAATCGTGTGAATATCTGCTTATGAAGAAAATTAAGCACTACCTTCACATCATTTGTTGGTAAATCCTTGACTTCTACCAATTTTGACACATAATCGACCGCCAACAAGATATACTGATTATTGCAAGATGAGACAAATGACCCCATGAAGTCGATTCCCCAAACATCAAAGACTTCAACCTCAAGAAGCATATTAAGAGGCATCTCATCCCTCTTGAACATATTACCCACACGTTGGCATTGATCACACTTCAAAACAAAGTGATGCGCATCCTTAAACAATGTAGGCCAGAAGAATCCCACTTGAAGGACACGAGCTACTGTCTTCTCTCCACCATAGTGGCCTCCATAAAAAGTTGAATGACAGTCTCGCAAGATCCCCCACCTCCGTTTCGCTGTACGGAATACATCTTCTGATGATTTGGTCAGCTCCTTGCCTAAACATATATGGTTCATCCCACATGTACCACTTCAACTCGTGAAGAAACTTCTTCCTTTGAGCGTACGACAAGTCTGGAGGAATGATATTACTCACAAGGTAGTTCACAATGTCTACAAACCATGGTTCTTCCTCTTGCACTCCAAATAGTTGCTCATCGGGAAAAGACACATTTATCAATGTCTTATCCTGTGAAGTTGCACTTGGATCTTCCAACCGAGAGAGATGATCAACGACTTGATTCTCAGTACCTTTTTTGTCCTTGATCTCTAACTCAAATTCCTGAATTAAAAGAACCCATCTAATAAATCTAGGCTTCGAGTTCTTCTTCGAGATGAGATATCAAACTGCAGCGTGATCCGTGAAAACTGTCACCTTCGTCCCAAGCAAATAAGATCGAAACTTCTCAAGACCGTAGACAATGGCCAAAAGTTCTTTCTCGGTAGTAGTATAATTTAGTTGAGCACCATTGAGGGTCTTACTAGCATAGTAGACCACATGAATTATATTGTTCTATCTCTGCCCAAGAATTGCTCCAACTGCATAGTCACTTGCATCGCACATCATCTCAAAAAGTTCATTCCAATCAGGTGCAGTTATGACAGTTTCCGTGATTAAACTCTTCTTCAAGAACTCAAAAGTGGCTAGGCACTCGTGATCTGATCTAACAGAAATCCTGCATCACATATTGAGCGCAGCTGATATGCAGCTATAGCTAGACGATCATACATCAAAGTTGAACGGGACATCCTTCTCCGGAAGATTGCACAAGGGTTTAGAAAGTTTTGAAAAGTCCTTGATGAACCGCCTATAGAAACCCGCATGACCAAGAAAGCTGCGAACTTCCTTAACAGAAATTGGTGGAGGCAGATTTTCAATGACCCCCACCTTGGCTTTGTCCACCTCAAGACCTTTACAAGAGACCTTATGACCAAGAATAATGCCCTGTCACACCATAAAGTGACATTTCTCCCAGTTGAGAACTAGATTGGTCTCAACACACCTTTTAAGAACGTCGCCAAGATTCTGCAAGCATTCATTAAATGAATCACAAAACACAGAGAAATCATACATGAACACCTCTATATTTTGACCAATTATGTCAGAGAAGATAGCCATCATGCATATCTGAAATGTGGCAGGTGCACCACACAACCCAAAAGAAACTCTTCTAAAGGCGAAAGTACCAAACGGACAAGTGAAAATGGTCTTTTCCTGATCTTTCGGAGCAATGCAAATCTGATTATAGCCCGAATATCCATCCAGAAGATAGTAGTACTCATGCTCAGCCAACCTGTCAAGTATCTGATCAATAAAAGGCAGCGACGCCAAAAACTTGTTAGGGCTAAAACACACGCTAATATTCACGCAAGTATACGCGATCGCAAGTAATATAGAATTAATTCTAGTTCGTTCCCACATGGATTGGTTTAGGTTAACTTTAATCAATGTATCTATGCAACAATGGTATGGTTATTATCCAATGCTAAGACGAATAACAAATTGAGGTTGTTTATTACTACAATTAACTAAGAGATTATACTAAAGAACATAAACTAAGAGATTAAAGAGAGTTGAATACTATATGACATTAACATGGGTTTCTAACTTCATTAAATACTTCATTCAATAGCCTTTTCGTTCTTAACCTTAGCATGTAATGGTGATGACACTAATCAGATAACACGAAACTGATAAACGCCAACTTTCGTTGTACGAATACCATATTACCCGACATCCACAAAAGAGATAGAAACTGAATAGACACCAATTATATTGAGACCCTATATGTCTATAGAATTTGACAATATAACGGTTTAATGCACAAGTTATCTATCGTGATTACATAGGGAAAGTAGGATGGTTAAAATTACCTACGAATGATGTATAACAAACACGTAAACAAATGCTAGCATGGTAAGTTCTAAACCCTTAAATTCATTTTCACTTCATTAAAGATTAACACATTATCTTATAAGTTTGCGACGCTCATAAGACGAATAAGCACAACCATTACTAGGTTATCATACAATCACCACACACTAAGGCATCGAAACAGATTAACTAAAGAAATCAATAAATAAATCCGTTAGAACCCCATGATAACGATTAGCCTATAATCGGACTCATCATCAACGTGGGTTCTGATGAAAGTATGGTAAAATAAATGTAGTCATTATACTAAATAAATAATAAACCAAGTATGAAACAAGAGTATAGGTTCACGAATAAGAAAACTAGCATCCAAGCTTACAACTTAATATAAAGAATCACAAGTATAAACTAGATCTTCTTCGCCTTGGTTGAATTGTGCTCTACGGTCTTCTTACGCCTTCTCCTTAAGCTCTGGTACGTCTTCTTATGAGAAACGACCTTATGTTATATATATAGCAGCCCATACAGCGTAGAAGTCTTCTGGATCAAAATTAGAGGAGAATCAGGATTCTGAAATCCCGACCCGCTGCAGCCGCGCGCTTAACCAGCACGGGTGCACTGAGTTTTTGTTCTTTGGGCGTGGCTGCACGCTATCACAGTGCGGGCGCGCTGACTCTCTGGAGAATTTTATGACTTCTTCTTTTCTTGCTGATTTGAGTTGGTCTTTTTATGAGCTTTTATTCTAGACATCATCTTAACACCATATTAGCATCAAAACAATGCTAATTCACCTGTATTCCTGTTAAATGCCTGAAATGAAAAAATACTACAAAAACACGTTAAAAACACTGACAACTTGAGTACAAAACACCAATTCAAAGCTTTACAGAGTGTTATAAAGTGACATAAATGACACTCAACAGCTTCGATAGGAATTTTATGACTTCTTCTTTTCTTGCTGATTTGAGTTGGTCTTTTTATGAGCTTTTATTCTAGACATCATCCTAACACCATATTAGCATTAAAACAATGCTAATTCACCTGTATTCCTGTTAAATGCCTGAAATGAAAAAATACTACAAAAACACGTTAAAAACACTGACAACTTGAGTACAAAACACCAATTCAAAGCTTTACTGAGTGTTATAAAGTGACATAAATGACACTCAACAGCTTCGATAGGAATCTTGAGCAAAGAGTTTACAGTTTATTTGAATATGAATTTAGGCTTTAGAGATTAGATTGGTTGAGAGTTTGTTTCGCTAGGTTTGGAGATTTGAGTTGGTTTGATTTTTGAAACTTTTATTTCCAGGACACTTCTTTGTATCCCTTCTCCGTCTCATCTCTTTTTCTTCCCATCATCCTTCTTATCTCACTTACTTTTTTTTCTCATACCTTGCTGCCTGTTTCTTTAGAAGATTGACTTGGATTTGAGCCAGAAGATTTGTGCTCATCCTTCTCTTGCACATCATCATCCAAACTATCTTTAGTGTTAATTTGGGCTCTAGGCAATAGGTCATCAACATTTCTCAAATATTTCCCAAATATCTTGATCACTTCTTCATCTTTTACGGTCCTGGTCGTCTTTGTTTTCAAATCAGTCTCTAGTGTCATTATCAGCCTCAAGTTCCCCATGACACTGTGCTTTGCAATCATGAAATATCTGCACTATTTGGTTGATGAACAGATGTAGGTCACTCCCTTGCTAGGTTGGAGATATGCTTTTGGAAAAGTAGCTACCTAAGCCTTCTTGAGTTCACTTAGCAAGAGAGTATCATCTGGAATCACCCTGTTAACTTTGTTGATTAGGATGTCCAGCTCAGATGATCTTTTAAATATGAGATAGTTGAGAGACACCTGCATACATATATCCATACCTGAGTCATTTATGTTTGCAACAATCCTCCTCTCTTTAAAGTTATATCTTTTCACCATTATCACCTTTAGAAAGTTGATATTTATATCTAAAGATTTTTGTAGGTGAAGAAGTTGTTAGTTAGAGAAACCCTGAGAGCCCTGAGCAATTTATCAATTTTTTTATCCAAACAGGGTCCCTCAGCTGCTTTCTTTAGTCTCTCTGCCCCAACATCAACTTGACGTTTCTGAACTATGGTTTGGCTGGATGATTTTAGCAGTCTAGCTTCTATCTTTCTCTTAGTCTTGGTAGCAGGAAAGATTAGAGGACTAGGAATTTCAGGCCTAACTACTTTTGGCAATGTAGGAAGAGGAATGTTCAAAGCTCCCATAATAGGTCCCTGAGAGACAGAAATTTGCATTTGTAGATGTTTGTGGGTGTCTACTAGGGACTTGATATCTTGCTTTTGACTTTGCACCAAATATGTCAATTGGGAAACTTAAGTTATCAAAGAGTCATTGGAAGACTGTATAGATGAGAGTAGAGCTTGTAGGTTTTGGATTTGTAGGTTTGTTAATGTAGACAAGGGTTGTTGTGAGTTTGATGCTGCCAAAGGACCAACAAAATTCTGCACAGCATTCTTGACTTCCTTTATGACCAAGGATGAAGGTTCAAATCTAGCATTTTAAAGTTGATCCAGTTTGACCTTGGAGTCATTATTTTGAGTGATTTGCTTCTGGATCACTTCATGTAGAGCTATGAAAGACTCCCTGTAACACCCCCAGATCCGGGGTCGGGAATCCGGGTTGTCACGGTCTTTCTTTCCACAATATCACTTTACTTAATTAATAATAAATACCCTCATGCTGTGACCCCACACTAACACACACCACAACTCGTTATAGTCTCAGAGATGAAATTGAAATAAGTACAAGTCTTTGAATCCACAATTTAAAATTATTACAACCCAAAATGATTACTTGATAATTTACAGTTAATTGCCATTATCTGCCACAAGTTATAATTATACATAATTGGATTCTCAAAAGTAGATGGTCTAAACTACAATGGATCTACCTCTGCAGCTATAGCAGCTACAATATCAGCGGGAAGACGCGGGACGCTTCCCACGCGCTTGCGCTGGGTCTGCTGGAGTCTGGCCATCTCTCCTAACTGTTGTTGTGTGATGAAGAAATAAAGCAAGAGTGAGCCTTACAGCTCGCAAGATAATATGTAGTGATAACTATAATACAAGTATCTAAATGGATACTTACTAGAATCTTTATCGTGTGTAAGATAATTACTTACTAGATATAAGTAAAAACAAGGAATGAAGTTACCAATACTTCCCCACACTTATATCATTTATAAAGTTACTTGAACTATCACCGTTCAAAGTATTATAAGATTCACGAGGTCATCTTATAGATGAGACCACAAATAAAACTTGAAAATATTTGATCTTTGAAATATTTTGAAAAGAGATGAAGTTACGAGATACTTCATTCAATGGATACACCAATAAAAATGTTTGACCCTGTCAATGCTTCGGCAACCACCCATTAGTAGCCTTTCGATCGAAATGCTACGGGTAGTGTTGCAGAATTATCCAAATGGATGATGAACTCATTACGGGAGTTTACCGCGCCAGGAAGACCACTTACGATGATCAGTCGTAGTAGTACAACCCCACCATTTTCTACATGTAGAGGAGAACCTGTCGGATTTACTTGTCAACCGAACACTGAACTCCTAAGGAATGGACCGCCTTAGCGGAACTTCCAGGCCATTTGGGCCAATATAATAAGGCTGGGCCGGCGCTACTCGACCACTTACGCCACTCCTAGTTCAGATGAAATCCATGACTCTGAAACGTAAAGCTCGTTTCCCCCTTTCCCCAAGTAGAAACTTGTTGATACGGCTCCACCAAGAAGTCGTATCTAGTTGGAAAGGAAAACTCACCGATATTTCCCAGGCGATGCCTGTTAATGGATTAACTTGTTCCAAGAATTTTACTTCCCGAATATTGGGTAAGTAATCAAAAACTCTTTTACCAAGACAGCAACCTTGTTGCGAATATAAAACACACCACCGAGCCGGATCCCCCATGTTTTGAGCGAGTATTTAAATCTCCTTTTTAAAAGGAAGATTTTAAATATAAAAATAGTTTTGGGATCCGCTCTAACTTTTGAAAATCATTTTAAAGACTCGAAAACACTTTAAAGAGTGTTTGGAGTAAAACTGATTTAATGAAGTAAATCAGTCCCCAGAATATTTAGAAAATGTCTGAATATTATTATTTAAATAATATTCCCATAAAAAAAATAATCTTTATAAAATAATTGAAGTAGAAGTATTAAAACTTATACTTGAAATGAATAGCAAATAATCAAAGATATACTTATACGAAAGTAATATCTTTATTTGAATAATCAAAAATAAGTTTGATTATCGACACCTTATTCTTTAATAAAATAAAGAATATATCTCAGCAAATAATCGGAGTCATAGATCCTCAAATGAATATTCAAATAATATTCAATAAATAAAATAAGCTGAGTCATAATACCTCGAATGAATATTATAAATAATATTCATTAAATAAAAGAAAGGAGTCATACATCCTCAAATGAATATTCAAATAATATTCAATAAATAAAATAAGCTGAGTCATAATACCTCGAATGAATATTATAAATAATATTCATTAAATAAAATAAAGGAGTCATACATCCTCAAATGAATATTCAAATAATATTCAATAAATAAAATGAAGTTTAAAGCTATCGAATAAACCTTATTCGATTTATAGTTTGGAAAACTATAACCAGATATATATATATAAATATATATATATATATATATATATATATATATATATCCATATCCATATTAAATCTACTCGGGATCCTCGACTCCCGGTTTTAGAAAATATTTTCACCCTTGGGTCCCTATACTAAGGGTATATGCAAGATACAACTATCCTCTAGCATAGGTATTATCAAATAAACCAACAGATATACATCTCAAGAATATAAAACAGGCATGCATATATACCATATCACATGCTACAATATATCGCAACATTTGCTAAATAACAATCATGCAATATCGCAAGATAATGCATATACATACATTTACATCACAACAACAGTGTATCGGATAGAATACTTGCCTGAGCGACTTGGGGGTGAGAAAGGCTCGGGACGAGTCTGGCAACCTATAAACAACAAGTAAGTTGGAATTAAACCAAAATCACTTGTAAGTCTATGCTTTAACTAACTTAGACTCTAATGCTAGTTTTACGCTCACCGATTCGCTTAGGTCACTCGGGTACCCTCGGCTCCACCATTTTTAATAACTTGACCTTTACGAGTTTTAACGCGATTCCTTCGCGAATGACTTACCAACTGCCTAACACACTTACCATAAATGTTTCATACATTAATTAATCCTTTTTGGTCTTTAACCTACATTCCAAAGTAAGGCGAGGGAAAAAGTTTCGTTCGTGAAACACCGTTACTTGAAACGGTCGTTTCTCCTAAACCGTAAATCGGAATCGGACGAACTACATATCAAAACGAAGCTCGTAACATGAGCTATCTAAACATGGCAGTGGTCACAATTTAACAGGGGGTTCTCGGGTCCTAATGCTATGCACAAAACAGTCCAAAGAAAATCGGACATTACGACGGCTATGTTTACGCGATTTCCCATTTTTAAAACTACCCACAATCATCACAAACCATCCTCAAATCCACACACATCAAACACCCATCCTTACCACATCATAACAATCCCAAACAATTCAATATTACTCATTCATACATATGCTTAACCTAACTTTAATCATGCTTTAAGTTTCTTTAAATCAAAACCACTAAATTATCATTTCATTTCACCACCATTCCAAATCTCAACTCTAAACATAACAACAAGATACCATAACATCTTACTCATCAAAATCACTTTATAATATATATGAACCTAGGGTTTGAAAGTGGTATACCTTCCTTGGATTGGTGGGTGAAGCTAGGAAGCCTTAATAAGCTTGGAGTAGTCTTAAGAAAGCTTGGATCTTCAAGAAAACAAGAAAAAAAACTCAAGTTAAAACTTGAAAACACTATTCATTGTCTTCTTCATTGATTAAATGGAGAAGCTAGAGCAAGAATTAATGGCTTAAACTTATGATATAGCCATTACTAAGCATAAAGAAGGTTAGGGAATTTTCTTACCAATTAAGGATGCTTGGATCTTGATTTTTGAAAATTTATGCCTTGGAAAATGAAGAAGGCCGAGAGCAAATATGAGGAATATGCCTTGGCTGATTTTTTGATGAAATGATTTGCTAGTTGGTTGGCTTGTTTTTGTTTTCCATTTAGCAAATTACCACCTTGTCCTTGCATTTGTGTGGTCCTAAATCAACCACACCTCCTTCCTTCCATGTCATGCTTATGTCACCCCTATGATGTCATCCTCCCTTCCTTGTCTCCTTTCTATTGGTTGGATGACATCACTCCCCTTAAACCCTTTGATTAACTTCCTAATCGTTTGCCTAATGACCGCTGATCTGTTGTACGGTTCGCTTAACTTTCGTTCTCGTTTATCGTTTGAAGGATCATACCCGGGATCTTATTACTTAGGTTCCCTTAACCTTTCTCAATACATTATATTCCTTTTTATGATCCTCTATTATAATCCTTTAATTTAAATCCTTTTTATTTTGTTACCTTATACTCAATTCTCTCCGTATCTTGTGGATTTCCGGGAAAAACCAAAGTGTTCGGAATTGGGTTCTGACGATATTTACATACACTTATATACTTCATATAGTACTAATAAAATCCCAGAATATCCATAACAGAACCCCTACATAGTGTGGCGTGAAAAGTTTTCTCATTCAGCTAAAACACTATTCACAAGGGTTACAAAAAGTTGAAAAAATTTTGGGGTTATTACAGTCTCCCCTCCTTAAAAGGATTCCGTCCCGGAATCAAACAGAAAACAATTGGGGGTACTTTTCTAGCATTGCGCTCTCTAGTTCCCAAGTCGATTCTTCCACATTATGATTCTGCCATAGTACTCTGACTAGCTTGATCACCTTGTTCCGAAGCACCTGCTCCTTCTTATCCATAATCCTTACTGGCTTCTCCACGTAAGTTAGATCTGGCTGCATATCCACCTGCTCGTACTCCACTATGTGCCTGGCATCTCGATGATACCTCCTTAGCATTGACACGTGGAACACATTATGAACTTGTTGCAAATTAGGGGGTAGGGCTAGCTCGTAAGCTAACTTTCCAATCCGTCTTAATATCTCAAAAGGTCCAATGTATCTTGGGCTTAGTTTTCCTTTCTTTCCGAACCTCATTAATCCCTTCCAAGGGGATACTTTCAACAGTACTAAGTCCCCTACTTCATATTCCTTGTCCTTTCGGGCTAGGTCTGCATATTTCTTTTGTCTGTCTTGGGCTGCTACAAGTCGCCCTCTGATAAGATCCACTATATCTTTGGTCCTTTGGACCACTTCGGGTCCGAGCATCTTCCGCTCTCCTACTTCATCCCAGTATAAGGGAGATCGACACCTTCTTCCGTACAGAGCCTCATAAGGCGGCATCCCGATGCTAGCATGAAAGCTATTGTTATAAGAAAACTCGATCAACGGCAGGTGATCATCCCAACTTCCTTTAAAGTCTATTGCACAGACTCTCAACATATCCTCTAGTGTCTGGATGGTCCTTTCACTCTGCCCATCTGTCTGGGGATGATACGCGGTACTCATATTTAACTTGGTCCCCGCACATTCCTGAAAGCTCCTCCAAAATCTGGAGTTGAACCTTGGGTCTCGGTCTGAGACAATGGACGCTGGGACTCCATGTCGCGTCACTATTTCCTTAAGGTAAATGTCCACCAGTCTATCGACTGTATATCTCTCGTTGATAGGAATGAAATGAGCTGACTTTGTCAGTCGGTCTATAATTACCCAAATGGCGTCGTGATTGGCTTTCGTCCTTGGCAAGCCTACAACAAAATCCATCGCTATCTGTTCCCATTTCCATTCGGGAATCTCCAGGGGTCGCAAAAGTCCACTGGGTCTCTGGTGCTCTGCCTTTACTCTTTGGCAAGTCAAACACTTGTTCACCCATTCTGCTACGTCCCTCTTCATGTTGGGCCACCAGTAATATTCCTTCAAATCCCTATACATCTTGGTACTTCCTGGGTGAATGGAATACCTTGAACTATGGCTTTCATCCAAAATCTCATCTTTAAGTTCTTGAACATTCGGAACCCAAATTCGGTAGGAGTACCTCATTATCCCTTTATCATCTTTCTCAGTATGGATCTCTTCTCCAGTCATTGACTTTCTGTCTTCATTCATTATTTTCTCTTGGCACAATCTGATCTTTTCCAATAATTCTGGCTGCATTGAGATCTCAAAAAGCTTTTCAGTTCCGGTTCCGGTTACCTTTACCTCTATTTCCATTTTCTCAAAATCCCTTATCAACTCTTCCGAGGTCGTTATCATTCTGAGTCTTTCCTTTCTACTAAGGGCATCAGCCACCACATTGGCTTTCCCTGGATGATAGAGAATCTCACAATCGTAGTCCTTGATTAGTTCTAACCATCTCCTCTGGCGCATGTTGAGCTCTTTCTGCGTAAATATGTACTTGAGGCTCTTATGGTCTGTGAAAATCTCGCACTTCTCTCCATACAAGTAGTGCCTCCAAATTTTTAAAGCAAATACTATTGCCGCGAGCTCAAGGTCATGAGTAGGATATCTAACCTCGTATTCCTTCAATTGTCTCGACGCATACGCGATAACTTTACCGTGCTGCATAAGCACACATCCTAATCCTTTGTGCGACGCGTCACTATATATCACAAAATCTCCTTTTCCATCCGGCAATGCCAGTACCGGAGCCGTTATCAACCTTTTCTTTAATTCCTGAAAACTGTTCTCGCATTTCTCCGTCCACTCAAACTTCTCTGTCTTACGAGTAAGTCGTGTCAAAGGGGCTGCGATCTTCGCAAAGTCCTGCACAAATCTACGATAGTAGCCGGCCAATCCTATGAAACTCCTCACCTCTGTGGGTGTGGTTGGCCTTTCCCAATTTGAGACTGCCTCTATCTTGGAGGGGTCGACCAATACTCCTTCTTTATTGATCACATGTCCTAAAAACTGTACTTCATTCCGCCAGAATTCACACTTCGAGAATTTGGCATATAACTGCTCCTCTCTGAGTATTCCTAGAGCTATCCTCAAATGCTCTGCATGTTCTGCCTCAGTCCTTGAGTAGATCAAAATATCATCGATAAAAACTATCACACACTTGTCCAAGTACTTCTTAAATACTCTATTCATTAAATCCATGAAGGCCGCTGGGGCGTTGGTTAATCCAAAGGACATTACCAAGAACTCATAATGCCCATACCTGGTACGGAACGCTGTCTTGGAAATATCTTCGGGCTTAATCTTTAGTTGGTGATATCCAGTTCTCAGGTCAATCTTGGAAAAATAAACAGCATCCTTTAGCTGGTCGAACAGATCATCTATTCTAGGTAATGGGTACCTGTTCTTTATGGTTAGCTTGTTCAACTCTCGATAGTCTATGCACAACCTCATGCTCCCATCTTTCTTCTTAACAAATAAAACTGGTGCTCCCCACGGAGACACACTGGGTCTTATCATACCCTTATCCAAGAGTTCCTGCAATTGGATAGCTAATTCCTTCATTTCTAACGGGGCTAACCGGTAAGGTGCTTTTGAAACTGGCGCCGTCCCTGGGGCCAACTCAATAGCAAATTCAATCACTCTATCGGGTGGTAATCCCGGAAGGTCTTGGGGGAATACATCTTCAAATTCGTTGACTACTGGAATATCTTGTAAGTTGGGCACCTCCTTCTGTGTGTCCACCACATAGGCTAGGTAAGCCTCACTTCCTTTTCGTAGCATCCTTCTGGCCTGAGCCATGGTCAAAAATTTCTGCGTCTGCCTCTTTCCTCTAAATATAATTTCTTTCTTCCCGGGGATATTTAACTTAACTTTCTTCCCTTTACAGTCTATCTGAGCATCGTTGCTAGATAGCCAGTCCATTCCCAAAATCACATCAAACTCCCCTAATTTAAAAGGAATCAGATCAACACTGAAAGATTGCTCCCCTATGCCTATCTCACAGGCGGGGTGAATCTGGTTAACAGGAATAATTTCATGATTGGCTATTTCTACTTGTAAGGGTTCTATCAAAGGTTTAGCCTTAAGTCTTAACTTACGAGCAAAGTCCTTAGATATAAAAGATTTAGTTGCTCCCGAATCAAATAAAACAATTGCACTGACTGAATTTAGAGAAAGGGTACCTGCTATCACATCTGAATCTTTCATAGCATCCTGGACTGTCATGTTGAAAGTCCTCGCAGTAGGTGGCTTATTAGAAGCAGCCCTGCTTGCTCCCGAAGCTGCTGGTTTGTTCATTGGGCATTCTCTCTTCCAATGACCTGGGCGTCCGCACTGATGACAAGTGGTGGTTGGAATGACGGCAGGGGCTGACGAAGGGCATTTGTGAGAATAGTGGCCCACTTGCCCACACTTAAAGCAGGTTACTGGCTTTCCTTTACACTCCCCAGTGTGATTCCTTCCACAAGTGTTACAGGTTGGCAATGGGGGTCGAGACTGGTTGGAATAGGACATTCTTGACTTCTGGCCGCCCTGGCTCACACTCACACTCATTGGTCGCTTAAACCCAGTGTTCTTTCCCGGTAGGGACACTGCTCCTCGATTAAACCTAGTTGGGAAGCTCCTTCCTGCGGAACCTCCACCCATGCTCATACTTTTCCTCTTTAATCCTTTCTTCTCTCTTTCCTTCTGCATCTGTTCACTTCCGACTTCTACAATCGTTGCTTTTTGCACCAGAGTGGCATAGTCCGTAAGCTCAAGGATTGCCACCCTATTCTGAATCCATGGTTTCAGTCCCTGCTGAAACCTCCTAGCTTTCTTTTCCTCAGTGCTCACAAACTCCGGCACAAACCTTGATAATTCGGTAAATTTCGCTTCGTACTCTGCTACAGACAAATCATTCTGCTTTAGCTCCAAGAACTTGAGCTCCATCTGGTTTTCCATAAACCTCGGGAAATACTTTCCCAGAAACAACTGACTAAATCTCTCCCAGGTTATAATAGCATCTGTCTCCATGTTTTTCTTGGCCTCCCACCAGTAGTTAGCTTCTCCTTTCAGAAGGTAGGTAGCAAATACAGTTTTCTGTGCCTCATCGATACTCAAAATCTCAAAAGATTTCTCCATTTCCTTTAACCATGCCCTTGCCTCAACTGGGTCGGCTGATCCGTGGAACTCAGGGGGCTTAAGGGACTTAAAAGCCCTGAAAGAGTTTGCCACAGCATTGTTACTTCCTTGAGGGGGTGGGTTGGGTTGACGTTCCAAATTCTGTCTTAGGAGTTGCATAAACTGGCCCATGGGATCCATGCCTGGGTTTGGTACTGGTTGCTCAACCTCGGTTTCTCCTTCTTCAGCCTCTATCTCAAATCCCTCAACATCATATGTTTCCTCTTCCTCTTCATACAGGGAGTCATCCTGTTCCACATAATCCTCATCTTCCTCTTCACTGTGATCTTGGTTTCTATTGTCCTGATTATGGCTTCCCTGGTCCTCAGACCCAGGGTTCGCCCTAGTTCCAATCTTTCTTGGCGGCATGATTCTGATAATAATAAAAACAATTATTGGGAAAAAAATTTCAACGTTAGGTCACAATCATATACAACATTGTGCCTTGCACAGCTCTTATAATGGGGAGAACGTATATCGCAATTCTATTATTTTAAGAAAGTTCTAATACGAAGTGCAGTAATAATAATAATAAAACAGTGATCCCGTCACTATGGAACTGAACCGAAAGGAAACAAATATATACATAATGCGAGAATACATAGTTCGATCTGGTCAAAAGTACAACAGTGCTACAGTCATCTGTCCCAAAAGTGATACACAAGAGTCTATCTGTCTAGTCAGAAAAAGGGATGCTATATACAAGTCAACTATCCCGGAAAATTGGCTCTTACTAAGGCCTCGGCTAACTAGACAACTAGACTATTCCATCATCAATCCTGAATCACACACCCGAACGGGTCAGCTCCCAAACCCTTTCCATCGCACGACGGAAGATATAGTCGGCCTGCCGCCTGGAGATCCTACCATGCCTGTCCCCCTGGAGAGATCTGAGTCTCGCTCGGGACGTGAGCTCTATCCCTGTAAGCTCCCTCCTCAAGGATCGGGGTATAGAAGCCCTGGTCTCATAAGCTCGGGTACGCCTACCCGCCCTCTCTGCATCCAACTCCCTCCTGGCCTCATCCAGTCGGGCCTCGGCAACAGCCACTCGGGTCCTCAAAACATCCTGAACATATCCATGAGCTAACGAAGACTGCCTCTGGGCAGGGTCAAGAGGTGGTGAATCTGGAGCCGCTGAGGGTGCCTCCTCGGTCTGCCTAGGCTCGGAAGTATGGGTCTCTGAGCTGTCATCATCAGGAATCCAAGATAGTGGTGGAGGGGTAGGGGCTCTGACCACCGGAAGTGTGGGTAAAGGGATACCAGCATACACTACCATAGATCCAACACGCTCCTCAGCTACTGGGACCTCATCCGGGTCCTCCTCATCTGGAATAGCAATAACCTCTGTCTCTGACTCCTCTGAGGGGTCCTCCTCGTCTGAAACAGCAATAACCTCCGTCTCAGGCTCCTCTGGGGGGTCCTCCTCATCCTCCCCCATCTCAGGCTCCTCCTGATCCTCAACATCTAGCAATGCCTCATCATGCTCACGCTCGTACATCTCAGGGTCCTCCATCTCAGGCGCCTACACATTAAACGAGCTAAATTACTATCATGATATTTATAAGGGTTCCCGTAAGGGTTTTAGCTGTCAGTACTACTTTAAGTAGTCCGACCATGAACTTGGCAAGAGTTCTTATTATCTTTGTGAGTTTATTATTTTATCGTCGCATCATCTCTGAGGTTTATAACGTTTAGCTCTGATACCATTTCTGTAACACCCCCAGATCCGGGGTCGGGAATCCGGGTTGTCACGGTCTTTCTTTCCACAATATCACTTTACTTAATTAATAATAAATACCCTCATGCTGTGACCCCACACTAACACACACCACAACTCGTTATAGTCTCAGAGATGAAATTGAAATAAGTACAAGTCTTTGAATCCACAATTTAAAATTATTACAACCCAAAATGATTACTTGATAATTTACAGTTAATTGCCATTATCTGCCACAAGTTATAATTATACATAATTGGATTCTCAAAAGTAGATGGTCTAAACTACAATGGATCTACCTCTGCAGCTATAGCAGCTACAATATCAGCGGGAAGACGCGGGACGCTTCCCACGCGCTTGCGCTGGGTCTGCTGGAGTCTGGCCATCTCTCCTAACTGTTGTTGTGTGATGAAGAAATAAAGCAAGAGTGAGCCTTACAGCTCGCAAGATAATATGTAGTGATAACTATAATACAAGTATCTAAATGGATACTTACTAGAATCTTTATCGTGTGTAAGATAATTACTTACTAGATATAAGTAAAAACAAGGAATGAAGTTACCAATACTTCCCCACACTTATATCATTTATAAAGTTACTTGAACTATCACCGTTCAAAGTATTATAAGATTCACGAGGTCATCTTATAGATGAGACCACAAATAAAACTTGAAAATATTTGATCTTTGAAATATTTTGAAAAGAGATGAAGTTACGAGATACTTCATTCAATGGATACACCAATAAAAATGTTTGACCCTGTCAATGCTTCGGCAACCACCCATTAGTAGCCTTTCGATCGAAATGCTACGGGTAGTGTTGCAGAATTATCCAAATGGATGATGAACTCATTACGGGAGTTTACCGCGCCAGGAAGACCACTTACGATGATCAGTCGTAGTAGTACAACCCCACCATTTTCTACATGTAGAGGAGAACCTGTCGGATTTACTTGTCAACCGAACACTGAACTCCTAAGGAATGGACCGCCTTAGCGGAACTTCCAGGCCATTTGGGCCAATATAATAAGGCTGGGCCGGCGCTACTCGACCACTTACGCCACTCCTAGTTCAGATGAAATCCATGACTCTGAAACGTAAAGCTCGTTTCCCCCTTTCCCCAAGTAGAAACTTGTTGATACGGCTCCACCAAGAAGTCGTATCTAGTTGGAAAGGAAAACTCACCGATATTTCCCAGGCGATGCCTGTTAATGGATTAACTTGTTCCAAGAATTTTACTTCCCGAATATTGGGTAAGTAATCAAAAACTCTTTTACCAAGACAGCAACCTTGTTGCGAATATAAAACACACCACCGAGCCGGATCCCCCATGTTTTGAGCGAGTATTTAAATCTCCTTTTTAAAAGGAAGATTTTAAATATAAAAATAGTTTTGGGATCCGCTCTAACTTTTGAAAATCATTTTAAAGACTCGAAAACACTTTAAAGAGTGTTTGGAGTAAAACTGATTTAATGAAGTAAATCAGTCCCCAGAATATTTAGAAAATGTCTGAATATTATTATTTAAATAATATTCCCATAAAAAAAATAATCTTTATAAAATAATTGAAGTAGAAGTATTAAAACTTATACTTGAAATGAATAGCAAATAATCAAAGATATACTTATACGAAAGTAATATCTTTATTTGAATAATCAAAAATAAGTTTGATTATCGACACCTTATTCTTTAATAAAATAAAGAATATATCTCAGCAAATAATCGGAGTCATAGATCCTCAAATGAATATTCAAATAATATTCAATAAATAAAATAAGCTGAGTCATAATACCTCGAATGAATATTATAAATAATATTCATTAAATAAAAGAAAGGAGTCATACATCCTCAAATGAATATTCAAATAATATTCAATAAATAAAATAAGCTGAGTCATAATACCTCGAATGAATATTATAAATAATATTCATTAAATAAAATAAAGGAGTCATACATCCTCAAATGAATATTCAAATAATATTCAATAAATAAAATGAAGTTTAAAGCTATCGAATAAACCTTATTCGATTTATAGTTTGGAAAACTATAACCATATATATATATAAATATATATATATATATATATATATATATATATATATATATATCCATATCCATATTAAATCTACTCGGGATCCTCGACTCCCGGTTTTAGAAAATATTTTCACCCTTGGGTCCCTATACTAAGGGTATATGCAAGATACAACTATCCTCTAGCATAGGTATTATCAAATAAACCAACAGATATACATCTCAAGAATATAAAACAGGCATGCATATATACCATATCACATGCTACAATATATCGCAACATTTGCTAAATAACAATCATGCAATATCGCAAGATAATGCATATACATACATTTACATCACAACAACAGTGTATCGGATAGAATACTTGCCTGAGCGACTTGGGGGTGAGAAAGGCTCGGGACGAGTCTGGCAACCTATAAACAACAAGTAAGTTGGAATTAAACCAAAATCACTTGTAAGTCTATGCTTTAACTAACTTAGACTCTAATGCTAGTTTTACGCTCACCGATTCGCTTAAGTCACTCGGGTACCCTCGGCTCCACCATTTTTAATAACTTGACCTTTACGAGTTTTAACGCGATTCCTTCGCGAATGACTTACCAACTGCCTAACACACTTACCATAAATGTTTCATACATTAATTAATCCTTTTTGGTCTTTAACCTACATTCCAAAGTAAGGCGAGGGAAAAAGTTTCGTTCGTGAAACACCGTTACTTGAAACGGTCGTTTCTCCTAAACCGTAAATCGGAATCGGACGAACTACATATCAAAACGAAGCTCGTAACATGAGCTATCTAAACATGGCAGTGGTCACAATTTAACAGGGGGTTCTCGGGTCCTAATGCTATGCACAAAACAGTCCAAAGAAAATCGGACATTACGACGGCTATGTTTACGCGATTTCCCATTTTTAAAACTACCCACAATCATCACAAACCATCCTCAAATCCACACACATCAAACACCCATCCTTACCACATCATAACAATCCCAAACAATTCAATATTACTCATTCATACATATGCTTAACCTAACTTTAATCATGCTTTAAGTTTCTTTAAATCAAAACCACTAAATTATCATTTCATTTCACCACCATTCCAAATCTCAACTCTAAACATAACAACAAGATACCATAACATCTTACTCATCAAAATCACTTTATAATATATATGAACCTAGGGTTTGAAAGTGGTATACCTTCCTTGGATTGGTGGGTGAAGCTAGGAAGCCTTAATAAGCTTGGAGTAGTCTTAAGAAAGCTTGGATCTTCAAGAAAACAAGAAAAAAAACTCAAGTTAAAACTTGAAAACACTATTCATTGTCTTCTTCATTGATTAAATGGAGAAGCTAGAGCAAGAATTAATGGCTTAAACTTATGATATAGCCATTACTAAGCATAAAGAAGGTTAGGGAATTTTCTTACCAATTAAGGATGCTTGGATCTTGATTTTTGAAAATTTATGCCTTGGAAAATGAAGAAGGCCGAGAGCAAATATGAGGAATATGCCTTGGCTGATTTTTTGATGAAATGATTTGCTAGTTGGTTGGCTTGTTTTTGTTTTCCATTTAGCAAATTACCACCTTGTCCTTGCATTTGTGTGGTCCTAAATCAACCACACCTCCTTCCTTCCATGTCATGCTTATGTCACCCCTATGATGTCATCCTCCCTTCCTTGTCTCCTTTCTATTGGTTGGATGACATCACTCCCCTTAAACCCTTTGATTAACTTCCTAATCGTTTGCCTAATGACCGCTGATCTGTTGTACGGTTCGCTTAACTTTCGTTCTCGTTTATCGTTTGAAGGATCATACCCGGGATCTTATTACTTAGGTTCCCTTAACCTTTCTCAATACATTATATTCCTTTTTATGATCCTCTATTATAATCCTTTAATTTAAATCCTTTTTATTTTGTTACCTTATACTCAATTCTCTCCGTATCTTGTGGATTTCCGGGAAAAACCAAAGTGTTCGGAATTGGGTTCTGACGATATTTACATACACTTATATACTTCATATAGTACTAATAAAATCCCAGAATATCCATAACAGAACCCCTACATAGTGTGGCGTGAAAAGTTTTCTCATTCAGCTAAAACACTATTCACAAGGGTTACAAAAAGTTGAAAAAATTTTGGGGTTATTACACTCCCTTAGCTTAGACACATTTTCTTCTACACGAGTGAGAGAGAGGGCTTGGAGCTTGTCAGAAAATCTGTTAAACTTGATCTTGTATTGAAATGTTAGCATCAGCTCATCAATCCTTTCGTTTACCAACTTCTTCACTTCAGCTTGATGCTTGACCATAGTGCTTTCCATAGCTTTTCCAATTTGATGAAAGACCTTTAATTGTGCTTTGTACACCTCTGTCACAACATCATATATGTACCGACCGAGAGATTTCGCTTGTATTATATCTTAATAAAGAAAATTTATGTGTATTATTATGTGATTAAGTTTGTTGAGTCGTAAAACCCTAATTGCTATGTGCTACGTGTTGTCTGTTTTGATCGGAATGTGTTTCGGGTATTTATTGAGTATTTTATTATCAGTTATATGTTTTATATCAAAATCCGTACAGCTCAAACAGTGTTTTAAAAGCCCGTATTTTAAACAAAATCATTGGCCCTATTTTGCCAAGTATGGCCTATACCACATCGATATTCTGAACATCTAGACGTTTTACAAATTTACCTTTTTTCGCGAAAAAATGACTTTTCCGGGCCTCTTTGGGTGTCAAGAACCCCACAAAATTCAAATTTTTTTATATGATCATGAAATTATCAAACATCATTTTTCTTTGCATTTTTGTATTATTCACAATTTTTGGAAATTTTTTGGCATATATTTTGTATTTATTGGATATTTAAAAATTCATAATTAATACCCAAAATTTATAAAAATTGGGGCCAAATAATTTTATTAGATGTGTAATTGGACCCTTAATTTTATTTATTTTAATAAATATAAATAGCTGAATTATTTTTAATTATTAGCTAATTAATTATTAAAAATCAGATAAACAAGAAATATAAATGTTGGTGAAGAACAAGTTGAGAATTCAACTGCAGATTTCATAGTGATTCTGTTGCTCAAATCTTTCATGTGAGTAACTAAATTGATCCTCTTGATCTCCTCTATCTATTCCTGTAATCAATTTCATGTTTTAGTGCTTCGATTTTCAATTTGTATTTTAGGGTTTATTCTCGAATTTAGGGGTTTTTAATCTAGAAATCGTTTGATTGTTTGGATGATTCAGATAGCTTTATCATAGTTTTAGAAGTGATTTCATGTATTTAATTTGATTTATAACCCCTGGAAGGTGATGCACGAGTTCGTGGTTTTTAGTTAATTTTGATTTCATTTTTGTTAATTTATAGATGTTTTTTATTGATGTTAACTGTTGGGATCGATTCTGGAACTCAGTAGCTTCGATTTCGTATATTAATTGTTGAGTTTGGTTAACATTTTGGTGAGAATCGATTTTCCGATAAAGTTCATTGGAGAACTTCAACCATTGGCTGAAGATGGCGGAGGAGGGATGGTTGGACAGTGGCGACGCCGTGGATGGGTAGCTGCAGTTCAGGGGAATCGAATGGCATCAAAAACCCGAAGAAACGACATCCTGGGAGCGTGAATCGGACTCGTCGGAAAACTCTGCCGGTGGCCGAAGTTGCTACAGAATCCGGCGGGTCGAACTGTGTTCTTGGGGACCCGACTGTCGACCCGTTTACTTGGAAATATGACCCGGTTTTGATCTTGATGGCCACTAAACTAATTTCTAAAAAACTGTTTCTGATTTTTATTAATTACCTTTATTTTCATAAATCAGAAAATCAGTTTTAATAATTCTAAAAATCTAATAAAAACCAGATTAAAAATCTGAATTATTTTATAAATAATTTCTAAATAATTTTATTAATTTAGAATTTCGAAATTATAATTATTTATTTATTTAGTTAATTATTTATCTAATTATTTACTTAATTATTTATTATTTAATAATTAATAAATTAATTAATAAGTAAGATTAAATAATAAGATCGAATAATTCAATCAATGACTCGATAATTAGTCAAATAATGCGATTAACTCGTAGTTACTCGAGTTTTGTTTCGATAATTTGGAAATTGGTGTTCGAGCGTCGATTCATTTATTTATGCGATCAGAGTCGTAATAATTATGCGTATCGGATAATTATTTATAAGTAATCAATTTAATCATATAATTCGTAATAAATTGTAATTAATTCTAAAAATTAGGGAATAATTATTTTAAAATATAATAATTCTTAATGAATTATTTAAAAATATAATTAAGGTTTAGTTAATTATGATTAAATAATTATAATTGATTTATAATTAATTAAATTTTGTTTATTGCGCAATAATTAAACCATTAATCCGATTTGAGTGAAACGAAGACCCTTAGACTTAGAAAAATGACCCGATTCCATTAAAAATAATTACAAATCATAATTTCTTTCGAAAGCGAGTTGGATTATGATAATTAATTGTTTATAAACCCTATTGGTGATAGGAACGAGTCTAATAAATCCTGAAAAATTAGGAATCGAGCCAAATAGTGTTTGTTAATGCGAATATAAGTCTAGTATTGTTTCTAAAAATGATTATGAGTCTAAAATTAATTGTGTGCCTTATGTACTATGTGCTTTACGTGCTTATGTGAACCTTATGTGTTATATAATTATATGCGAGTCGGATAGAATAATATAGGTAGACGATTAGGGCTTCATGGTATCAACTTGAGGTTTACGTATGAAGTAAGTCATCTAAACGAATATCTTTCTTTGATAGATTCAGTACCAATAAGGCGAATCAAGAAGAAGATAGACGACTGTGAATCATACGAGGTGAAGTGCGTGCCATGCAAGTTTTTCCCCTATTTTAAGTTCAAAATAGTGAATTACATCCAACTTTCCATAACAGTTACACCATGATATTTCTTGTTCATAAACACTGATACATAAACATTGATCCTTTGTTTTTATTTCATTTCGATTCTTGATTTCTCCTAAGTCATTGAATCCTCTATTCATATTCCAATACTTATACCCTTATTTACATATACTCTGATATATCCTGATCTTGGGATATACTGAAAGCATACCTATTATTCCAGATGCTAAGCTATGGACTGGATGGTTACGATACGGGCCGGGTATTAACCGGATCCTTGATTATTAGGCCATAGTTGCCTGGGTACCCCATATGTTGGTTGGGTCTATGCAGTTGGGTATAGATCTGCACTGTATCCTGGCTGATCAGCAGGTTATAGTGCATATGTTGGTTCTTGTTTCCAGTCTCGTTCATTTGGCACTCACCATCAATGGTATTTATTATTCTTTACAGAAACAGTTGGTTGTTCAAATCAGAAGATTACCGGTTCATTTATCCTTATCTTTTTACACTATATATATATTGTTGCAGGCTTGTTGAGCAATTTTGGCTCACCCCATTTTATTGTTGTTCACCTTATTTTTCAGTTAAGGTTGAGAATGAAACCCATCAGAACCCGAATAGTCAAGAAGCGGGTCAAGCAGCGGGACCCTCTAATTCCAAGATTGTTTGTCCCTATTCCAGAAGAGAGCTTTGAGTTACCAGAGCAGGTTTAACAGGATAAGTGATAGTTGTAGTTTAAATAAAAGATGTTTAGTTTAAAATTTGAATAGAATAATGTTTTGTAATAAAGAGAGTTCTTGAGACAGTTTGTTTAGAATTATTGTAATAAAGTTGGATTGTCGTTCTTGTTTTCAATCCTTAACCTTGAAAAGATCCTGAGTAGTAGTAGTTCGGGGTAATTATTTTTTTATATTATGCTTATACAGGTTAGTAAGTAGTTAGTGTTAATAATGCCCCAAATCTATACCCCGGATTTGGAGAGTGTTATAATATACCTCTTGGGGAGTAAGGACCTTAGCATTGCTTCCCAAGATGGTTACATATTCTTCCCTAAATTTTTCTACGACCTCCTCCATAGTGGTAGTGAAATCCTTTGAGATCCATGCATCCGCATTAGCATCTGTTTCATCTACAATCTTTTCTTACTGTTCTTCAACATCCTCCTTGTATGAAAGCAGTATGGCTTGATAGTCTTGGTTTGACATATATGTTGTAAAGAGTTGTTGGATAATACTGGCTAGGCCTGCAAGCTGCTCAACCAAAAGATCATTAACAGTTATTGGTTGGGCTTGAGAATCTTGCAACCGTTGAGATATAAGGTGTGAAGGTTGTGGAGTAGTGTCTGAGGTAGAGAGTATGTCTGTTTGGTTTGAGGTGGAGGGGTTGAAAGTGCTAGGTAACCCTGTGACAGAAGTCACGGTTGGACTCACAGTTGTAGCTGTGGTTGTGATAGTTTGTTGTTCACCACTAGTGGAAACCTCATTTGAATTGGAGGCGAGTTGACTAGGTTACTATCATGTACAATAGCCTTAAAGCCTTGTTATTCTTGCAAAGAACTAGCACTTAAATGTGCTACATTTGCCTCCCCAATAGCTGGATCATTGGAAAATTTACTCCCACCTTCTAACGACTCGTATATTTTTGTATTATTTAAATGTATAATTGTTTAATAATTAAGTAAATAAAATATGTGTATTGATTCTTTTGGCTGTATGTTGCTTTATTACTAAGTATGTGTGGTTTACTGGTGTACGATAATTATTTGTACAGTTAATTGATGAGTATCATATTTTGTTTTCACTTTTAAAAGTGGTTTTATTGAAGATTTATTTTCATAACAATTTGGATTATCTCTAAAATTATTTTTCTGGTTTTATAATTTCAATAACTATTTTTGGGATTTTATAAAATTTAGAAATCAATATTTCATTGATTATTTATCCATGAATGATATTCTGATTGTATTTTAGTATAAATCCAATATTAAATTCAGAAAAGTTTCAAAAATAATGAAATTCATATTTTATTAAGTTTGGAATATTTCGAGAATTTTAAAATTGTTTTGATAATTTTTCGGCTTTTATTCACCGGCACTTTTGTTCTTTAAATTGTAAAGTGCAGGTCGGTTGCGCGTTTCAAAAATGATTTAAAAATTACGAGAATTTTATATTATTAGTTTTAAATTAATCTGAGATTTTTAAAACTACTTTCGTGAATTTTTGGGTTACTTTTACTCGTAAGTTTTTCGTTAAAATATTATAATTTCGGTGCAAATTCAGATTTTCGGAGTAAGCAACTAGATAAGTATACATTTTACTTTCCTTCTTTTTCTTATTATCTCCTGCCCTTCTCTCTCTCGTCTCTGCGCTCTCTCTCTCTCCTCTCCTCTCTCGACAGTTTCTCTCCTTCCCCTCAATCTCTCTTCGATTCCCTCTCTCTCGCATCTCCCTTCTCTCTATCTCTCTGATTCTCCCTCCCTCTCTTGTTTCTTTCTCTTTTGTTGCCGCCACCTCGCGTGTTTCCAGTTTAAATTCCGGTAAGTTGCCCTGATTGGATAGTGGCTCTGGTTCATAAATATACATACATGTATGTGTATATATATGTGTATGGTTTGGATTGTTGTTGTGTTGTATGTCCCTTTCTGTGCCGCCCCTGTTCTGTTCTTGCCGTTTGATTCATGTTTTCCGACCGTATTCTGGCCGCGTGTTGCGCGTGTGTCCTGTATTTATATCTTTTGCCTTCGGTTCAGATATTTCTGATTAATTTGTTTATTTTAATTTTCTTGCAGGAAAAAAAATTATTTGATTAAATTATGAAATAAATATTTTTATGCGAGAAAATATTAGTTTAATCGGTGGAATTCGCGTAGGATGTCCGATATAAACGGGAACCCGCAAATTTTACCGTCGTCGGTAATGAGCCTCGGCGAGCCGACGGTGATGAATATTTTTTAGTCCTACGAATAAGAAAACATAAAAATACGAATAATAATAATTAATAATTGAATTTGTATCAGTATTTTAGAATTACGGAATTGTGGATTATTGTTGTGATTGTTGTGATTGACGTCGATTATGTTTTGAGGGGATAGTACAATAAATAGAGGAAACCCTGCCCGATTTCTGAGAAATCAAATTACGGAAATACGGGAATGTATCCTGGACTCATCGGGAACGTCGAACGAATATGTATATATATATATATCTTTCACAAAGTCTGATTGCATGTCGTGGTGAAATATTTTGCCAAAAATACCCAGTAACCCTAATTCCCAAAAATGACGGGTATACGTATTTTCTAGAAAATGAATAACGAACCGACCTTCGAGGACGTGTGTAATATTCAGGACATAGCGTGTAATTATTTCTATTAATAAATAATTATTATGTGACTATTATGTATTTTTGGTGAATTATTTGATGTTTGGTGTGGATATGTGAATACTTATATGTGGTAAAGAATAAGTATGTTAATTTTTTTTTGACCAGAATAAAATATAGAAAATTACGGTATTTTTCTTGTAATTTTTGGACTGTTATATGATTTTATATTAATTTATGAATTTATTAATTATATTCTGAATAATTACAAAACTATTTTATAAAGCCGGGAATAGTCCAACTTCAAAAGTTTTTACAACCCAAAACTCTTCTGAAAACTCCTTCCTAACCTAATCTGGTAATTCCGAACATTTTCCATGTTTTGACTTTTTCGATCCGGATTACGGTTTGACCCTTGCGCGGCCCGGCGCAAAATTTTTGATACGATTACCCTTTTCGATAACATTATCTTCATACAAAGCATTTTATAAAAGCCCGGTTTTGATAATTATCGAAAACCTTTGATGCTTATCCAAAACATGATAATGCTTATCCAAAACAGGATAATGTTTATCCAAAATTTTATCCGATAAGATCATTTTTATAGTTACGTAGCGGCTAAGAAACGTATTTATCGATCCAACACGATCTAGAACGTACTAATATTTCATAAATATAAATAGCCCTTTTCTTATTTTATTTCACTCGTATAATCATAATCAGACAGTACAAACCAGTAAAACACAGAGAAAACCCTAATAAAATACCGCGTTCTTGAAAATCAATCGCACAAACGAAGGCGTTATCGAACTCCGATTCGGGCATGCAATATATCAAAATGAAGCTCTCGGAATCAACCATCCATTTTTGTGCAGAAATCAAGGTATTATTCTTATTTAATTGTTTTAATTTGAATTATTTATGGATTAAATTAGGAATTTTTGTTCTTGATGTTGTTGATATGATTTTATGGCTTAATCTCGTAGATAATTTTATCCTGGTCATTTTGGTATATTATATGACTGATTTGGAGTTCAATAACATGTTCGAATTGATGTTTAATTCTCGAAATATTAAATTAGGGTTTTAAACGTCTGAATATTCTTAATCAAGAATTGGGCGTTTCTGCCCTGAGGGTTATCAGTCATTTTTGATGATTGCATCATGTTTCTTGTTAAATTTAGACTCGATTGAGTTCATCGGATTTTGATCGAGTTCTCCATTTTTTATGATTTTTGCCGAACTTTGAGTTCCAGGTGTCATTCGTGTTGTTTGCTACTCGATTTGAGTTCCTGGAAGAAATTGGAATGGAAAGCACGTTAGAATCAAGCCAAACAATTCAGTTTTGGCTGTGTCTTTGGTTGGCCGGAAACCGGCTGCTCGCCGGAATCTGGGGAAGGGGGCGGCGGGTTAGACCCGTTCTTCGCGAGCCGGTTCTCGACCCGTCTGCAACCCGCCTTTGATCTTCTATTTGTCTAGTTACAGTTTAGAAATCTGTTAGTGTAATTTCCTTTTTATAAATAATTCAAAAATCCATTATTTAATTTCTAAAATTCATTTTTAATTCCTAAAATGATTATTTATTACGATGTAAGAATGGTATCATTATCAGTTGTAAGCGAAACTAGTTAGGATTTGGTACAATGTAATAAAAGTTAAGGTTGTGGCTTATTTTCATACTTTAACCTGTTGCGATCCATGGATATGGTAAGTAGGGTCTTTACATATATTACTTTCATAAGCAGGTATATATATTGAGTGTGTGTGTGTATTGTGAACCCCAAACTTTTGACCCGGGTTTGGAGGGCGTCACAGGTTTGGTATCAGAGATACGGGTTATAAGTCACTGAAACAAGCCTAGATTGTCGGGAATGGGTAAAGGGTTAGGATTAGTATTAGAAAACAAAGAAATAAAATGCTGAGAGGTTGAGTGTGACTAAATAGTAGGTTTTAGTATGATTTGTGGCGAGATTCGAGATTCTTATCTAGCGACGCGATTGTCAGATAGCCGCGATGGCAAATTCTTTTATACCAGGATCGTCTGATCATTCGGAGCCTTCAGTCGGAGGTCCATCATTTGATTTCCGCCTTGGTTTTCCACTGGTGTTAGGTATATCACCTCCGGTTGTGATGGTTGCACATTTTCAAGCTATTATCTCTTCCCTTGATGCGAGACTACCTATTCGAGAATCCCCCACATGCTGATTCTGGTTCTACCGGATACTCAACTGTGAGTGCATCTTTTCTGCCTACCCTACACCTTATTCTATACCATCAGTTTCAAACCCGCATTATGTTGGATATATTTGAGATGTCATGTCTAATATGTTTCATGTTTAGTTTTCAGATCTTAACTAACAGGAAATATCAGTACTTACTGGAATCAGGACTTACTAGAAGTCAAGACTTAAGGATATCAGGACTTAGATTATCAGAAGATAATATCAGAAGATGGATATCAGAACTTAAGTACAGGAGGACTAACAGTTAAGGAAGGAAGCTAATTTACAGGAAAGAAGATCGAGACTAATACAAGAAGAAGATATGCATGGAAAGATTTCGAGGACTAGAAGAATTATATAAGATATCTGGTTGATATATTTTAGGAGAGAATTATATTCCATATCAACTAGAATTTATCTTGTAACTGTGTGTCTATATAAACACATATATAGGTTTACTCTATAAGAGTTACGATCATCGAGAAGATCATATACTGTAACCTAGCAGCTCTCGTGATATTTGTTCATCACTGAGAGAGAACAGTTCCATTGTAACAGAGTTTATTATATCGAATACATCTGTTTTCTTTTACTTGTGCTTTAAATCGATTTGATTGTATTCTACACTATATTCAACCCCCTTCTACAGTGTTGTGTGACCTAACAAGTGGTATCAGAGCACATCTGTTAACACACATACAGTAAAGATCCAAAACAATCATGTCTGAAGAAGCAGAAAATCCAACCAAGCCCGCCAAAACTGAAGAAACTCCAAAGACTCAAACCCATAGTCGATATGAGACTATCAGGGTTCCCATGTTGAGACCTTCTGAGTATCCCATATGGAAAGTGAAGATGGATATGTTTCTAGAAGCTACAGATCCAGAATACCTTGACAGAATTCATGAAGGACCACATAAGCCAACCAAGCTCTCTGTTGTAGTTGCACATCATCCAGCAAAGACCATACCAAAGGAGAAAAGTGAATACACAACTGAAGATATCTCATCTATTGCCAAGGATGCAAAGGTAAGGCATTTGTTGCATAGTGCTATTGATAATGTCATGTCAGATAGGGTAATTCAATGCAAGACTGCAAAGGAGATATGGGATGCTTTGGAGACAAGGTGTCAGGGAACTGATGTAATCAATAAAAATAGGAGGACTATAGGCACTCAAGAGTATGAGCACTTTGACTCAAAAAGTAATGAGTCATTAACTGACTTATATGATAGGTTTGAAAAACTCTTGAATGATCTATCATTAGTGGACAAGGAATATGACATTGAAGATTCAAATCTAAAATTCCTTTTAGCTCTTCCTGAAAGTTAGGATTTGAAAGCTACTATTATAAGAGATAACTATGCTCTTGATGAAACTACTCTTGATGAAATTTATGGAATGCTCAAAACTTATGAACTTGAGATGGATCAAAGAAGCAAGAGAGATGGGAGAAAGTCAAGAACAGTTGCTCTTAATGCTGAGGAGGAATCCCCCAAAGTGGTTGTCTAAAAGAAAGGAAAAGGAAAGGCTCTCATCATAAAGTCTGATTCAGAATCATCAAGTTCTGATGATGATGATTTAGAAACTGAAAGTCTACCTAAAGTAGATGCTGATGAAGAGATGATGAAGTTGTGTGCTCTTATGGTGAAGGGTATCACAAAGATAGCCTACAGGAAATTCAGAAGGGGAAAAAAGTTTTCCAGGAAAGGAAGAAGTTCTGACAAGAAGGGTTTCAGAAAATCTGAAGGCAAAGGAGGAAAGTCTGACAGGGGAGATTACTCAAATGTCAAATGCTACAACTGTGGTGAGAAAGGCCACATATCTCCTGACTGCAAGAAAGGAAAGAGTGAGAAAGGCAAGGCTCTTGTCATAAAGAAGAAAAGCTGGACAGACACCTCAGATTCTGAAGATGAGGAGAACTATGCCTTGATGGCAAATGCTGATAGCAGTTCTGATGCTGCTGAGTTAAAGGTACCTCAAACAACTTATGCCTTTCATACTGATAATATTACTGAGTTGAGATTATATATTAAAACCATGTTTATTAGCTATAGAGATCAAAATTTAACATGTGAAAGATTAACTTCTGAAAATCTTGCTTTTAAAAAGGAATGATTATTTAGAAAAAGAGTTAGTTATGTTCCATCAAACTCAGAAGGATAGAGATGATGATTTCTATGTTAGAGATGAAGTTCTAAAAATGAATAAATCTCTAAAAACTGAGTTAGAAAAGGAGAGAGAGATTATCAGGACTTGGACTAACTCTGGCAGAGCAACTCAGGATATACTAAGTAGTGGAAACTGGAAAGAGGGCTTAGGTTATGGAGATGAGAAAAGTGAAAAAGGAACTGAACAAGTTAAGCCAATTATTGTTAAATAGACTACTAAGCCAAAGGTAAATCCTGTTAAATTTGTAGCTAAAACTGTAAAGTCTGATTCTGAAAAGATGAAAGATATTGAGACAGAAGTGATAGCAGAGTCAACTTCTGACAAATTAGAACATGATAAACCAATTGAAGTTAACATAGGCTTAATGACAAAGAAGCAGCTTAAACATAAGTTGAAAGAGATTACCAGTGTAAACAAGGTAAAGGCAGCTAGGAAAAATAGGAATGAAAAGGAAGGAGTGAATAAAAGTGACAATTATATGCATGTTCCTAATGCTCCTAGAAAGAAATGCTATAACTGTGGAAACTTTAACTATATGGCTTCTTTTTGCAGGAAGAATAAGAATATAAACTCCTTACCTTCTAAGTCGGGAGTTAAGAGTCAGTCTGCTAGGTTTAAGCTACAAAATCCTTGTTTTCATTATGATAGTATATGGCATTCCATTTATACTTGTAAGGAATATCATAGTTTGTACTATGATTATTATCAGATAAAACCTTCTTTGAAGAAAGTTACTTCAATTCCTTTTAGTGTAAAGTATGATGCAAAGTCTGATAATGTTAATACTGATAAGAAAATTGTTAACATAAACTCTGATGTTAAATCCGCTGCAAATGTTAACAAACTTAAAAAGGCCAAAGGATCCAAGAAAGTCTGGGTCCTTAAAACTAACCTGTAGTGGTCTTTATGATTGCAGGGCAACAGGAAGAACATCCTAGTTCTGGACAGTGGATGTTCAGGACATATGACTGGAAATAAATCCCTACTATCAGACTTTGTGGGGAAAGCTGGCCCAGGAGTTTCTTATGGAGATGGCAACATGGGGAAAACTCTGGGATATGGCAAGATCAATCTTGGGAATGTCATCATTGAATCAGTAGCTCTTGTCTTAGGACTTAAACACAATCTGTTGAGTATAAGTCAAATCTGTGACAGAGGTTATCATGTGGATTTCTTTGAAGAACACTGTGAAGTAATAAGTAATTCAACAGGCAAAGTGGTTCTGAAAGGATACAGGCATGGTAATATTTATGAAGCCAGACTTTCAACAAGTACTGATGGTTCTGCAATATGTCTGTTAAGTAGAGCATCAATTGAAGAAAGCTGGAATTGGAACAAGAAACTCTCTCATTTAAATTTCAACAATATAAATGAGCTTGTAAAGAAATATCTTGTGAGAGGACTGCCAAAAACAGTATTTGCTCCTGATGGCCTTTGTGATTCATGTTAGATGGCAAAACAAAGAAAATCTTATTTCAAGAGCAAAACTGAGTCATCAATTCTTTAGCTTTATCACCTACTGCATGTTGATCTATTTGGTCCAGTCAATATCATGTCTACTGCAAAGAAGAAATATGCTATGGTTATAGTGGATAGTTCACAAGGTACACATGGGTGTACTTCTTGCACAAGAAGACTGAAACTGCATCTACCCTAACTAATCATGTCAGACAGCTGGATAAATTGATCAAAGACTCTGTTAAAATCATAAGGAGTGATAATGGCACTGAGTTCAAGAATTCAATCATGGAAGAGTTCTGCAAAGATCATGAAATCAAACAGGAATTTTCTGCACCTGGAACTCCACAGCAAAATGGAGTTGTAGAAAGAAAAAACAAGACTCTCATTGAATCTGCACGAACAATGCTTGATGAAGCAAAGCTACCAACCTATTTTTGGGCTGAAGTTGTGCAGACTGCTTGTTTTACACAAAATGCTACACTTATAAACAAGCATGGAAAAACACCATATGAGATGGTGAAGAAGAAGAAGCCAAATATGAAATACTTTCATGTATTTGGTTGCAAGTGTTTTGTTCTTAAGACTCATCATGAGCAGCTGTCAAAATTTGATCTAAAAGCTGATGAAGGAATTTTTGTAGGTTATCCACTTTCCACAAAAGCCTTCAGAGTCTACAATTTAAGAACAAAAGTAGTCATGAAATCTATCAATGTCTCTTTTGATGATAAGAAGATTACTGGACTTGAAGATTTTGATGATCGTGATTAGCTGAGATTTGAGAATGAAGATTTAAATTCTGATTCTGGAAATTCTGATGACTTAAATACTGATCCTGTAAGTTCTAATGGATTAAGTTCTAATGTCATTGAATCTGTGGTAACAACTCCAAAGGAAAATGCACCTGTCCAGGGGGAGCAAGCTGAAGAACCTACCACATCTCAAGACTCTCGAGAAGCATCAGAACCTGTCACTGGCTCTTCAAGTTCTGATTCATCTAGTTCTGATGAGCCAAACTCTGACAATTCTGGAAGCTCTGATTCTTCAACTCCTGAAAAATTAAATTCAAATTCTGAAGTCTCAGAGAGCATAACTACAGGGGGAGCATCAGAAAATGCTGATGGAGACAGCATGGATCATGAGGGAGGATCCAGTTCTAGAGATCAACTTCCATCTACAAGGAAGTGGACTAAAGCACATACACCTGATTTAATCATTGAAGATCCTGAAGCAGGTGTTAGAACTAGAACTGCAACTTCAAATGAATGTCTCTATCATTCTTTTCTATCTAACACTGAACCAAAGAAAGTGGAAGAAGCTCTTTAAGATGCTGATTGGGTGCAAGCAATGCAGGAAGAGTTAAATGAATTTGAAAGAAATAAAGTTTGGACCCTAGTGCCAAGACCAAAGAACAGATCAATTGTTGGTACAAAATGCATGTTCAGAAACAAAACTGACAGTGATGGCATAATTACAAGGAATAAAGCAAGACTGGTTGCTAAATGTTACTCTCAGCAGGAGGGTATTGATTATGATGAAACATTTACACCAGTTTCTAGATTAGAGGCCATAAGGATCTTTTTGGCTTATGCTGTTCACAAGAAGTTTAAAGTCTTTCAAATGGATGTAAAAAGTGCTTTTCTCAATGAAGAATTGGAAGAAGGGGTATATGTTGAACAACCTCCCGGCTTTGTAGATCCTAAATTTCCCAATCATGTCTACAGGCTTGATAAAGCACTTTATGGCCTTAAGCAAGCTCCAAGAGCATGGTATGAGACTTTAGCTCAATTCCTTCTGGAAAGTGGATTTCATAGAGGCACAATTGACAAGACTTTATTCTACCTCAACCATGGAAATGACTTACTTTTGGTACAGATATATGTTGATGATATCATATTTGGTTATACTAATTCCAAACTGTGTGAGAAGTTTGCAAAGCTAATGCAGTCAAATGAGTATGATGGGAGAACTCAGCTATTTTCTGGGCCTTCAAGTCAAGCAAACTGAAGAAGGCACTTTTATCAGTCAATCCAAGTATACCAGAAATTTACTGAAGAAATTTGGAATGCAAGATTGTTAAACTGCATTCACTCCCATGGCCACCGCAACCAAGTTAGATAAGGATACTGGTAAATCAGTAGATATTACTAACTAGAGAGGTATGATTGGCTCATTACTCTATCTAACTGCAAGTAGACCTGATATCATGTATGCTACCTGTCTTTGTGTAAGATTTCAGGCTGATCCAAGAGAACCTCACTTATTAGCTGTGAAAAGAATTTTCAAGTACCTTAAGGGTACAACTGATCTAGGATTGTGGTATCCTAGGGAATCAGATTTTAAGCTAATTGGTTAATCAGATGCAGATTTTGCAGGATGCAAAATTGACAGGAAAAGCACTAGTGGAAGCTGCCAATTTCTTGGAGGCAGATTGGTTTCTGGGTTTAGCAAGAAACAAAAGTCAATTTTCACATCAACTGCAGAAGCAGAATATATTGCTGCAAGAAGCTATTGTGCACAGATTCTTTGGATGAAGAATCAGTTACTGGATTATGGGTTAGAATTTTCTAAAATCCCTATTTACTGTGATAATCAAAGTGTTATTGCTATGATAGGTAATCCAGTTCAACACTGAATGACAAAGCACATCAGCATTAGGTAACATTTCATAAGGGAATATGTGGATGAAGGTACAGTGGAATTGCATTTTGTTCCAAAAAATCAACAGCTAGCAGATATCTTCACAAAACCACTATGTGAAGCTACTTTTATAAGATTGGTAAATGAACTTGGAATGGTTTCGGGTTCTTTCTCTGAATCTGCTTAGTTTTTGTTCTCATGCAACAGACTTTATGATCAGTGTTTACAGATTGTATTATCTATATGTGATCTGTGCTTAATCTGAAAATTCATTAAATGCTGATTGTTATCTGATGTTGATTTAGATACTCTGATAAGTGTTTTGATTGTTCTGTGACTATTCAATCCAATGAGGATAACTGTGCTAGATGCTGACCTAGTAGTATTTAACATACTAGAAATCCCATGTTTGAATTAGTTGTTTATGTGAAAACTCATTAACACAGGCAGATTCTGATATTGAGCTTAGTCAAGTTTACTTTGTGTATCTTATTACTAAGTCACAAACTATATTCTTGTTTCTTATCTGTCAAATTCTGATGTCAGTAAATCTTAAGAATGAACTAAGTGCTGATAAGCCTCACTTATCAAAAGAAAAGAAAAGAAAAGAATAAAAGTCAGGTACTCCTTTGAGATCTGGAGTAAAAATATGGAAGGGAAGACCCAAGTGCATTGCTGGTATTAAGTAATTTGCATTAGAAAAAGCAAATATTTTTCTTGGTGACTTTTCACACTCTATGATTACTGGAGAAATACTCTGATAACAGCATAAATTCTGATAAGTAGTCGTGACTCACTTACACTGAGAAGCCACTGTAAAAAGGAATTTCAAATGATGCAGAAATGAGCACAAACAGTTGAGGTGGACTCATGCATAAATTGTTCTATAGTAGACATCATGACTGATGACATATTTTAAACATTTTTCTGAGTTATGCCTTATTTCTAAGATGTACTGAAGTTGATCAGACTTTAATCTCTATATGATATTTTGTTGAATGCACACACTTTCACTCTATATGAATGATGGAAATTACTGTGGTGATTAAGTTGTTTTTGACAAATAGTTAAATGTCATTTGCATAAATTCTGAGGACAAGGTCTGATAGAAGTTCTGATGATTAAACTCCGAAGAAAGAAAGTCAGTATTTGTATGAAGAATCACAGAAAAAGATATTAACTTTTTGAGTACAGAAGCCATGTTCTGATGACTGTTAAAATCTGATATAAGTTAAGTTCTGATATTAAATCCTGATAGAATCCTTGATGCTTACGTGGCATTTTTCTTTACTTGACTTATTTGTTGTAAAATCTGAAATAGTCATATTTAAATCAGAATAAAATTGGGGTGAGATAAAAATAGTCATAATCATTATGGGTTAGTGGTTAACGTGTATGTCTTGAAAAACTGCATGTGCATAGTAATTGTTAATTATTTCCCGTGCCCATTAACTCTTGCTTTAGATCTTTTACTAACTGTTATTGTTACACATCAATCTAGGGAGTCGAGGGATCATTATTTTTACTTGTAATTGTTAAACACTTCTCGCGTCCCTTGGTCTTCCATTGCCTATTTAAATGACTGTTCATTCATCAGTAAAATCACATCTGTTCATTTCTCTCAAACAATGGCTCATTTTAGTTCGTTTTACTGCAATGGCACAAAAACTGTGACCATTTTTTGAAATGGAATTCCGACTCCATATCCTATCAACAACATTCCATTCGACATCTGGATTCAACTTCCAGACAACATTAAAAATGATCTGATGTCTTTCCAAAGAGAAGTTCATCTTCGTATTCTTAAACAGCAGGAGCAAATCATTCATCTTGCTGTTCTCTTTGTTGAAAGTAGGAAGAATAATTAATTGTTATTCATTAGTTTCTCTTCACCATCGGCAGCAGAAGGAGCTAGTCGATAGGTCTTCTTAGACTAGGACTAAGGCTGTTGATGTTAAGAATTTTAGAATAGGACTATCTTGTAATTTTTGCATGTAATTGATAAATTTCATGAAATTTACTCATCTGATATATTAATGAAATTTCCTTTAATTGCAAGAGTTCTTTGTTTCTCAAATTATATGACTGTGCATGTTTTAATTGCAATTTGTTAATCTTTACTTAATCATTTTTAACTTTATCCTGTGATGAATGTTTTGATTTAATAATGGTAAATAATAAATTTTGATGATTTGAGGAAATAATTGAAGCACGAATTCATGCATCTGAACCTGTGATAGTTGAAGCTGAGAATGTTACTTCTCAGAAAGAAACAGCAGCTCAAAGTTTTGATACTTTGAAAAGGAAAGCTGTAAATTCTGATGTTGCTGAAGCAACTCCTTCATTGGCAAAGAGATTGAAGAAAATGAAGGCAATGAGGTATTTGGCTAAGGCTATATCAGAAGATACTGAAGAACTGAGGAAGGGGATCAGAAATCTCTGATCTCACAAGAACCAATTATCATTGAAGCCCTTCCAGCTCAAGCCAAAGACACTACTAATGATACGGTTCTTATCCCTCCTGTCTCTCCTATTAAAGCTACAGATGATGCTAAAGAACAAACTGATATTTCTGAAATAGATATTCATAATATGAATATACCTGAAGTTCTTTATCTGGAAGCTCCATCTACATCAAAGACACCAGCTCTGGAGATAAATTCTACTGATCAGAATTTAGATGATGTTATTCCTGAATCTCCAGTTGCTTCACACACTGTTGAGCTATCAGAACAGAATGAATCTTCCTCAAGTTCTGATGATAGTATTTCTGTTGAGACTCTAGTACCTACTCTGGGCAAGGAAGAATTGGTGAAGAAATTTGTTGAAAAGAAAGCACCTATTCCTTGGGAGGATACTCATAGAGGTGTTGAGTGGATCAAGAAGTGGAATGAATCATATTTTATTCCATATTCTAAAATTCTGACATAGCATATTGCAAAAGCTGATGAGTTGCTCACAATTGCTGATTTCAAGACACAACTGAAGATCACAGCTCTGTCTACAAAACATCTTCAAGGTCTACATACTGTTACTCATGAAAAGGTTGATACACTCAGAGAACAAGCTGATAAGCTCGATCCGGTGCTCAAGCTTGACAAAAACAGGTATATCAGGCCTATTTCTGAAAAAGTTGCAGCCATTGAGAAAACTCAAGAGAAGCAACAGGCCTAAATTGTTGAGGTTATGGTTAATCAAGCTTCTCAGAAAGCTCAATTGGATGAAATACAATCTTCAGTTAAACTTTTTCTTTCTCTCTTACTTCCTGATGATGCCAAAAAGGGGGAGAAGGTAGTTAAGTCCAAATGTTCACCTACTCAAGAACTAAAGAAAAATGATGATAAAGGTGATGACCAGGGAAACTCTGAAAAGAGCAGAGGTCAGAGAAAAGTTCAAGGAAAATCTTTTATTCAGAACAAGTCAAGTTTTGATGCTGTGAATGCTCAAAGATTGAAGTCAAGTGGTGATAAGCAAAGTCTGATGTCAAGTCCTGATATTCTGATTCAGTCAGGATCTGAAGACTCTCAGAAGTTCTTGCAAACTCTGAAGTTAAAAGGGAAGCAGACTACTGTTTATTACAAAGATCCTAAAATCCAAACACTTGATGAGGAGATAGCAAGAAAATTATTTCCGAAACACAATCCAGGAATGGATTTAGAAACTCTCAAGGAGGAAGAAGCTATATTTGCTGCTGAGAAGACAAATCCTAAGTCTAAAGCTTTTGATGCAAAGAAACCTCCAAGGCCAAATGAAAAGGGCATTGTGATCAAGGAAAAGTCAAATTATGAAACTTCAAAGTTCAGAACTAGATCACAGACTGAGAGTAATCCCAAAGACAAAGGGAAAGGAAAAATTGATGAACCAACCAAGTCACTGGACTTGAAAACTTCTCAAGATCTGATGAAACCAGTATGTAAAATGGTTCAAGTATCTGATGATAATATTGTTGAAGATGAAACTGTTCAAATTCTGAAAAGAAGAAAGATAAGTGAAGATTCTAAAACAACCTTTGACACTGCTCAAGTTGTTATTCAGAATAAAGGACAGGTAGGTACAGAAGAAACAACAAATTCTGATCAAGCTATCAAGACATCAACTACTGACAATGCTCAAGTTGATTTGGATAAAATGACAATTACTGATAAAAAGAAGCTGTTATGGAAGAAGGCTACTCCAGTTGAACCAAAATCCAATCTCATGATTAATCAACTTGCTACATTTGAGTTGAAATCCAAGCAACCTAGAGATAGAGCTGGATTAGGTTCTGACGAAGAGAAGATTAAAATAGGAGTAGAGGTTACTCTAAGAGGTCCTTTCGTGTTGACAGACAAACCATATGAACAAATCAAATAAAGGCACCTTGACAAGGTGTTGTATGCTCAAGTTGTGATAGATGCTCATGATAAGTAGAATCTAAAAGAGAAATTGATCTTATTTCTTAATGATGGAAGGACTTATAGATTAGCTGATACTGATGTATTAAAGAAGTCTATCAGAAGACTTTAACATATTCATTATCTTCTGAAAGTAAAATCTGATGTTACAAGAAGATGGTCAGAATATATTTTGAAGGCTATAAGAGATCTATTCAGAATCTCTGGTATAAAGACTTCTCATTACAGTCCAATGATTACTGAAGGTGATGGAAGAGAAATTCCTATGCTGAAGAATTCTGCTAAGGTGGAAGTTATTCTGAAAGGAAGATGCTTATGTTATAATGAAAACTCTTCACATCCTAAGGTTATCAGACTTGGTGATGGACTTGAAAGAACATCCATTCAAGCTCTCAGAACAACCATTTATCAAATTGGTGATAGTAATGAAGAAGAACTGATGCAGGTCAAAGCACACTTAGCTGAAGTTCTGAAGAAAGCTAAAGATAATCTGATAAATGATTTTTTTTAAGAATCATTATGGATTCAGGTTGATTCAGTGATGTTGGTAAAGCTGGATGTTTTGTAAGTTGTAATTAATAGTCTTATTAAACTCTTATTGTATTTTAACTTAAATGTTTTTGACATCATCAAATCTATTAACTTGTACATTCTTGCATAATTACAAGTTGGGGGAGATTGTTGGATATATTTGAGATGTCATGTCTAATATGTTTCATGTTTAGTTTTCAGATCTTAACTAACAGGAAATATCAGTACTTACTGGAATCAGGACTTAAGGATATCAGGACTTAGATTATCAGAAGATAATATCAGAAGATGGATATTAGAACTTAAGTACTGGAGGACTAACAGTTAAGGAAGGAAGCTGATTCACAGGAAAGAAGATCGAGACTAATACAAGAAGAAGATATGCATGGAAAGAGTTCGAGGACTAGAAGAATTATATAAGATATCTGGTTGATATATTTTAGGAGACAGAATTATATTCCATATCAACTAGAAGTTATCTTGTAACTGTGTGCCTATATAAACACAAATATAGGTTTACTCTATAAGAGTTACGATCATCGAGAAGATCATATATTGTAACCTAGCAGCTCTCGTGATATTTGTTCATCACTGAGAGAGAACAGTTCCATTGTACCAGAGTTTATTATCTCGAATACATCTGTTTTCTGTTACTTGTGCTTTAAATCGATTTGATTGTATTCTACACTGTATTCAACCCCCTTCTACAGTGTTGTGTGACCTAACACATTATGAAATAACAACACCTATGAGGATGGATTTGAGAGTTGCAGCGTGGTGAGTACACGAGGTATTAAGAAAGGTGAGAAGGAACCTAGAGAGAGGATTTAGGTATTCCGAAGGATAGCTGCTACCAGGTTATATGGAGCTACTAGATGGATTTTAAAGAAGTTTGAGAAGATTGGAGATCGAGAGTTTCTTGCAATTAGATGATGATGTTATGACCAAACATGATACGTATAGTAGTAATGTGATATGATATTAGTTTACCTAGTTTAATAAAATAGATTTGATGATTACTGGATAGACTTGTTATATTTAGTGAACACAAGAGATGATGATGAGAGTGTTACCGGTATGGAAGACTAGAAGTGAAGTTACGAATAAGATAATATGCAACGGTAACTGGAATTTTTGTCGACCAATGAAGGCAAAATGGACCCAATAACGGGTATAAGGTTTATGGAAATGAATGGGCTGTAATCTGAGTGTTTTCCTAATTTGATACTTGGTAGTGGTTGAGAAGGACGACAACCAACTCATATAGTAATGACGACCAGGTGTATGATTTTTAAAATTTCAAATAGATTTCAAAAGATATTTTCTTAACAAAATTTTTCTAAAAGTCCTTGGAACAAAATAAGTTTTAAAAACTTGGTTGTCAAACTATAACTTGAGTTTCTTGTTTGTTATAAGATTCAGGTTATCCTGAATAATACTAGTTCTAGAAGTTAGTATGGTTCGTTTAGAAGGCCAAGTGGACCCGCTATTATGGAGAAGATTTGATTGTTCTTAGCAGAAGAATGCAAATATTATTTGATAAGATTAACAACAGAACCAATCTACGGAGAAACTATTCATCCAATTTCTGAGATGATTAGAGTTCAAATAATACGTCATTTCACAAGAAATCGAGTATGAGCAAAGAAGATTGAGAAAGTCTCCAGACTTTTCTAAAGGAAGAATGTTATTAGAAAAGGAGTTGATATGGTGAATGATCAGTAGCGTAAGCCAAATTTGAAGTTATGATTGTAAATCTCGTAAGAATGCAAATAGGGTCGAATTATATAAATTTTGAACATGGAAGTGTGACGCTAAAGATACAAGACCTAATAAATGGGAATTCATTCTAATGATCGATTTAAAAAGGCATTTCAGAGAATTTTCTGAAGTTAATAAATGATCTGGAATGGAATATATTGATTGAATAAGCGTTGAAGCTGTAAATAGATGAAATGTGGATGGCGACCAATGCTATCATTCTTTTCTATAATACTATACATTCTTATGAATCTTGAATAAAGTATGAACTTCTTTCATAATCAGCTCTATGAGGTGATAAGAAAATTGTTGTATTCCTTTCAAAAATCATTTTCCCTCAAGACTTATTTTCTGATTGAGACAAGCAGTGTTATAGTGTGACTCTTTGTCAGAATAACGAAGAGTCTGGTGGGACGCCACCTAATCATGTGTTGGATGCCATATAGTATGAAAGACTGGCCATCTTGCGTACAAATTTGGTTGTCTCATTCATATCTAAATCATTATTCATTCTTTCTTCTATAACCATGATTTATTGATTTATGGATCCTTCCGATTGTTTCCTTGTACTCTTATTCCTTACAAAAGGTTTCCAATCAAAATCATATACACAAATTCCTTCTTGTGTAAGGTTTATACTTTGAATATTTTAAAAGGAAGTGAAATAAACACGTATAGCAGATGGAGTTATGTGGATAATTACAAGCCAATAAATGGTGGACATTTACGTACAGAGAAGAACCATTATGTCGATAACTTGGTTGTTGCGAGGATATCAAATCAAAAGCGAAAACCTGTAAACATGATATGTTGCAAGTATAAGATTTAGGCATGAATTGGAGTAGTTAGCGAACCGTATGAGGTAAATTAACTAGAGGAATAAGAAAGTAAAGTCACGTATATCGGATAAGATGAATAATTGATTGGACAATGGCAGCTAATGAAGAAATTCTTAATAATAACCAATGTTAGTCCCTTAACAATATGACAAGAATTATAGAATGGGGGTTGAATGGAATTCTTGAAACTTTTTCTTGAAATAAAATGTTCTAACTTAAATATAAATATAAGTGTATTGATTAGCACAATGCGGAATAAAAACTTAAGTGAATCAAAACACAAGTAATTAAAAACAAGAGTCTTTAAAAACTTTCTGGTGGATTTGAATGATTCCACCAGAGATATATATTATATATCGAGAGAACCCTGTGTGCAGAAATGCTCACAACTGCTTACAACAATTGAACTTCTAAGACTACAGAGAAATGCTAAGAATCCTGCTTACAAATATTTCTCTACTTTCTTGCTTAGATCGATAGTGTCTTAGTTGCTACTACTTGGTTTATATATCACCAAGATTATAAAGTAATAAGACAAGATAATAAAATAAAAACTATCTAGTCTATTACAATGCTACTTCATTACTCTATTCCAGCATCTTTGAATATATTCATAATAGCATGGAAATGGCAATGCTTCTTTGTTCTCGAAAACCCAGTTGAATAGGCTACCACATTCCATTTGCATCCACTCGACGCATGTGACTGTGTTTTCACTGTCAACATATATTTGAATTCTTTATCCGTCGGGTTCATGATCATCCGTCGAGTCATTGATCATCCGTCGGGTTGTCTATTTTATCATTCGTCGACTTCATTGTAGGTTATCCGTCGGGTAGCAAACTGGCGCTTGACTTTATTTCATTTATGCAGAATTACAAGACATCATCTATGTACAATTAATCAACCTATTCTACATATCTAGTTAAAGTTAACATGACTTGAATACTACTTACAGAATCTATACAATGGTGAATGCAGAAATGTGCTACAGACTTATTGTTACATAAGCTACTCACTCGATGGATAATAAGTCATCATCCGTCGGGACTATAATGAGTCATCCGTCGGGACTATAAATCTTATCCATCGAGTGCTACATTATTTCACTGGGTAAAATCTACTAAGGTGTTTTGTTCATGAAATCATCAAGTACACAACATATACACAATAATCTCCCCCAATTTATGTCTACTGGAATTGTAGCCATAAATTAAGAGGTACTTGATGATAACAAAACACCCTAAGAATGTAACTTTAAGAGACAGTAGATATTACGGAAAAGTGCTTCAAATAACAAAAATGTACAAAGTTTTGCTCACAGTCATTTTTCAAGATGCTCCTCTAGCCTAAGCAGATTTGTCTAGTTTCTTGAAGGTCTGGATCTATTTCTAAGCTTTCTATTGTTTTCCTCAATCTGATTTTAGAGCTTCCTGTGGAATTCCAGTTCATCAGATTCCGAGAGATTTAGCTTTCCTTGCATTTCCAAAAGAGTCTCATTGCTAGAGATGCGTAATTGGTCTTCTAATATGAAGAATCTTCTCACACCTTTGTCATCTATGAACTCCATCAGCCAGTAGGGCCTTAGATGAACTCTTCTCCCTGTGTAAGGGATGATTAGAGTCTTTGGGAGTGCATTTTTAGCTCTAACACTCCTTAGTTCTTCAATCTTCTTCAATACCAATCTTCTTACAGTAATGTTGAACCCAAAGTTCTTCTTGAAGGATGAATAAACTTTAATCAGTACAGATAGTCTCCCTTACTGACTTTAGATTGAGCTTTGACTTGAGACTTGGATTTGAGAGGTGACAACTTCACTTTCTTGACTGCTCTTGACTTTGTTCTTTTTGGCTTGCTAAGGATTGGTAGATTGAAGTCAGGAATTGGTATGTTCTCCCATTCTATTGGCTCATCCTTGGGCACAACAGGTTCACCATGAATATTCCTGTAAGGATCCACCACCATGATATCTTCAAATACCACAGAGGGCTTTGATGCTTGAGTTGTAGATGGTGTGGATTCCTTAGGAAATTGATCTTGCAATTCCTTGTCAACAATATCCAGTTTCCTTTTAGTTCTTTTATCCAATTCCTTCTTTCTTGGGGAATTCTTCTGTTGTTCAACTTGCTTCTTTGATTCAATAGCTTCAGATGGTTGAAAAGAAATTTGTTGTGATGAATTTATAGCATGTAGTTTGGCCAAGATAGCAATATGTTCTTTCTTTTGTTTAGTGCTTTAAGCATACAGAGCAGCTTGCTTCTTTTCCTGCTTCAATCTAGCCTTTTCTTGTCTCTTTACTTTAGCAAATTGAGGATGTCCAGCCACCACACAAATTTCTTTCCCATTTTTGAAAATCTTGGCAATTCTCCTTTTGGAAGCTGAATCAGCTGGATCTTTGTATAAAGCAATTGATCTTGACAGAAGCTTCTTCTCATCAGGCTTAGGTGTCTCATACACAGTGTCCAAAGGATTTTTCAATGATGATTTTGAGTAGTTTACCCTTGGTTTAAGAATTGTTTCAGCCTTTGGAGATTTGATGCAGGAAGGTTGTCCTCTTTCCAGATAATTCATGTTCATCTCATTCACACTAATTTTCTTGACTTGGGAGTGATGGATGGCTGACTTAACTGGCTCCTTGACAAGTTCAAACTTCTTCTGTATTTCCTCATCAATCTTATCCCAGTTGACTAAACTCAACTTTTCCTTAGCAGCTGCTCTTAAGTTGGTTGTTGCTGCATTGATCAGATCTATACTATCTGTAACTGATGGCTTTGAGATAGTAATTGAAGGTACAATTACTTTAGTGATTTGAATTTGAAGCCTCTCCCCCTCACTTGATCCTTTCTCCCCCCTTTTTGTTATCATCAAGTTGAGCAGAAGAGGGGGTTTAAGCAGCCACCAGTTTTTGAAGTAGATCAATCTGTTGGGCTTGATGGAGATGAATGGAAGTTAAAGATGCTTCCATGGCTGACATTCTTGTGTCCAAGGCATCTATCTTGGTTGATAGATCAGAATTTTTCCTTAATTGCCTCTTGATGTCAAGCATTGTAGCTTCTGTAAGTTTAGAATCTATCCTGTCTGAAATAGCCTTTTTCATCTCCTCAATATCATTCTTCTTAGTATTCACATCTCTAGCATGCTGGAAGCCTTGGATTTGTTGAAGTTGCAGGGAGGCTAGATGTGCCTAAAGGAGCTTCTTGGTGCTGGCATTGGTAGTGGTTTGAAGAGCAGTATTGGTCTGATTGATTAATTGGATCAGGGTTGTCTTGAAGTAATACTCATCACAGTGCTTTGAGAATGCCCATGATGGCATACCTGACCTTGAACTTGAGCCTACTTCCCCCCTATGTCCATTGCTTCATCTTCACTGTCCCCACTCCCATCTCCAAAGAAATCAGCTGAACCACCAGTCTCATAGTCCACATCACCAGCTGTAGAAGGCAAAGATGTGATGACATCCTTAGCTCTCATTATAGATTGTGTGGTATGCACCAAATTCAGCATCCTTTCTGCATTTTCATTGCCCTGTTCAGCTAGAAGTTGATAAGATGTAACAGGGTGAGTAAATGCCTCAGCATCAAGGGAAGTGGAATCTATAACAGCTTTAGGATGCTGAAATAGTCCTTCCCTGTCTACATCCTGGACATTCATTGACTCACTAGCAATGACATCCATCCTTATTGCTCCAGTACCTGCATTTCTCTCATTTTCTCTCTTTTGTTGCATCAGGGTCTCACCCTGGCTCCCCACCCTCACACCCTCACCTTCACCTACTAAGGTGGGACTCCATTCACTCTCTTTTGCCAATCCTGAAGAAATGGATTGCAGATTTTCACTCATTTCCTCTCCTTTTTCCTGGGAGCAACCCAGACTCTCACTCAAAACACTCTTCTCTCTCAATCCTAAGAGTGATTGTACAACCACTAAATCTTCTGCACTTGAAATAATTGATGTTTGAAATTGTGTAGAGATACTCGACGGATGAGTGATATCCATTGAGTGAGTGGTTTTGCTATCCGATGGATAACTGCTGTTAGGCTTATCCGTCGGGATACAATCACTACTCGACGGATGAGCAATATATGTCGAGAGAGTAGAACTGAATGAGCTGGGAATAGAAACTATTGTTGACTCTGTGCTGATTGAAGATATTTTAGGCACAGATGACACAACAGTTCCTGAAAGAATTGGCAAGTGAGCCAACAAATCATCTAAAAGATGATGCTCACTTGCACTAGATTTTGGCTTCCCCAACAGAGTTAAAGAAGGGGAATCAGGAATTGATGTGTTTATCATATCCACATCCAAAGAATTTGTTGGTGAGTTTGGTGTTTGAGGTGCTTCTATAACTAGAGATTTTGGCTATGACTCCACATTTATTGGAGCCACATCAAACTGAATTTGTGAAGGTGCAGTGACTGTGTCTTTTGTACCAGTTTGCACAGTGTGTGTACCCTGTGCAGCCCCAAAGGTTTTTGATTTCTTCTTTCTGGCATAAGTTTGGGGTGAGCTTGTGTCCCTAACCCTCTTGGCCTGTGCTCTTGGTTGAGAGCTTTGTTCAATAGCTACATCCTTTTGGGAGGATGCAGCTGGAAATGAGCTTTTTTCCTTTTTAAGCACTGCAGTTTGTTGGGAAACTGCAGTGTGGCTAGGCTGGGTTTCACTCAACTCTCCAACCTTATTCTTGGGGTTTCTTTTATGTTCACCACTTCCCTCACCTAACTTACCCTCCTTCACACTCCCCTCTTTGGCTTTAGTGGATTTTTCAACTTGCATCTTTTGGGAGATACCAGAGGGGGCTTTCTTTGATTTGGATTTTGAAATAATTGAAGGTTTGGCAGCTTTGGTAGGCAACTGTTTGGTCATTGACACAGTTGTCATAGCCACACTCGAACTCAAAGAAATTGTGGAGGTTGGAATAGTTGTAGGGATAGGTGAACTTACCTCACTTACCTGAGGTGCTTGCATTACAGGAAAATAGAACATTGGCACATCCTTGTGATGATTGGCCCTGTTCAAATCTGTAATGAGCCTTCTCTCTTGAACCCAACAATCTAGTTTGTTGTTAGGGTTCTCAAGTACAATCTATTCACAGAGGTGGTTAGCTAATGACATAAAAAATCTAGCATAATACACATTCTTACCTCTTTTATTTAACTCTCCTAATTTAAAACCTAACTCAAATAAGACAAGATCACTGAAATTGTAGAATTTATCTGTAACTAGCATGTAGATCATGTTAAGCATGGAAATATTCACTGAATCAAAATTACTGATCTTTTCTGAGAAAACCTTTTTAAACACATCACACAAGAAACTCCACTCTTTCCTAAGACCCATTCTCCTAATATCACTCAGTTTAGAAGTAGGAAGTGCATAGTGCATGGAATAAAGCATATTGATTATATCAGTGTCAGTGTGTGGTGAAGTCACATTGTTATCAGGAATTTTGAAACATGCTTTTATCACATCACTATTGATACATAATTCTTTACCTTTAATGGTTAGAGTGATGGTCTTATTTGTAGAGTTGTAGGTAGCAGTGGTCCATATCTCTTCAATAACTTCACAAAAGATTGTGGGTGATTCCATCATCTTGTGATAGTCTCCAGATTGATGAATACCCTTATTCACTAGTACAGTGAAATTGTTCTTCTCATAAATGAACCCAGTTTGAGACATAATCTTTACAACAGGTGCCATTGTTAGAGAATAAAAGCTTGAAGAGAAAGAGAGTAAGTGCTTTGAGAGAGAATGAAATTAGAGCAGTTGAATTGAGAATGATAAAAGAAAAGCAATTGCAATGAAATAAGCTTTTATACTATCTCAAAAATAACTGATAAAAATATAAAGTAAAATAAAGTAACCAATAGAAATTGCCTAAAATAGTCATTTAAAAATAAACTGTAAAAATTCCACTCATTATCCGTCGTGTTATGCTTACAAACTGTAAGTATACTCGATGGATAATGTACAGGGAATTAACGGCTGAGATTAAGACAATTCGACGGATGAGGAAAAACTGTTATCCGTCGAGACATAAAATATTCCAGAAATATAATTGATTTTTGTTAGCAAATAGTATATCGACGGATGATCAAAATCGATGGATAAGGATCATCCGTCGAGATGTAAATTTTGACTAAGCCAAAATCTCATCTATGACTGACAAATCAAATAAATTTCTGGCTGCATTTCAACTTGCAAATTAACTCAGATAGATTTAAGAGTAATTAAGCATACCTAACTCACTTACCAACCTTGAAAAGGTGGATTCATCCAGTGGCTTGGTAAATATACCTGCAAGATGCTTCTCACTTGGAACAAAATGTAGTTCCACGGTACCATTCATTACATGTTCCCTTATGAAGTGGTACTTGATATCTATGTGCTTTGTCCTTGAATGTTGTACTGGATTTTTAGTGATGGCAATTGCACTTTTGTTATCACAGAAAATAGGAATCCTTTCAACTTGCTAACCATAGTCTAGCAATTGATTTTTCATCCATAAGATCTGTGCACAGCAACTACCAGCAGCAATATATTCAGCTTTAGCTGTAGAAATAGAAACTGAATTTTGCTTTTTACTAAACCAGGACACAAGCTTGTTTCCTAGAAATTGACAGGTTCCTGTTGTACTTTTTCTATCAATTCTACAACCTGCATAATCTGCATCTGAATAACCAGTTAGATCAAAATCAGAATCTCTAGGGTACCAAATGCCAAGCTTTGCTGTTCCCTTGAGATATCTGAAAATTCCCTTAATAGCTATTAAGTGAGATTCTCTAGGATTAGCCTGAAATCTAGCACACAAACATGTAGCAAACATTATATATGGCCTACTAGTTGTTAAGTACAGAAGTGAGCCAACCATGCCTCTATAACTTGAAATATCCACAGACTTTTCAGTAGTGTTTAATTCAAGCTTAGTTGTAGTGGCCATGGGAGTTTTTGCAGATGTGCAATCCACTAGATCAAACTTCTTTAAAAGATCAAAAATATATTTAGTTTGACTAATGAATATTCCATCACTAACTTTCTTAACTTGTAAGCCAAGAAAGTAAGTTAGTTCTCCCATCATACTAATTTCATACTTACTTTGCATCAATTTGGCAAACTTTTTGCAAAGTTTCTCATCTGTAGAGCCAAAAATAATATCATCTACATAAATTTGAACAAGTATACTAGAGCCATTAATATTTTTGAAAAATAAAGTTTTATCTACAGTACCTCTTGTGAAGTGATTTTCCAAAAGGAACTTTGATAAAGTGTCATACCAGGCTCTAGGTGCTTGCTTCAGTCCATAAAGTGCTTTCAAAAGATAATAGACATGTTCTGGAAAATTTGGATCTTCAAAGCCAGGAGGTTGACTGACATAGACTTCTTCCTCCAAATCTCCATTTAGAAAGGCACTTTTGACATCCATTTAATAGACCTTGAAATTGGCAAAGGCTGCATAGGCTAAGAAGATTCTGATGGCTTCAAGTCTTGCAACAAGAGTAAATGTTTCATCAAAATCTATTCCCTCTTGCTGACAATAGCCCTTAGCAACCAATCTAGCTTTGTTCCTGACTACTATGCCATTTTCATCCATCTTGTTTCTGAATACCCATTTGGTATCTATTGGATTCTTTCCTTTAGGCTTGGGCACCAGCTTCCATACATTATTCCTTTCAAATTAGTTTAGCTCCTCCTGCATAGCTAAAATCCAACCAGGATCCAACAAAGCTTCTTCTACCTTCTTTGGTTCTTTCTTTGAAAGAAAGCTGTTGTATAGACATTCTTCCTGAGTTGCTCTTCTTGTTTGAACTCTAAAAGACACATCACCAATGATAAACTCAAAGGGGTGATCTTTTGTCCATTTCCTTTGTTGAGGTAGATTAGCTCTAGATGAAGAAACCTCATTGTTGTTTTGATGTGTGATTGAGTTTTGATTGTTAGAAACTCCCCCTGAGTTCGTGGATCTTTCATTTGAGAATGGGGCACTTTCTATAGGTGATCTATCTTGACTTCCTGCTCCTTTTGATAACCCGACGGATGGTGAATTTGTACCTACGGATGAAGCTGGTTGTCTCCCGATGGATAACACAAATTGCCTTCCGACGGATGAAGCATTGTGCAACTCGATAGATGTTGAGTTTTGTGCTTCATTGGTAGTAGATTTATCTGCATTATCCTTAGACACTGTTTCTTGATCACTTTCATCATCACTGTCATCACTAACCATCTCCACATTGTCGAATTTGAGGCTCTCATGGTAATCTCCATCTTTCAGTCCTTCAATCTTTTTATCATCATACACAACATGTATTGATTCCACAAGAATGTTGGCTCTTAGATTGTAGACTCTATATGCTTTACCAACAGCATACCCAACAAAAATTCCTTCATCTGTTTTAGCATCAAACTTCCCATTTTGATCAGTTTGATTTCTCAGAATATAGCACTTGCAGCCAAAGACATGAAGAAAATTTAGAGTTGGCTTCTTGTTCTTGAATAATTGATAGGGAGTCATGCATCTGGCTTGATTAACCAAAGAAATATTCTGAGTGTAGCATGCAGTATTTACAGCTTCAGCCCAGAAATATGTTGGCAGTTTAGATTCTTCAAGCATTGTCCTTGCAGCTTCAATAAGTGATCTGTTCTTCCTTTCCACTACTCCATTCTGTTGTGGAGTCCTTGCTGTTGAAAACTCATGCAGAATCCCATTTTCCTCACAAAATGCTCTCATGACAGAATTCTTGAACTCAGTTCCATTGTCACTCCTGATTCTTCTAACCTTGAAATCAGGATGATTATTGACTTGCCTTATGTGATTGATGATGATTTCACTAGCCTCATCTTTAGAATTTAGGAAATATGTTCAAGAAAACTTTGAGAAATCATCTACAATTACTAGGCAAAATCTTTTCCTTAAGATGGACAATACATTGACTGGTCCAAATAAATCCATGTGAAGCAGTTGTAAAGGCTCTTCAATTGTTTAATCAAGTTTCTTCCTGAATGATGCTTTAATCTGCTTCCCTTTTTTACAGGCATCATATAGTCCATCCTTAGAAAACTCCACTTGAGGAATGCCTCTAACCAGTTCTTTCTTCACTAGCTCATTCATGGTCTTGAAGTTTAAATGGGATAGCTTCTTGTGCCATAGCCAACTTTCATCCTGACTTGCCTTACTGAGAAGACAATTATAGATTCTGCATTGGATGAGTTGAAATCAGCTAGGTACACATTTCCTTTTCTCACACCAGTGAGAACCACTTTGTTGCTTCTTTTATTAGTCACAACACAGGCTTCTGAATTGAAGGTTACTGAGTTGCCTTTATCACAAAGCTGGCTGATACTCAACAAGTTATGTTTGAGACCATCCACTAAGGCAATCTACTCAATGATGACATTGTCCTTTGAAATCAAGCCATATTCCATAGTTGTACCTTAGAGGTTCTCTGTGAGCAGGGTAGAATCACCAGTCATGTGTCTTGAACAACCACTATCCAAGTACCAAAGATTCTTTATGTTTCCCTGCACACATCAAAATCAAATCAAGTTGATTTTGGTACCCAAGTTTCCTTGGGTCCTGCCTTGTTAGCTTTCTTTTTCTGTTTCTTAGGATTTATCTCATTTGACTTAGGAATTTCAGATTCATCCTTAGTCATTTGAGTTGGGCCTTTGAAACCATTCATTCCAACAGAATTATCATGCATATTATGACTAACAGGAAATGGCATGCTATGTGCAAACATGTTATTCCAGTAAGGCATGCTAAATGGCATTTGTGGCATACTAAATGCAGCATAATAAGGATTAGGTGCAAATGGCATATTAGCAAACTGTGCATTCATGTTCTATGTAGACATAGCATTAACAGGCATGGGAGGCATGTTAGGAAATTGAGGTTGCACAGACATGGAAGTAGGCATGGCTGACTTGCAATTAACAAACAAATGATTTACACTACCACACTTGACACAGATTTTTCTAGGAGCATATTTATCAGGTGTGTAGTTATTGTGTTTGTTAATCCCTACTTTACCATTCCTATTGTTTTTCTTTTTGGTCTCTGTTTTTACTTCAATCTTTTCAAGTTTGTCACTTAACTGTTTGACAGTCATGTGACCAACATTAGGCTTTTTCCCTTTCTTAACTTGACTCAGTTCTCCTGAAACAAAGTTCTTGGAAACAGACCCATACTTCTCATTCAGCTTAACAAGTTTGGCTTTACTGATAGGCTTGCTCACAGCCGATGGATGAGAATTTTCATCATTCGACGGATAACACTTTTTCTTATCCGATGGATGATCCTCATCATCCGTCGAGTCTACATCTGTAAGCACTCCATCCACCAAATTAGGTTCTAGTTTTTCTTTGTTCTTTTTCCAGGCTTCATCACAGAAAGACTCAATTCCTTGAACTTTGGTGATTTGAGCATGGACATCCCTGGATGTTTTCCAAGCTTTAATCACCTCTTGTTCACGCTCGAGCTGCTTCTTTAAAATTTCCTCTTTCTTCAACGACTCAGTTAATTCCTCCTTGGCAATTTTACACTCAATTCTTAATTTTTCAAAATCAATAAACTGAGACTCAAGCACATTATTTCTCTCACTCAAAAACAAATTATTTTCTTTGATTTTAGCATTTTCTTTAGTAAGAGACTTAAGTGTAACACGCAAATGATATAACTCTGTAGACATGTCATTTATGACATCATTCCACTCAGCTTTAAATAAATGTGCAAGGTTTGTAATAATTACCTGATTACTTGAAGAGCTTGTTTCTGTCTAATCAGACTTGGCCATTAGGGGTAGATTGACATAGCTGACATCTTCATCTTCATCCAGACCATCTACTGCCCAGTCATTTTCTTGTGTTATGAAAGCCCTTTCCTTTTGTTTGAGCAGCTCAAAGTATTTTTGCTTATGATCCACTGGCTCAAACTTTTTCTTACTGGAATCTGACTTCCTACACTCACTGGCAAAGTGCCCTGCCAAGCCACATTTGAAACATTTGAATTTTGATTTATCCACCATGTTTCCATTTGGCTTGGCTGCTCCAAAGTTCTTCTTGAACTTGAGCTTGGCAAATCTCCTGGGAAGAAATGCTAGGTATTTATCAATGTCTTCCATGTCATCTTGGCTCAAAGAATCTTCACTTTCTACTGCAAGCCCCTTGCCCTTGTTCTCACAGACCCTTAAAGTTGATTCAACAGCTTCCATCTTCACTTTCTTCCCATTTTCCAACTCAGCAACTAGTGCAATGGATCCTCCTTTCTTCTTTACTTTCTCCATCTTTTCATCCTGCTCTATTTTAAGCTCATAGGTTTTCAGGATGCCATACAGTCTCTCCAAAGTAAACTCCTTATAATCCTGTGAGTTTCTTAATGAGACTGTCATTGGTTTCCATACCTTTGGAAGAGATCTAAGGAATTTCAGATTGGAGTCTTTTGCCTGATAGACCCTTCCTTGCAACTTTATAGCATTTAGTAGTTTTTGAAACCTACTAAAAATGTCAGTGAGAGACTCACTTTCTTCATTGTGAAAATGCTCATATTGCTGAATCAAGAGCTGCATCTTGTTTTCTCTAACTTGCTCAGTGCTATCACCGATTATCTGTATTGTATCCCAAACATCCTTGGCAGTTTTGCTGTTGATAATGTTGTCAAATATATCTCCATCAACTCCATTAAACAGGATGTCCATGGCCTTTTTATCCTTCCTAACTTGTTCAATGTTAGGATCAGACCATTCATGCCTTGGCTTCGGGACTGATGGCTCGTTTTCTGTTGCTGCTCTCATTGGAACATGAGGGCCTCTTTCTATGCAGTCAACATAGGCCTCATCTTGAGAAAGCAAATGAAGATGCATCTTTACCTTCCAATGATGGTAATTATCTTTATCGAGAAAAGGGATCTTGACTCCAACATCCTTCTTGTTCATCTTGCTCTATTGTTTTGATCTTTAAACTCTTTGTAAGTTAAGAGCTTGTTCTGATACCAATTGTTAGTCCCTTAACAATATGACAAGAATTACATAAGGGGGGTTGAATGGAATTTTTGAAACTTTTTCTTGAAATAAAATGTTCTAACTCAAATATAAATATAAGTTTATTGATTAGCACAATGCGGAATAAAAACTTAAGTGAATCAAAACCACAAGTAATTAAAAATAAGAGTCTTTAAAATTTTTTTGGTGGATTTGAATGATTCCACCAGAGATATATATTATATATCGAGAGAACCCTGTGTGCAGAAATGCTCACAGCTGCTTACCATAATTGAACTTCTAAGACTACAGAGAAATGCTAAGAATCCTGCTTACAAATGTTTCTCTGCTTTCTTGCTTAGATCGATAGTGTCTTAGTTGCTACTACTTGGTTTATATATCACCAAGATGACAAAGTAATAAGACAAGATAATAAAATAAAAACTATCTAGTCTATTACAATGCTACTTCATTGCTCTATTCCAGCATCTTTGAATATCTTCATAATAGTATGGAAATGGCAATGCTTCTTTGTTCTCGAAAACCCAGTTGAATAGGCTACCACATTCCATTTGCATCCACTCGACGCATGTGACTGTGTTGTCACTGTCAACAGATATTTGAATTCTTTATCCTTCAGGTTCATGATCATCCGTCGAGTCATTGATCATCCGTCGGGTTGTCTATTTGATAATCTGTCGACTTCGTTGTAGGTTATCCGCCGGGTAGCAAACTGGCACTTGACTTCATTTCATTTATGCAGAATTACAAGACATCATCTATGTACAATTAATCAACCTATTCTGCATATCTACTTAAAGTCAACATGACTTGAATACTACTTACAGAATCTATACAATGGTGAATGCAGAAATGTGCTACAGACTTATTGTTACATAAGCTACTCACTCGACGGATAATAAGTCATCATCCTTCGGGACTATAATGAGTCATCAGTCGGGACTATAAATCTTATCCGTCGAGTGCTACATTAGTTCACTAGGTAAAATCTACTAAGGTGTTTTGTTCATGAAATCATAAAGTACACAACATATACACAACAACCAAATAATCGATTAATACGTTATGAAGATGAAGCATACCTCAATCATGTGGGAGATATTTGTCATGAATATTCAAGATTAAAGAAATGCTAGTTACGAATAAACTTTGAGTGTGTTCATCAAGGAATGGTTGGGCTTTTCCACTCAAGTAAGTGAGTTAGGGTAAATTTGATGCTTATAACTGGGTCCGCAAAGAAGGTTCAGTATGGAAAGACATAAGGGGAGATGAAGGTATGGTGGTTTAACTACAATAATTTTTAAGAAGTGATGCTTGAAAACCAAAAGAATTCTTTTACCAGATTATGATAGTGTTGGTTGAGACCATGTAGTGGTTATCAGAGGTTGAACACGTTAACTAATAAGAACAAGTGTATGTTTTCAAGGATAGATAAATTGTTAATTAGAAAGCTTAAATTGAAACATGAACTAGAAGAATTCTAGCATAATGTATAATAGTACTCAGTAGTGATATTCTGTTATAATAAGAAGATATGAGAAAAGGTATGATATAATAAGAATTGTTCACTATAATCTTAAGTTGAACTAAAATATGAGTTATACTGGCTAGTATGTGGTGGTGAAATGGTGAGTTTAAAAGGAGGCGGTTGATTGGAATACTTGTGGATTGATTGCTGGTTTTTTGATTGATTATTGGTGTCAGCTTGAGTCCGGCTAGTAGTCAATAATAAAGGAGTTGCTGCCCAAATTTTTGGAAAATACTCTACTTTTAAATATAGAAAGTATATTTCCGTGTGTTATTGATATTCCTGTTGAGACTCCAAATAATTATGATCTCGGTTCTTGAAAGAGGTTGTTACAGCCATTCCGACTATATATAATTGTTCTTTGATTTCATTTAGCTAGTCATCACTTGGTGCAATTGATCAATTAACTGAGTTAATTGGTTAATTTTACCAATTGATGGTCAGTTAGATGGAATTCGATTCCAATTAGATTAAGTCAAATTTTGATGTGACTTTCAAATCCAAGATCAAAGCAATGAGGAATTTGGAGAAGGACACAATAGAATTCAGAAATTGCTGCAACTGTGTGAAGCTTTACTTGGATGAATATGCCTTTTATAATGGACAAGAGAAATAAAAAGTTGTTTATATGGACAAGTGAGAAAGAAAAGAAGAAGGGAGGTAAAATAAAGAAGAGATTAATAACTACACCAATATGGATTTTATTAGACAATCAAAGAGATTTTATCATCTGCAATAAAGTTTTATTAAAGGATGTCTTGTTTCCAAATTGTTTTGATAATCATACAATAAATGATTTATCAAGTATTTTTGTTTTGCATAAAATGTGAGATACAGTTTTAGTTCAGTTTCTGATTGGTATTGATACTTAGGTTATTGTTAAATATCAAAAGTGGTATAATACATATGATTGATATTTACTTCAGTATGGGATGTCGCGAGCATCAAAGTTCGTATTGATATCTAATTTGATATGGCATCAAAATGAATATTAATATCAGGAGTTCGGTTGTGAATGAGTTATGAGAATGAAGAACGGAAATAGGAAAGGAAGTGGAATCAAAAGGATGATAAAGAAACTTTATAAAATGCCATGATATAGGTAAGATATGGGTAATATGAAGGACGGAAGTAAGGTGAAAATTTAGGAACCATTGGTAAATTGAGATAGGGAATGCGTCGCAGGATTATGATCAAGTACCGAGGGCTAAAAGAAGATATCTGGTGACCAGACATGAAAAGAAAATGGGGGGATATGTAAATAAATATTATACCTACCCAAGAATTAAGGCGGGACATCAAAGACTAGATGGATACATTACACCAGGAGACGTCATAGTCAAGTCACCTGAGAACCAATGGTAAGGAAAATGTTAATTGCGTCATTATTGATAGGTTATCCAAACCTAATCATTCTCTTTTATTAATAAAAAGTTGTCCAATAAGTGGGTTAGTTGCTGCTTGAAGAAATGGTGGTACGTCATCAGATCCAGAAATTGATTGTAAATGATTGATATTATTTTATTGGAGATTTGACAGGATTATTCAGAATACAATGAATTATGTTGAATCAAAATTAGTATATACCACTCCTAGATGAACGGGCATTAAGTAAGGCGTACCTAAAAGACAGGAATTTGGCTAAACATCGATAACTCAAGAGATTCAAGCTACTCTGAGAATATGGTACAAGACATAGATGTAAAGGAAGACTTTCTGATACTATGGCATAAAGAAAGAATAAACGTTATATGTGACTAGACGTCAAGGAAATCATTGCAGTCAGTTTCGTATGAGAACTTCTTAGAACCAAAATAAATGATAATATGGGTTAGAATATGCTGGTGATGCCTCTAGGTTAGTGTATTTTCTTCAAAGTAGTAAGAGATTTTTGCTCAGCAAATATACTCGATTGTGATTCAAGGAAAATAAGATATGGTGATAAGTTTGTGCGTCAATCATATCCAGTCAAGATTTTCTCGTTGGTTCTTAATTCTAAAGTAATTTCGAGAATGTCAGAAATCGAATACGACATAATCTCAGTATATCATTCACGGATGAACAAGAAGGAAGATTAAAGGAACGATTAAAGAGCCTCGAATGCAATTGGAAGCGATTAAAAACTAGGTTAATTTAATGAAAAAATATGTGGGAATGAAGTTTAATAACCAGTAACCATTGGAAACATTCCTGAGCAAGAATTACTAGAATTAGAAAGAAAAGAAAATTAATAGGCATTATACCGGTCCTTTTGAAATAGTAAAATAGGCAAGATAAGTGTAAGTGAGTTGGCTTCACCGCCACACGTATAGATGGGTCATAGGGTGTTTATATGCGTATATTCAGGAAAAGTAATTAAGCTCCATTATATATATATAATGGAGAATTGAGTTGAGTTATATGAGCAACTAATAGAATATGATGTCAGCGAGAGGCTGTTAAGTAATGAGTGATGCGGAAAATAAAAGTTTATGAAAAGTTGTAAGGTTGAGGGATCAACCTGAGAAAATGGTAAGATACTTGAATGTATCATTATCTGTTCCTTAGTGTGATTCTGAGGACATAATCCTTTTAAGGGGGAAGGATGTAATATCCGGGACATAGCGTGTAATTAATTTTATTGATAATTAATTATTATGTGACTATTATGTGATTTTTGGTGAATTATTTAATGTTTGGTGTGGATATGTGGATGCTTATATGTGGTAAAGCATAAGTATGTTAATTATTTTTATGACCAGAATAAAATATAGATAATTACGGTATTTTTCTGATAATTTTTGGACTGTTATATGATTTTATATTGATTTATGAATATATTAATTATTTTCTGAATAATTACAAAACTATTTTATAAAGCCAGGAATCGTCCAATTTTAACTGTTTTTACGTTTTTACAACCCGAAACTCTTCCGAAAACTTCTTCCTAACTTAATCTGGTAATTCCGGATAGTTTCCATGTTTTGACTTTTTCGATCCGCATTACGGTTTGACCCGTGCGCAGCCCGGCGTAAAATTTTTGATATGATAACCCTTTTCGATAACATTATCTTCGTACAAAGCATTTTATAAAAGCCCGGTTTTGATAATTATCGAAAACCTTTGATACTTATCCAAAACTTGATAATGCTATCCAAAACAGGATAATGTTTATCCAAAATTTTATCCGATAGGATCATTTTTATAGTTACGTAGCGGCTAAGAAACGTATTTATCGATCCAACACGATCCAGAACGTACTAATATTTCATAAATATAAATAGCCCTTTTCTTATTTTATTTTACTCTTATAATCATAAACAGATAGTACAAACCAGTAAAACATAGAGAAAACCCTAATAAAATACCGCGTTCTTGAAAATCAATCGCACAAACGAAGACGTTATCGAACTCCGATTCGGGCATGGAATATATCAAAAAGAAACTCTCGAAAAACTCTTTCTGAATCAATCATCCATTTTTGTGCAGAAATCATGGTATTTTCTTATTTAATTATTTTAATTCAAATTATTTATGGATTAAATTAGGAATTTTTGTTCTTGATGTTGTTGATATGATTTGATGGCTTAATCTTGTAGATAATTTTATCCTGGTCATTTTGGAATATTATATGACTGATTTGGAGTTCAATAACATGTTCAAATTGATGTTTAATTCTCGAATTATTAAATTAGGGTTTTAAACGTTTGAATGTTCTTAATCAAGAATTGGGCGTTTCTACCCTGAGTGTTATCAGACGTTTTTGATGATTGCATCGTGTTCCTTTTAAATTTAGACTCGATTGGTATATATGAATGTAACAGACGCTTGCTGAACAGTGCTTAATTGAGTTCATCGGATTCTGATCGACTTCGCTGTTTTTTTATGATTTTCGCCGGACTATGAGTTTCAGGCGTCATTCGTGTTATTTGGTACTCGATTTGAGTTCCTGGAAGAAATTGGAATGGAAAGTACGTTAGAATCAATCCAAACAATTCATTTTTGGTTGTGCCTTTGGTTGGCCGGAAATCGGCTGCTCGCCGGAATCTAGGGAAGGGGGAGGCGGGTCAGACCTATTCTTCGCGACCGGGTTCTCGACCCGTCTGCAACCCGCTTTTGATCTTTTGTTTGTCTAGTTGCAGTTTAGAAATATGTGTGGAATTTCCTTTTTATAAATAATTCAAAAATCCATTATTTAATTTCTAAAATTCATTTTTAATTCCTAAAATCATTATTTATTACGATATAAGAATGGTATCATTATCAGTTGTAAGCGAAACTAGTTAGGATTTGGTACGATGTAATAAAAGTTAAGGTTGTGGCTTGTTTTCATACTTTTAATTCTAAAATTCATTTTTAATTCAAAAATAAATCTGATTTATTTTATTAATTAATTTTGATTAGTTTTTCATTATTTTAATTAATCGATTTATTTCATATTAATTGATTAATTAACTTAATTAATTATTAATTGATTTTAATTGATTTAATAAATAGATTTAATTATTTATTTTGATTTAAAAATTCCGAAAAATAGTTTCGAGTTTTAAAATATTATTTAAAATTATTTTCAAGGCTCGATAGTTATTATAAAATTATTTTAAAGTCAGATTCAGGTGTTCGAACTCTATTATTTAATTATAAAATGATTTGGAGTCTCGTTTTAATTCCGAAAATTGTTCAAAAATTCGTATTAAATACCTGGAAAATTATTTTGATCCCGAATCTTCTTTGAAAAATTATTTTAATTGAATATCTTGCGTGCTATGTGCTACGTGCTATCTGATTGATGTGTTATATGTCTATATGGTTATTATTTGACTGGTTTAATCATAACTTTCAATCCGTAAATCGGATTAGGGTAAAACGAAGGTTAAATAAAAGCTTATGACGTCTATGTGACGATTAGAATGATATGAGATTGAGTACTGATAGATACTTGTGATGCCTAGAAGAGTAAGCAAGGAATAGAAAAGAAAGCCAGTGATCAGTAAATAGAACTGAAGTGTAGAAAAAGAAAACAACTGATTGATGAATAGAAGCACATAGAAAAAGAAGGAAAGTGATTGAAAAGTAAAACTGTTAGATAAGTACAAGTAAAGTTGGAAGTCATCTGTGACAAGCCAAATACTTCTGAAACTTTCTTCGAGATATATTGCAAATATTCCCAAACTTCTCATAAAATGTTGCTAGTATTCAAATTAAATCTTGTTTTATATTGCAAGCGCTTTAAACAATTCAACCTTGAACCCTGATCATATCATTGAACTTGAGCCATAAGCTTTATTTCTTGTAAACCACAAACGATTGATTTCCCAAATAATAAACCATACAAATACAATACTCTGGAATTTCAACATACAATATAAATACAAATACATACCATAAACCAAGTATTTCAACAGAATTTCTTGAGCATATAGAAACCTATACACCCTGGAATACCCTATCACATCAAAGATCAAGTGTGTGTGTGTGTTGTGAACCCCAAACTTCAGATCCGGGTTTGGAGGGCGTCAAAACATGAACCTTAATTGATACGTTTGTTACAATAATGCGTATGTTACGAGTTGGGTTTTATTGACGTACGGGTAGATTTTTAGCGAGGATATGTCAAGAATATTCGATCATCTAATTTAGGGTATTTCGGTTTCGTAGGTTCCAATTGAAAGACCGAGTATCCCGGTTGGTTCAAAGCCAGCCAGTAGTAATCGTAAAGCGTATTAAGGCAAGTGCCCTTGAACAAATCTCTTATAATTTAGTAGTATATGAATAGCTGTTGATTTAACTTTCATATTGGAATAAAAAAATTTAAGTTACGTATCCCCCGTGTTTAAAAATGTTTTATTAATTTATGTTTTTGGGGAAAGTAACTTCTGAAAATGCCTATCTCTAAATTATGAATAAATTGGAAAGATTTTGGAAAGTGTACTGTGATAGAACTGTTTTGAAAAGAGATAGGTATAAGTGGTTTGAAAAACTGGATAAAATAGATCAGATAATTGGATAAGCATGCAAAAGGGCCCGTAACGGCCAGGAAGATATCGTAAGAGGCTAAGTTGGTTGTGCACCCTGTTTAAACCACTAAGTCCAGCATAATAGAGACCTAGCTAGTCTGTGAGTTCCAGAACAAATTTTATGAGATGGCAGATGGAGCCGTCCGATGATGATAGCCTGATCAGCTGTCTCATTATTGATCATCCAATATACATATCTGAGCAAGATTTCGTGGTTGCTGTAATGGAACAAATGATTTTGGGTCTCCGTAACGGGACAAATGGTTTTATGGTTCCTGTAAGGAATAGATGATTTGGAAATGAAAATAGCATGCTAAAATTGAACTCTGGTATTTGCACAACACATAACTAATATTATGGTTTTATAGAGCATGCTAGTTATTGATATTCAGTTTATACCTGTTTTACATGTTTTTATAAATGATTTATGAATTCTGTTCCTATAATTGTTTATCATAAACTATTTTTTTGTTATTCATATAGTGGTACCGCTGAGTGATTGATTGCTTAGTCTTACAAAATATTTTGTATATTCCTATATTGCAGATGGCTAGGAGTCCCTTCTGTCATAGGAAGGGCCATATTCCAATTCCTCATGTATCGAGCTCCTCTGATTTTGTTGTGTCAGACCAGGTGTGGTCTGTGAGTTGCTGTGGAAATTTAGATGTCAGGTTGTTTTTAAATAAGTTGGCTTTTACTAATTGTGTAACCTAAATCATACTCGAACCTGGAAAACATCTTGTCGAGGGGTTTTTTTTATATTAAATAATAATGAGTTGAATGTATTTTTATTTATGGATTGCTGTTGATCGTGACGTCAACTCCTGACCCCGGGGTTGAGGCCGTCACAGGTTGGTATCAGAGCTATAGGTTTAAGTCCCTGATTTAGGTTAGGAGTAAAGTTAGAAAGATATAGAATTGGTGTTTAAAGGTGTGAGTCAGTAACTCATATACAGAAGTGAGTTTAAGAGTCCAGTCGAGGGTTCGAAGGCGTAACCCTAGAATCTATTGAGGTTTCTTGGAACTTCCCTGATTTTTAGTGTGTCTCCCTTGTGTATGTGCTAGTGGCATCAGCCGATAGAGATTTCTAGTTATCCCTCTCACGAGAACGATTCCGATCATGTGAGTTCAGTTAGTATGTAGTGATAGTAGTCAGTGGCTGTTATGAGTATTGCTCATACTGTTAGTGTTGCACTATTATTATTGTTAGTACTTTTATTGTTGTATTTGTTGCTGATTTTGTTAAATTTAGCCACTCATTACAGTCAGATCCCAACTAAATAAGGATGGAAATATTTTATTGCGGCAGCATTCTCTTGACATATGAAAATGTTGCTAACCGAGGGCAATTTTTTAAATAAAACCATTTGTTGTGTTTCAGGAGAATGCCGCAAAAGAAGAATATCCCATCCAATTCCTCTAGTAGAAAATCTGAGGGGGGGCCCAATCATGGGTGAGTTGCTAGATTTGCTGCGGCAACAGTCTAATCAAATGGCTCAACAGCAAGAACAATTTCAGCAACAGCATCAATAATTTTTGCAACAGCAACAACAACAGCAATTCATACAGCAACAACAATAACAAATCCAACAACAACAGATGTAGTTTCAGCAACAACCTCAGCAAAAAGAGGTGAACCAAACTGTTAATTTTAAATCTTTTCAGTCAATGAAGCCCCCAGAGTTTAAAGGCGAGGTGGACCCTGTTGCGACCAGGATTTGGCTAAAGGAGATGGAAAAAGCCTTTACCCTCACTCAAGTAAGTGATAATCTCAAATCAGACTATACGAGTTATTTTCTAAAGGGTGAAGCAAATTATTGGTGGGAGTCCACTCGTGCCTTGAAAGGAGAAGTTCCTGTTTCTTGGACCAGGTTTACAGAGTTGTTTTTGGATAAGTATTTTCCAGAATATTTGCAAAGTCAGTTAGAGGTTAAATTTCTAGAATTGAAGCAGGATGAAAATAGTGTGGCGGAATATGAGGCCAGCTTTACAAAATTGGCCCGGTTGGTACATGTGTATGTGAGTACTAAATCTCAGAAGACAAAAAGGTTCCAGCAAGGATTGAAGCCCAAAATCTGTGGTGGAGTTGTAGCTTTGCAACTAAAAACATATCCCTTTGTAGTTCAGGATGCTCTAGTAATCGAAAGTGATCAGAAGTTGGCTGCCAAAGAAAAGGGTGATAAGAAGAGAAAGTCTAAAGGTGCTACCAGTAAGACGGATCAAGGAGGATCCAGTTAGAGGTTTCAGAAGCGATTTGGCCAAAATAGGAATAAAAGATTCAGAAGACAGACTTTTCCCCAGGCCAGACCTACTACCACTTCAGTTGCTTCCACTCCAAACCAGTCAGTTAATTCAATGGTGGATTGTAAGTTATGTGGTAAGAGACATAGTGGTCCATGCAGAAGGGATGTTCAGTGTTTCAAATGTCATCAGAAGGGTCATTATGCATTGGAATGCAACTCAGAGAAACCCGCAGTTACCCGCTATAACTATGGTAAGGTTGGACATCTTTCTAGGAATTATAGGGCAGCTACTCAAGGTACTGTGCCCCAAGGACCAGCATCCAGCACAACCAGAGCTAGAACCTTCAAGATGACTAAGAGATCCAACGCTCAGGATTCGGATGTGGTTGCAGGTACGCTTTCTCTCAACTCCGTACCTGTTAAATTTTTATTCGATTCAGGAGCATCCAAGTCTTTTATATCAAAGGATTGTGTGAATAAAATAGATTTAATATTAGAATACTTGGCTGAACCTTTGACTATAGAAGTAGTTAATCAGGATAAAGTCTCAGTGAGTCAATTTTATCCTAAGTGTCAACTAGAAATCCAAGGGCATTCTTTTTCGGCTGACTTAATACCCTTCAAGCTAGGAGAGTTCGATGTAATTTTAGGAATGGATTGGTTGTCCCAACATAAGGCAAATATTAACTATAAGAAAAAGAAGATTGTGATGTTCATAGAGGATAATGCCAAAGTAAATTATCTAGGAGAAAGGAAAGAAAATAAATTTCTTTTAATATTAAAGGCAAAGAAACTGTTAAGACAAGGATGCGAGGCTTACCTAGCCCATATAATAGACACTGAGAAAGAGGCACCTAATCTAGATGAGATTCCAGTAGTAAGGGAATTTTCAAACATCTTTCCAGATGAGTTTCCAAGATTACCACCAGATTATGAGATTGAGTTTTCTATTGATCTAGTTCTCGGAGCAGAACTAGTTTCAAAGGCTCCATATCGAATGGCCCCAGTAGAGATGAAAGAGTTAGATACGTAACTTCAGGAATTGTTGGATAAAGGTGTGATTAGGCCAAGTGTATCCCCGTGGGGTGCACCAGTGTTGTTTGTAAAGAAAAATGATGGAAGCATGAGATTATATATTGATTATCGGGTATTAAACAAGCTGACTGGTAAGAATAAGTATCCTCTACCCAGGATTGATGATTTGTTTGACCAGCTTAAAGGAGCATGTTGTTTCTCGAAAATTGACTTAAGGTTGGGCTACCATCAGTTGAAGATTAATCCTGAAGACATACCAAAGACTGCATTCAGAACCATATATGGACATTACGAGTTCCTAGTGATGTCAGTTGGATTGACCAATGCGCCAACTATTTTCATGGATATAATGAACCAAGTGTATAAGGAGTACTTAGATATGTTTGTTATTATATTTATTGATGACATCCTCATCTACTCGAAGACTAAAGAGGATCATGCAGAATATCTGAGGATTGCCCTGCAAAGGCTAAGAGAGAAGTAGTTATATGCTTAGTTTTCAGAGTGTGAATTTTGGTTGGATGAAGTCCAGTTTTTGGGTCATGTCATGGGAAAGGATAGTATTAAGGTGGATCCTGTAAAGATTGAAGTTGTATCCAAGTGGGAACAACCAAAACCCTGACGGAAGTTAGAATTTTTCTTGGATTAGCAGGTTATTACCGAAGATTTATAATAGACTTTGCTAAGATTGCGACTCCATTGACCAAGCTAACTAGGAAGAATGAGAAGTTTATTTGGACAGAGAAATGTGAAGAAAGCTTCCAATAATTGAAGAAGAAATTAGCAACAGATCCAGTGCTAGCATTTCCAGATGAGACGGGAAATTTTATAATCTACAGTGATGCTTCTTTAAAGGGTTTGGGCTGTGTGTTGATGCAACATGATAAAGTTATTGCCTACGCCTCCAGACTGTTAAAACCCCATGAGCAGAAGTATCCAGTGCATAATTTGGAGTTGGCATCAATAGTGTTCGTGTTGAAGCTGTAGAGATATTATTTGTACGGAGAAAAATGCGAGATCTATACAGACCATAAAAGTTTGAAGTACATATTCACCCAGAAGGACTTAAATATGAGACAACGAAGATGGTTGGAGCTGATTAAGGATTACGATTGTTCCATTTACTACCACCTTGGAAAAGCCAATGTAGTGGCAGATGCCCTGAGTAGGAAGGAAATATTGAATGTGATCAAGGTTGCTGAGGAATTAGCAAAAGAATTGGAAAAGTTGGAAATTAAAGTTCGAGTGTCGGAAGATAATAAGGAGCAATTGCATGAGATTACCTTTCATCTAGAATTGATGGACAAGATTAAGAAGTGTAAGGAAGAAATAATGGATCAAGGACTAGATAGTTTGACTGGAGAAGAACTTTGTACTCAAAAGGACAACAAAGGTATGTTTAGGTTTTCCTCAAGAATATCGATTCCCAATGTAAATGAACTGAAGAATTAGATTTTGCGGGACGTTATTCCCAAACAATGCAACAAGAATTATAGAAGGGAGGTTGAATGTAATTCTGGCTTCTTTTTCTGATTTTAAGAATGTTCTTACTTAATATATAACTGTATTTGATTTTGCAAGAAGTGCGGAATAAAAGTAAGATAGAAATCAAAACACAAAGCAATAAAACACAATGCTTTAAAAACTTTTTGGTGGATTTGAAATTATCCACAAGAGATATATATAAAGATGAGAACTCTGTGATGCTTGAATAGCACACAGCTGCTTACAAGTTGAACATCAAGAACAACTGAGAAATTCTTTACATATTTTTCTTTTTCTATTCCTCTAGTTTTTCTTTCTAACTTTGATATATTTTAACTTGCTACTCTAGGTTTATATATTACCAAGATACATGATAGTAAGACAAGACAATAAGATAAACTGAATCTAATCTAACTTCATGTTGCTATATTACTCTATCCAGCATCTTTGAATATCTTCATAATTGCATGGAAATGGAAATGCTTCTTTGTTCTCTAAATCCTGCTAAGAGGCTGGCACATTCCAATTATATACAATTGTAGCGCCCTCCAATCTCGGGTCAGAAGTTTGGGGTCCACAAACATACACACCTTATTTATAACCTGCTTATAACAATAATAAAGATAATAATAGTATGCAGTGACCCTACTTACCAACTACCACAGATCGCAACAGGTTAAAGTATGTACACAAGCCACACAAACACACACTTATATTACAAACACCCAAATACAAACTATTTAAACTTAAAACTGAATATTAAACATTATTACAAACTACACAAACTTAAACTATTCCAAAAGCCATTAGCTAGCTTATTCCGATCAACCTGGAATCCTAGCTCCCGTACTGGATTGGGGATCCTCGCTACCAACCGGTTCCTTCTTAACTCGAAAAGAGTATAAACAAAATCGCACAAATGAGCTAACTAGCTCAGCAAGTCACATTGACAATACTGAGAATAAATAATGATCAAGTGAAATGAGTTAAGATATCAAGTGAACAATAAATAATAATAAAGAATTGGATATTAGATTTTCATTTTTAAAAACCAAGGTTAGGCTGCTGATCAGTCACGCACTAACCCCGAGAAAGGCACACAGCTCCGCTCTAATTACTGGATCCAAGGAACACATTGGCTTAACTTGACCACCAATCTGGTCTGACCACGAATATGGTTCACAGTTTTATAAAATAATCCAATTCTATCACAATAACAGAATAAATAATGTAAAGCAATAAATAGATTCATAAACAACATTGGATTTCCAATTATGAGATGGTTTCAATCTTCATAAGGAAATAATATGGCAATTACAAAGAATGGCTATCAGGTGGTGAAAGAATTGGATAACAAAAGAATCAAAGTTTCAGAGTTACAAGGATTTGGTCTTTCAATGTATGAGTTACAATGGTTTGAGTATGTAAGTAATCTTGGTTTAGTGTTCAGTATTTAGTTTGTATGTATTTGTGGAGTAGTATCGTATATTTGTGGTTCATATTCGGGTATTCAATAATCAATGGTTCAGAAAGAATAAGGTTTACGACTCAAAAATCAATAATTGGAATCAAGGTTTAGGGTTCAGTGCTTCAAAGCACTTGCAATATAAAATAGAACTATCAACTATTCACAGTATATCTTGAGAAAGTTCAGAACACTTGCCTTGTATTAGCTTGCTACACTCTCCTAGCTTTCAATCACAACCTCTTACTCCTCGACTACTTGCTTCCCTTTCCTACGCCTTGCCTCTTCTGCTCACATAGCATAAGTATCTATCAATACTCAACTCATATGATTCTACTCGATATAAGCTTCTATCTACCCTTCGTTTTACCCAAATCCGATTTACAGATTAAAAGATACGATCAAAACATTCATATAACGTACACATACGTATTTGACACATTAATCAATGCACATACAACACATAACACGTAAGATGTTTGATTAAAATACTTTTCAAAGAAGGTTTGATGTTAAAAGGATTTTTCAGATACTTAACATGGATTTTTAAACATTTTTCAAAATTTAAACGGGTCGTTGAACCAATTTTGAAACAATAAATAGGGTTCGGTTGGCCGAATCTATCTTCAAAATAATTTTATAATAATTATCGAGCCTTGAAAACAATTTAAAATAATATTTTAAAACTCGAAACTATTTTTTGGAATTTTTAAATCAGAAATAAATAATTAAATCTAATTAAATAATTAATTAAAATCAATTAATAATTAATTAAATCAGTTAATCATTTAATTTTTGAATTAATTGACCAATTAACTAATTAATTATAAACTAAAATTATTTTTAATAATTAAAAATAAATTTATGTAATTAAAATAAATAGAAAATAAGATTTTTATATATTTTAAAACAAAAATCTAATTTCTGCAAACCATGGAAAGTTCAGGGACTGAACGTCATCGTCCCCTAAAGTTCAGGGCCTAAACTGCAATTTTACAGTTTAGCCCGCTCGAAAACGACGGGTTCGTCGAAGAACTCGTCTTCGGCATCCTCACACTACCACCACCTCCAGATATCATCTACTACTCACCAGGAATATAACCCAACAATCAAATCATTTTTATAACCCCAGAGTTGGCCGGAAATTGGCCGAGAAGTTCGCCGGCTCCGGCGAGTTTTGTTTGCTTCGATTCGAGCAAACCAGGAATCGTCAGTTGATGTACTATACATGAATCGATTGCAAATTCAACAAGGAACCCGATACAATCATCAAAAACATCTAATAACCCCTAGTACAGAAACCCCTAAATTTTAATTAAGAACACTCATATGGGTTATAAACCCTAATTTCAAAATTCGAAAATTAAACTCAATTTTGAACATGTTATTGTACACCAAATCAGTCATATAATATATCAAAATCATCAGGAAGAAAAGCTCTACAACATGCAATCATCAAATCATTCAAACAATCACTCGAACAAAAATTCGTAATTTAAATCAAAACAATTCGAAAATAAATAAAAATCCAGAAAATAAACCTTGATTTCTGCAGTTTTGAAACTTGTAGAATCTGAAAGAACACCTCAAACCCTTCGTTTTGGTTTCTCGAGCTTCTCAAACAGAAATCACTAACACCTTGAAATTGTAGTTTGATTCTTGAAAGGTTATAAGAAATTAGGGTTTTTCTCTATAAAATTATATAATTATTGGCTGTAAATGATTTTTTGTACAAAATAAAATATGGTAAAGGCTATTTATATTTACGGAATATTGGTACCCCGTTGGATCATACCGGATATAAAATAGTACTTTTATTTATAAAAACAGATCCAAAACGGTACCGATTTCGGGATAATTATCCAAATATGTACAATTTATATTGCGGTCTTGGTCTCAGCACCTGGTTACATGTAGTACGAGGTGATAATTATAATATTTTAATAAAAAGATCCCGTTTATCGAAAATACGAGTTTTATTGATTTATCGAAATAAATTTTGTATCGAAAATATTACCCCGTGACTCGCACAAGACAAACCGTACGCTGGATCGAAAAAGTTAAAATATGGAAAATGCTCGAAATATTTTAATTAGATAAGGAAGGAGTTCTCGGACGATTTTCGGGTTATAAAAATGTAACAATGGGTGAAGTCGGCGGGTTCCCGATTATATAAAATGATTTAAAAAAACTAGGAAAAAGAATTTAATAAATCCATAAATTTTCTATAAAATAATAAATCAATAGAAAAATAAATAGAAATATATGACAATTATCTATATTTTATTTTGGACATATAAAAATTAAAATACTCAATTTATATTATTTTTAATCACCCAAACACATATACCACTTAACAAATAATTCACAGATTACATACTGAACATGCATAATATTTATTTATTAACCAAAATAATTACACGATATATCCCAGATATTACATCCTCCCCCTTAAAAGGATTCTGTCCTCAGAATCTCCTAAGAAAACAAATGAGGGTAGTTTTCTCTCATATCACTCTCTAACTCCCAGGTTGACTTTTCAACCTTTGGGTTTCTCCACAATACTCTTACTAACTTTACCACTTTATTTCTTAACACTTTCTCTCTTTCTTCTAGAATCTCTATCAGACTCTCCACATATGACAAATCTGCTTGAAGTTCTATTGGCTCATACTCAATTACATGCATGGAGTCGGGATTATACTTCTTAAGCATCGATACGTGAAAAACATTGTGAATGTGCTCCATGTGCGGGGGTAATGCCAACTCATAAGCTACTTTGCCAACACGCTTTAGAATCTCAAAAGGTCCAACATATCTAGGGCTCAGTTTTCCTTTCTTTCCAAATCTTGTCAATCCCTTCCACGACGACACTTTCAGCAATACTAGATTTCCTTCTTCAAATTCCATATCTTTCCTTGATTGGTCTGCATACTTCCTCTAACGGTCTTGTGTTGCTATTAATCTCTTCTGGATAACTTCAACAACTTCCTTTGCCTGTTGCACCAATTCAGGCCCAAGTATCTTGCGTTCTCCTACTTCATCCCAATATACTGGAGATTGACATTTGCATCCATAAAGAGCTTCATATAGTGGCATCCCGATACTGGCATGATAACTGTTATTGTAAGAAAATTCTACCAAGGGTAAATGCTCATCCCAACTTCCTTTGAAATCAATAGCACAAACGCAAAATATGTCTTCAATTGTCTGGATTGTTCATTCACTTTGGTCGTCCGTGTGTGGATGGTAGGTCGTACTCATATTCAGTCTCGTTCCCAAACATTCTTGAAAGCTCTTCCAAAATCTCGAATTAAATCTCGGATCTCGATCAGATACGATAGACACAGGAACTCCATGACGAACTACGATCTCTTTCAGGTACATATGGACCAACTTGTCCAGTGAAAATCTTTCATTTATAGGAAGAAAATGAGTTGACTTGGTAAGTCTGTCCACTATAACCCAAATTGCATCGTGATTGGCTTTTGTCCTTGGTAATCCGACTATGAAATCCATGGCAATGTGCTCCCACTTCCATTCTGGAATCTCTAATGGCTGCAATAATCCACTTGGTCTCTGGTGCTCTGCCTTGACTCTCTAACATGTATAACATCTGCTAACCCATTCTGCAATCTCCCTCTTCATGTCTGGCCACCAAAAATTTTCCTTTAAATCCTTGTACATCTTTGTACTCCCTGGATGGATTGAATACCTTAAATTATGAGCTTCCTGTAAAATTTCATTCTTCAATTCCGTTACTGGTGGAATCCAAATTCTAGAAGAAAACCTAAGAATACCTTGATTGTCCTTTTGTGTGCACAACTCTTCACCTACCAAACGATTAATGTCGTGATCCATTATCTCCTCTTGACACTTCCTTATCTTTTTTAACAACTCTGGCTGGAAAGTTATACTATACATTTTTGCTTCATCAGGCTTGCAAACTCTGATCTCCAATTCCGATTTCTGAAATTCCTTGTATATCTCCTTGGGTACTGATAACACATTCAACTTTTCTTTTCGACTTAACGCGTCCGCCACAACATTTGCTTTTTCGGGATGGTAGTTAATCGTGCAATCGTAATCCTTAATCAACTCTAACCATCTTCTTTATCTCATGTTAAGCTTTTTTATGTGAATATGTACTTCAAACTTTTGTGATCTGTATAAATCTCACACTTTCCTTCATATAAATAATGTTTCCAAATCTTCAAAGCGGATATTATGGCTGCTAGCTCCAAATCATGAGTTGGATACTTTTGTTCGTGTGGTTTTAGTTTCCTTGACGCATATGCAATAACCTTATCGAGCTGCATCAGAACACATCCTAGTCCTTTATGAGAAGCATCGCTATAGATTACGAAATTCCCTTGGTCATCTAGAAGTGACAAAACAAGTGTTGTAATTAACCTTTGCTTCAATTCCTGAAAGCTTTCTTCACATTTGTCGTTCCATATAAACTTTTCATTCTTCCGTGTAAGCTTTGTCAATGGTGTTGCAATCCTTGAGAAATTTCGAACAAATCGCCGATAATATCCCGCTAATCCCAAGAAACTTCTTACTTCTGTCGGTGTCTTCGGCCTTTCCCAATTTGTAATAGCTTCAATTTTTTCCAGGTCCACTTTGATCCCTTCATTACTAACTATGTGTCCTAAGAACTGAACTTCCTGTAGCCAAAACTCACATTTCGAGAATTTAGCATATAACTTTTTCTTCCTCAAAATCTCCAAAGCTGTCCTCAAATGTTCTGCATGATCCTCTTATGTCTTTGAATAAATCAAAATATCATCTATAAACACAATAACAAACTTGTCCAAGTATTCCTTGAAAATTCTGTTCATCAGGTCCATAAATATTGTCGGGGCATTGGTTAATCCAAAAGACATCACTAAAAATTCATAATATCCGTACCTTGTTCTGGAAGCTGTCTTTGGTATATCTTCTGGATTAATCTTTAGTTGGTTATATCCCGATCTCAAATCAGTCTTGTAAAAATACTTGGCTCCTTTCAATTGGTCAAACAAATCATCAATTCGAGGTAACGGATACTTGTTCTTGATTATAAGCTTGTTGAGCTCTCGATAGTCAATGCACAGTCTCATGCTCCCATCCTTCTTCTTGACAAATAATATCGATGCACCCCACGGGGATACACTGGGTCTGATTACTCCTTTCTCTAACAACTCTTGCAATTGCTTTTCTAATTCCTTCATTTCGATGGGCGCCATCCTGTATGGGGCCTTGAGTACTGGTTCCATTCCAGGTGCTAAGTCGAGTGCAAACTCAATTTCTCTGTCTGGAGGAAGTCCTGGTAACTCGTCGGGAAACACGTTTGGAAATTCATTGACTACCGGAATATCTTCAAGTTTTGCTGGCTCTTGACTTCTATCAATTACATATTAAATGAAATGCTCGTATCCTTTTCTTAGCAACCTTTTAGCTTGGATCATCGTCAAGAACTTCTTTGCTTGCTTCTGGCCCTTAGACGTTACTATCCTTTCGTCTGGCATCTTTACAATTACCTTCTTATTACGATAGTCTATTTGGGCATCGTGCTCAGATAACTAATCCATTCATAAGATAACGTCAAACTTTCCGAGCTTAAATGGTATCAAATCCACACAGAACTTATTACCAGAAATCTCAATTTCATAATTCCCACAAACTTGATTAAGAGATACACGTTCTTGATCTGCTAATTCCACAGTCATTATTTCATTTAAATACTCAACTGGACAATTTAACTTACTAACAAAATCTTGAGAAATAAACGATCGAGTTGCTCCCGAATCTATTAACATTTTGGCACACAAAGAATTTATATTAAATGTACCTGCCACGACATCAGTGTCCTGAATAGCATCCTTCACAGACATATCAAAAACTCCAGCCCTTGGAGTCTCATTTACTGCTGAAGTAGATCCCATAATCCTCAATGCATTACTGACTGGGGCTGGTGTCTTGCAATCCCTGGCTATATGTCCTGGCTTCCCATATTTAAAACATGTAAACCCAATGGCTGGAACCTTAACTGTTGGATTCCGGTTAGGCTGATCCTTGCTCACTTGCTCTCTTGCTGGTTGGTTGCGGCACTCCCTTGAATACTGCCCTTTTTTATTACACTTGAAACAAACCGCAATCAACTTATTACAAACTCCTCCGTGCTTCTTCCCACATACCTGACAATCTGGAAAAGTTAGCCTCAACGGATTTGGCTGATTCACATTGGCTGGACGGTTGCCTTGACCTCCGTCGCCTGCATTCTGCTTCTTGAAATTAGAATTCCTTCCTGGCTGAAACTTGCTCTTCTTAAAATTTGGAAACTTCCCTGGTTGTGACTGTCCTTCATTCCCTTCAAACTTTCTTTTCTTACTTTTCTTCTCTTTTTGTAACATCTCGCTCTCTGTTTCTGTAATCATGGCCTTTTGTACAACTCCTGCATAGGTATCCAATTCAAATATGCTACCTTCCCTCTAATCCATGGCTTTAGACCTTGCTAAAATCTCTTAGCTTTCTTCCTGTCAGTATCCACATATGATGGCACAAATCTTGACAATTCCTCAAACTTACTTTCATAATCAGCTACCGACATACTTCCTTGCTTTAGTTCCAAAAACTTTAACTCCATCTGGTCCTGAACAAACTGGGGAAATATTTTTCTAGAAATAATTCTTTGAACCATTCCCAAGTAATATCACATGTACCTTCCAATGTCTTCACAGTTTCCCACCAGTAGGTGGCCTCATTCTTCAAATAATAACTTGCAAACTCAACCTTCTATTCTTCCTTTACCTTAACTAAAGCAAACGACTTCTCTATTTCCTTTAACCAAACATTCACTTCAATTGGATCTAAGGAACCCTTGAATTCCGGTGGATTCACCGCCTGAAAAGTTTTGAAAGTTACCTAGGGGTTGGTCGGTCTTTGTCATTGTTGAGTCAGGTGAACTGTTTGTTGAGCTAAGATCTGAAGAATATGGGTCTATAGGTCCTGGGTTTGCATTCTGGTTGGTATTATCTTGGTTGTAGTTGTTGTTGGTTTCTTCATTCTGGGTGTTGGAACAGTTATTTCTTCTGGGAGGCATTTTCTGTACAGAATCAAACAACTTATTTAGCCTTTAACTCAAATTCTTTGCATAAAAGAAGAGTTTTGTAAAATAGAAATATCTCTTTTTGAAAATAGTTGTAACAGTTGAACTAAGTAAATTGCATGCTTCTTTACAAAATGTAAACAGTGAAGGGGTTAGGGTACATGGTATCACAAGAGGTATAACTGGTGCAATAAGTAAAGTAAAGTAAAATAGGTGTCGTAATATAAATGACAATGCTGGAAAGGAAAAGGTACTGATATATATAGATCAAAAGTTTTAGGTAGTACAAGCGTAAAAATGCTACAGAAATAAAAGCAAAAGGGTACAACAAACCTATTCACTAGTCAACAGATCTAGTCTATAAATACAACCCAAAAGTCTACTGATACATACTACACACTATTGTACATAATAAACAACCATAATAACACCGCTTAACATCTCCATCACTGTATCTCTGTCTCTCTGGCTCATGGCAAGTCTGGACCTCCAAGCTCCTCTAGAATCCACTAAGCCCACTCCACAAGAAAATCAGGGGTGATATCCTCATGAGTAGCCTCAGCAATCCTCACAGCAGCTGCTCTCTGAAACACTTGAAGCCTCTCTCTGAGTCGCCTCTCCCCACACCCAATATCTCTGGTACGTATAATATGCAATAATTCCTGAATCTGGCCCTGTAGGTGTCACTGCTCCATAAGGCAAGCCTTAAACTGATGATCCGGAACAAGATATGAAGAGAACTGAAAAGGTATACCCATAACTGAATGACCAGTAGATGCTGAACCAGCAGGTGGGGGTCCTCTGATAGGTGGCCTCATACCCGAGGGTGGAATAGCCTGCAGTGGTACGGGCTACAACACAGCTGGGGGTAGAATAGCCAACACTGGCGGAGCAACAGGATGTGGGTCTGAAGATGGTCCTCCAACTGAGGGCTCAGAGTGGTCAGCTGCTACTGGGACGAAAGAGTCGGCCATCAATGCTATCTGAAATCATATCGCAAAATAAGAATCTCGAACCACCGCGCGAATCATACTAATTCCTGTTATACCGTTGCACTCAACCTCTCGACGTTCTATCTTTCTACTTCCTTACTTCTAATCCTAACCCTCTACCCATTCCCGTCAATCTAGGCTTGTGTCAGTGACTTATAACCTGTAGTCTGATACCAACGGCGCCCTCCAAACCCGGGGGGTCCACACACACACACACAACTTATTTATAACCTGCTTATAACAATAATAAAGATAATAATAATATGCAATGACCCTACTTACCAACTACCACGAATCACAATAGGTTAAAGTATGCACACAATCCACACACACATACTTATATTACAAACGCCCAAATCCCAATTATTTAAACTTACAACTGAATATTAAACATTATTACAAACTACACAAACTTAAACTATTCCAAAAGCCATTAGCTAGCTTATTCCGATCAACCTGGAATCCTAGCTCTCGTACTGGATTGGGGATCCTCGCTACCAACCGTTTTTTTCTTAACTGAAAAGAGTATAAACAAAATCGCACAAATGAGCTAACTAGCTCAGCAAGTCACATTGACAATACTGAGAATAAATAATGATCAAGTGAAATAAGTTAAGGTATCAAGTGAACGATAAATAATGATTTAGAATTGGATATTAGATTTTAATTTTTAAAAACCAAGGTTAGGCTACAGATCAGTCACGTACAAACCCTGAGCAAGGCACACAGCTCTGCTCTAATTACTGGATCCAAGGCACACATTGGCCTAACTTGACCACCAATCTGGTCTGACCACGAATCTGGTCCACAATTTTATTAAACAATCCAATTCTATCCCAATAACAGAATAAACAATGTAAAGAAATAAACAGATTCATAAACAACATTGAATTTCCAATCATGAGATGGTTTCAATCTTCACAAGGAAATAATATGGAAATTATAAAGAATGGCTATCAGGTGGTGAAAGAATTGGATAACAAAAGAATTAAAGTTTCATAGTTACAAGGATTTGGTCTTTCAATGTATAAGGTATAATGGTTTGAGTATATAAGTAATCCTAGTTCAGTGTTCAGTATTTAGTTTGTATGTATTTGTGGAGTAGTATCGTAGATATGTGGTTCGTATTCGGGTATTCAATAATTAATGGTTCAGAAAGAAAAAGATTTACGACTCAAGGATCAATAACTGGAATCAAGGTTTAGGGTTCAGTGCTTCAAAGCACTTGCAATATAAAACATAACTATCAACTTTTCACAGTATATCTTGAGAAAGTTCAGAACACTTGCCTTGTATTAGCTTGCTACACTCTACTAGCTTTCAATCACAACCTCTTACTCCTCGACTACTTGCTTCCCTTACCTACACCTTGCCTCTTCTGCTCACATAGCATAAGTATCTTTCAATACTCAACTCATATGTAGCTACTCGACATAAGCTTCTATCTACCCTTCGTTTTACCCAAGTCCGATTTACAGATTGAAAGATACGATCAAAACAGTAATATAACGTACACATACGCATTTAACACATTAATCAATGCACATATAACACATAACACATAAGATGTTTGACTGAAAATACTTTTCAAAAAAGGTTTGATGTTTAAATGATTTTTTAGATACTTAACATGGATTTTTAAACATTTTTCGGAATTTAAACGGGGCGTTGAACCAATTTTGAAACAATAAACAGGGTTCGGTTGGCCGAATCTGGCTTCAAAATAATTTTATAATAATTATCAGCCTTGAAAACAATTTAAAATAATATTTTAAAGCTCGAAACTATTTTTCAGAATTTTTATATTTCAGAAATAAATAATTAATTCTAATTAAATAATTAACTAAAATCAATTAATAATTAATTAAATCAATTAATTAATTAATTTTCAAATTAATTGACCAATTAACTAATTAATTATCAACTAAAATTAATTAACTAATTAATTCAGATTTATTTTTGAATTAAAAATAATTTTTGGAATTAAAATAATAATTTTTTAGAATTTTTAATAATTAAAAATGAATTTCTGTAATTAAAATAAATAGAAAATAGGATTTTTAAATATTTAAAAACAGAAATCCAATTTCTGCAAACTCTGGAAAGTTAAGGGACTAAACTTCATCGTCCCCAAAAGTTCAGGGACTAAACTGCAATTTTGCAGTTTAGCCCTCCAGAAAATGACGGGTTCGCCGGAGAACTCGTCTCCGGAATCCTCACACCACCACCACCTCCAGATATCATCTACTACTCACCAGGAATATAACCCAACAATCAAATCATTTTATAACCCCGGAGTTGGCCGGAAATTGGCCGAGAAGTTCGCCGGCTCCGGCGAGTTTTGTTTGCTTTGATTCGTGCAAACCAGGAATCGTTAGTTGATGTACTATACATGAATCGATTACAAATTCAACGAGGAACACGATACAATCAACTAAAACATCTAATAACCCCTAGAACAGAAACCCCTAAATTTCAATTAAGAACACTCATACGGGTTATAAACCCTAATTTCAAAATTCGAAAAATAAAACTCAATTTTGAACATGTTATTGTACACCAAATCAGTCATATAATATATCAAAATCATCAGGAAGAAAAGCTCTACAACATGGAATCATCAAATCATTCAAACAATCACTCGAACAAAAATTCGTAATTTAAATCAAAACAATTCAAAAATAAATAAAAATCCAGAAAATAAACCTTGATTTCTCCAGTTTTGAAACTTGTAGAATCTGAAAGAACACCTCAAACCCTTCGTTTTGGTTTCTCGAGCTTCTCAAACAGAAATCACTAACACCTTGAAATTGTAGTTTGATTCTTGAAAGGTTATAAGAAATTAGGGTTTTTCTCTGTAAAATTATATAATTACTAGCTGCAAATGATTTTCTGTACAAAATAAAATACGGTAAGGGCTATTTATATTTACGAAATATTGGTACCCCGTTGGATCATACCGGATATAAAATAGTATGTTTATTTATAAAAACAGATCCAAAACGGTACCGGTTTTGGGATAATTATCCAAATTTGTACAATTTATACCGCGGTCTTGGTCTCAACGCCTGGTTACAGGTATTACGAGGTGATAATTATAATAGTTTAATAAAAAGATCCCGTTTATCGAAAATACAAGTTTTATTGATTTACTGAAACAAATTTTGTATCGAAAATATTACGCCGGGACCCGCACAGGACAAATCGTACGCCGGATCGAAAAAGTCAAAATATGGAAAATGCTCGGAATATTGCAATTAGGTTAGGAAGGAGTTCTCGGAGAGTTTCGGGTTATAAAAACGTAAAAACGGGTGAAGTCGGCTGGTTCCTGATTATATAAAATGATTTAAAAATACTTGAAAAAAGAATATATTAAATACATAATTTTTTTATAAAATCATAAATCAACATAAAAATAAATAGAAAGATATGACAATTATCTATATTTTATTTTGGACATATAAAAATTAAATTACTCAATTTATATTATTTTTAATCACCCAAACACATATACCACTTAACAATAATTCACAGAATACATACTAAACATGCATAATATTTATTTATTAACCAAAATAATTACGCGATATATCCCAGATATTACAACAATCAACGCATGTGACGGTCAAGTCACTATCAACTGCTCTTTTAAATTTGAACATCCGTTGAAACTTCATTGAATCATCTTTTCAAACTGTGGATGATCATCCGTTGATACTTTGGCTGATCATCCGTTGAAGCTTTGTAGATTATCCGTTGAAGCTTTATCTGAGCATCGGTTGATGCTTTGTGAGTCATCGGTTGAGACTATTTTCTTGACAGTTAACTCCATTTCATTTATACAAGATTTCAAGGCATTATCTATTTACAATTAACCAACCTATCTTGCATATCAATCTAGTGGTCAACATGACTTAAATATTTCTCAAAGATCTAGTCCACTAAGCTATTTAAGTATGCATAAATGTGCTATTAATCTTATGTACATAAGCTACTCTTTCAACGGATGTTGAAATGATCATCCGTTAAAAGTTACAAAACACTAAGTTAAATCTACTAAGGTGTTTTGTTCAACTTATCATCAAGTTCACAACACATTCCTAAAAATCTTCCCCAATTTATGTCTACTGGAATTGTAGCCATAAATTAAGAGAAACTTGATGATAACAAAACACCCTAACTGTACAGATTGAATAATGGTAGATAAAACTTGTAAGTGCTATAGTTTATTTAAAAATTGAACAAAGTAAAGTATACAAAGAGTTCTCACAATCATTATCAAGGTGCTCCTCTAGTCTGAGCAGATGTTTTCTATTTTTCTTGATTGTCTTGATTTCTTCCCAAGCTTCTAGTTATTTTCTTCTATTTGATTTTGGAGTTGTCTGTGAAAATCAAATTCTTTAGCATTTGATAGATCCAGCTTTCCTTGTATTTCCAATAGAGTCTCATTGCTTGAGATGCTCAATTGGTCATCCAGTCTGAAGAATCTCCTAACACCTTTATCATCCATGAATTCCATCATCATGTAAGGCCTCAAGTGTACTGTATTTTATGTGAAGGGAATTGATAGAGTCTTTGGGAGTGCATTCGAGGCTTTTCCGCTCCTTAGTTCTTCTATCTTCTTTAGAACCAATTTCTTGGCAGTCACATTCAATCCAAAATTTTTCTTGAAAGATGTGAACTTTATCAAAATAGTACAACTTTCTTGAAGAATCCTGTGAAGGGGCCATCTGAACTCTTTCCCACCCTTGTATTTGAACACCAGTCTTTCAGAAAGATTTCTATGAGCATCAATTCCCCTTACTTCTTCTAATTCATCCATGTAGAGATTGATATCATAAAATTCCTTGATATTATAGATGTATAGAAGATCTCCCTTATTGACAGTTGGTTGAGCTTTGGTTAAGGTTTTGGTTTTGAGTTTCACAGGCTTGACCTTCTTGATTGCTCTTGTCTTTGTCTTCTTTAGCTTGTTGAAGATTGGTAAATTAAGTTCAGGATGAGGCAAACTTTCCCAGTCTATTGGCTCATCCTTGGGAACTATAGGCTCACCATGAAAATTCTTTGTAGGATCCACCTTAGATTCCTCATGCATCACTGAGGGCTTGGATCTTTGAGTTGTAGATGTAGACTGATTGGGAATGTAATCTTCCATCTTGTCATCATCAAAATCCAACATTCTTTTGGGAAGGATTTTGTATCTGAACTTCCTTTTCTGTTGAGGTTCCTTGTGTATTTTCTGATCTTGATCTTCAGCTACCACATGTTGTTTCTTAGAAATCTCAGTTGCAGTTTTCACAGCTTGAAACTTGGCTACTATAGTAGCATGCTTTTTCTTTTGTTTGAGTTTCGTAGCATCTAAAATAGTTTGCTTCTTTTCTTGCTTGATTCTTTCCTTTTCTTCTGTAAACTGAGGGTGTCCAGCCACCACACAGATTTCTTTCCCATTCCTGTAGATCTTAGCATTTCTTCTCTTTAGCACTAAGTCAGTTGGATCTTTGAAGAATGTAATGGACCTTGCAACCAGCTTCTTTTAATCTGGCTTTGGATACTCAAACATAAGGTCCAAGGGATTCTTGTCAGATGACTTTGGATAATTTCTTTTGGGCTTCAAAACTAGGTTGGCTTTTGGAGACTTTATACATGAAGGTTGGCCCATTTCCAAATTATCCAGACTCATTTCATTTGCAGAAATTTGTCTCAATTGAGAGAAGTGAGAAAATACCTTGTCTTTCTTCTTAATTGGACCAAACTTCTTTGCTATCTCTTCATCAATTTTTTCCCTTTTTATCCAGTTCCTTCTCAACTGCTGCAACATCAAGCTTTTTGAATTTTTCATTTGATTCCAACTTAGCAGCTGCTATATGGATCAGATAAATGTCGTCCAAGACTAGTGTCTTAGGAAAAGTAATTTCTGGAACAATTACTTGACTGGCTTGTATGTTTAGCACATTCTCCCCCTCACTTATTGGCTCCTCTTGGCTAACTGGAACAATTGAGTCTTTCTCCCCCTTTTTGTTAGCATCAAGTTGAGTAGAGGTAGAAGTCTTTGCATCCACTAGCTTTTGAAGAAACTGAGTTTGTTGAGCTTGATGTAAATGGATTACAGTGATGGAAGATTCCAAGATTTTGAGTCTTGTGTCCAAGGAGTCCACTTTGCTGGAAAGATGATAGTTTTTCCTTAGTTGTCTGTTGATGTCAAGCAGGGTTGTGTTAGGAAATTTAGCATCCAATCTCCTAGAAATATCCTTCTTGACTTGATAATCTCTGTTTTAATTGGAGTGACATCCAGATTTTGTTGAAGAGATTGAATTTGGTGCAGTTGAAGAGAATTGAGATGTGCTTGAAGTAGCTTCTTGGTGTTGGCATTGGTTGTAGTTTGAAGAGCTGTCTGAGTTTATGGAATGATATGAAAGAGAGTAGACTTGAAATGTTGTTCATCACATTCTTTGGAAAATGCCCAAGATGGCATGCTAAATCTTGAGCTAGGGCCGAGATCTCCCCCTATATCTATTGAATCTCTTTCATCATCATCTTCATCACCAAATAAATCCTCAGAACCACCAGTTCCATAATCAATGTCATCATCAACCGTGGGTGGCATGACTGTTATGGCATCCTTGGCCCTTTGCATAGAAGCAGTAGTGTGCACCAAGTTGAGCATCCTTTCAGCATCCTCATTGCCCTGTCCATCTAGAGTTTGATAAGCTGAAATAGGATGAGTAAATGTCTCAGCATCCAAGGAGATAGAATCTATGACAGCTTGATATTCTTGTGAAATAGTCTCTCCTTTTCTACATCACTGACATTCATTGACTCACTAGCAATGGCTTCCATCCTTATATCTCATGTACCTGTATTTCTCTTATTTTCTCTATTTTCTTGCATCAAGGGCTCCCCTTGGCTCACCACCCTCACACCCTCCCCTTCACCTACTAAGGTGGAACTCCCCTCACTCACTTTTGCCAGGTTGGAAGAAATAGCCTGCATAATTTCTCTCCTTTTCTCTCCTTTTCCCTGGGAGCAACTCATCCTCTCACTCAATTCACTCCCTTCCCTCAATCCTAAGAGTGATTGTACTACTACTAAATCATCTGCACTTGTGACAGTTGCTGAAATTTTAAGTGGTGCTGTGATTATCAACGGATGAGGAACATCCGTCGAAGCAGTAGTTTGAAGTGTCAACGGATGACTGCTGTTAAGCACATCCGTCGAGATACAATCACTTGTCGATGGATGAACAATATCCGTTAAGATAGAAGAAATGAATGAGTTTGTAGTAGAGACTACTACAGAATCTGTGATGATTGATTTGAGATTTTGCACAGATGTTTCAGTAGACTCAGAAAGAAATGGTAAGTGAGCCAATAAATCATCTAAAAGATGATGCTCACTTGCTTGGATTTTTGGCTTCTCGATGAAAGTTAAAGATGGAGAATCAGGAATTGATGTATGAATCATGTCTATATCCATTAATTGTGTAGGTGAGTTTTGTGTGTTTGGTGCTTCTATTGTTAAAGATTTTGGCTGTGACTCCACATTTATTGGAGCCACATCAAACTGACTTTGAGAAGGTGCATTTACTGAGTCTTTGACTATAGTAGGCATTGTGTGTGCACCCTGTGTATCCCCAATGTGTTTAGATTTCTTCTTTCTGGCATAAGTTTGGGGTGAGCTAGTGTCCTTTACCCTTTTGGCATGTGCTCTTGGCTGAGAGCTTTGTTCAATAGTTACATCCTTTTGGGAGGATGTAACTAGCAATGAGCTAATGTCCTTATTAAGCACTGCAGTTTGTTGGGAAAATGCAGTATGGCTAGGCTGGGATACACTCACCTCTCCAATCTTATCCTTAGGGATTCTTTGATATTCACCCTATCCCTCACCAATCTCACTCTCCTGCCCACTCCCCTCTTGGTGTTTAGTGGATTTTGCAACTGATTTCTTTTGTGAGAAACCAGAGGGGGCTTTCTTTGATTTGGATTTAGAAACCTTTGGTTTAGTGGCTTGGGTAGGCATCTGTTTGGTCACATTCACAGATGCCATAGCCACAGTTGAAGATAAAGAAACAGGTGGTTGAAAAGTAGTGGTAGAGACAAAAATATTTACCTCGCTTACCTGAGGCAACTCAATGATTGGCATGTAACCAGGTGTAACATCCTTGTGATGATTTTCCCTGTTCAAGTCAGCAATAATTCTCCTCTCTTGGACCCAACAATCTAACTTGTATGTTGGGTTCTCAATGGAGAGGTCCTCAGAAACAAAATTAGCTAACATCATGAAAAATCTAGCATAATAAATATTCTTAGACCTCTTCTTGATATCTCCTAATTTACTTCCTATCTCATAGATAACAGAAGTGCTAAAATTAAAGTACTTATCACTAAGAAGCATATAAAGCATGTGCACAAGTGAGTAAGTAACAACATCAAAATTGCTAATTTTACCAGAAAATACTTTTATAAATGAATCACATAGAAAACTCCATTATTTTCTAAGACCCATTCTCCGAACATCACCTAACTTAGTAGCATCAAGAGCATAGCCCATAGAAACTAGCATTCTACTCACATCAGTGTCAGTGTGTGGAGCAATTATGTTATTTTTAGGCAATTTAAAGCATTTTTCAATAACATCACAGTTCATACAGTGTTTATTACCTTTGAGAGTGAAGGTAATAGTCTTGTCCTTGGAGTTGAATACTGCTGTAGTCCAAATTTCCTCAATAACTTTACAGTAGATGGTTGGGGATTCAAGCATGGCATAATTCAATTTACAGTTCAGTATAAAGTTTATCATCTTGAGATAATCTTCAGACACTAGAATCTGCTTGTTCACAAAAGCCACAAAATTGTTCTTTTCATAGACAAAGCAAGTTGAGTACATGATCTTGACTACGGGTGCCATTGTTGTGATTGAGTTTAGTTGCAGAAAGAGAGAATTTGCTTTGGGGAAGAAGAGAGTTTTTAGAAATTGCTTTGAGAATGATAAAAGAAAAGAATAAAAATGAATTTGGCTTTTATACCATCTCAGAAATAAACTGTCAAAAGTAATAAAGTAAAATAAAGTAACCAATCGAAATAGCTGTTTAAAAATAAGAAAACTGTAAAAATTCTAAGATTATCCGTTGAAGTATACACACAGGCTGTAAGTAAATTTGACGGATAATTTTCAAGATCAACAACTAGGATTAAGTGCAATTCGACGGATAATGATAAAAGTACCCAGAGTAATAATTGATACTTCGACGGGTGATGTGATTCAACAGATATTCATTTTCAACGGATAATGAACATCCGCCAAGATATAAATTCTGAATTAGCCAAAAATTTATCTTTGAAAAAGAAATATCAACTTTTACTCTGGCTGCATTTCAACTTGCAAAGTTATCAAAAATGATTTAAGAATAATTAAGCATACCTAACTCACTTACCAACATAGAAAAGGTGGATTCATCAAGTGGCTTGGTAAAGATATCTTCAAGTTGCTTCTCACTTGGAAGAAAATGAAGTTCCACAATACCACTCATTACATGTTCCCTAATGTAGTGATACTTGATGTCTATGTGCTTTGTTCTTGAATGCTGTATTGGATTTTCAGTAATGGCAATTGCACTTGTGTTGTCCCAGAAAATATGAATTTTGTTCACATGCAAACCATAGTCCAACAATTAGTTTTTCATCCATAAAATCTATACACAATAACTGTCAACAACAATATATTCAGCCTCAGCTGTAGAAGTAGGAACTGAATTTTGCTTTTTACTGAACCAGGATACTAGCTTATTCTCTAGAAATTGACAGGCTCTTGTAGTGCTTTTTCCATCAATTTTGCACCCTGCATAGTCTGCATCTGAATAACCAGTTAGATCAAAACCAGAATCTCTAGGGTACCAAATGCCAAGTTTTGGTGTTCCCCTGAGATATCTGAAAATTCTCTTAATAGCTACTAAATGAGATTCTCTAGGATCAGCCTGAAATCTAGCACAAAGACAAGTAGCAAACATTATATCTGGCCTACTAGCTGTTAAGTACAAAAATGAGCCAACCATGCCTCTATAGTTTGAAATATCCACAGACTTTTTAGTAGTGTTTAATTCAAGTTTAGTTACAGTGGCCATGAGAGTTTTTACAGATGTGCAATCCATTAGATCAAACTTCTTTAAAAGATCAAAATTATATTTGGTTTGACTAATGAATATTCCATCACTAACTTGCTTAACTTGTAAACCAAGAAAGTAAGTTAGTTCTCCCATCATGCTCATTTCATACTTACTTTGCATCAATTTGGCAAACTTTTTGCAAAGTTTTTCATCTGTAGAGCCAAATATAATATCATCTACATAAATTTTAACAAGTATACTAGAGCCATTAACATTTCTAAAGAATAAAGTTTTGTCAACGGTACCTCTTGTGAAGTGATTTTCTAAGAAAAACCTTGACAAGGTATCATACCAGGCTCTAGGTGCTTGCTTCAATCCATAAAGTGCTTTCAAAAGATAGTAGACATATTTTAGGAAATTTGGATCTTCAAAAGTAGGAGGCTGACTAACATAGACTTCCTCCTCCAAATCTCCATTCAGAAAGGCACTTTTGACATTCATTTGATAGACTTTGAAATTGGCTGGGCTGCATAGACTAAGAAAATTCTGATGGCCTCAAGTCTTGCAACAGGAGAAAAAGTTTCATCAAAATCTATTCCTTCAAAACCAGGAGGCTGACTAACATAGACTTCCTCCTCGAAATCTCCATTCAGAAAGGCACTTTTGACATCCATTTGATAGACTGTGAAATTGTCATGGGCTGCATAGGCTAAGAAAATTCTGATGGCCTCAAGTCTTGCAACGGGAGCAAAAGTTTCATCAAAATCTATTCCTTCTTGTTGAAAGTAGCCCTTAGCAACCAATCTAGCTTTGTTCCTAACAACTATGCCATTTTCATCCATCTTGTTTCTGAATACCCATTTGGTGTCAATTGGATTCTTTCCTTTAGGCTTGGGTACCAGCTTCCATACCTTGTTCCTTTCAAATTGGTTTAGCTCCTCCTGCATAGCTAGAATCCAATCAAGATCCAACAGAGCTTCTTTTACCTTCTTTGGTTCTTCCTTTGAGAGAAAGATGTTATACAGACATTCTTATTGAGTTGCTTTTCTTGTTTGAACTCTAGAAGATGCATCACCAATTATGAGCTTAAAAAGGTGATATTTAGTCCATTTTCTCTGTTATGCTAGAATAGCTCTAGATGAAGAGGCCTCATTATTGTCTTGATGATTAACATAGTTTTGATGATCAGAAACTCCCCCTCAGTTTATGAATCTTTAACTTGAAGATGGGGTTCTTTCTGACTGTGATCTTACTTGACTTCCAACTCATACTGAGGGATCAACGGATGTTAATCTTTTCTTGTCGACGGATGATGCAGATTGTCTTTTGACGGATGATGCACTTGGTCTTTCGACGGATGTTGAATTATGTGCTTCATTAGTTGTAGACTTTTCTGCATGGTCCTTTGTTAGGAAATAAATAACACACGGGGGGGTTAATGTGTTTTACTATTTTTGAGCTTTTCTTGCAGAAAATAAAGAACACAAATCTTCAAAACTCACTTAATTTTATATTAAAATTAAAAATGTTTTGCTACAAAATTTCTAGGCTCTTTGTTGATAAAGAGCTTAGTTTCTTCTTGAGAGAGTTACAAGATTTTCTATCTAAATTATTACAACTGACTAAAGGACCAGTGTTAACTTTATAATTCAGTTAACTGCTGGTTTACACAGTGTATAATAAGACATGTTATTAGCTTTTGTAAACAGTCACTTGTCATTTCCATTTATAGAAAAGTATATCTTCTATTTTTGGCTTAGCATATCTTTAGCATCCGGTGATTATCTTGATCTTCCTTTCTTAGTTAATCTTCACTATTTATCTTGCACATCCTTCAAGCTGCTTTTTATAGACTTGTCAATCCAACTGTTTGGCTTGTTTGTTGATTTTTAATATTGGGTATTGAACTGATCTGCAATTTTGTACTGTGAGATTTTACCTCGAGATCTCCATTTGGTCTATAGAGAACTTGACATCTCGATAAGTATATTGGCTTATCGAGATCTCTAATACTCCATAGCAAATTTGACTTGTAGAGGTCTCTGAGTTCTCTATAAGAGAATTTGGCTTGTAGAGATCTCTAATACTCCATAGCAAATTTGACTTGTAGAGGTCTCTGAGTTCTCTACAAGAGAATTTGGCTTGTAGAGATCTCTAGTTTTCATATCTTCACTTTGACTTATCGATATCTCTGAGTTCTCTAATGGCTTATTGACTTATCGATAACTCAGAGTTCTCTAGTCAAATTTGACTTGTCGATAACTCAGAGTTCTCTAGTGAATTTTGGCTTATCGATATCTTTGAGTTCTCTAGTGAAATTTGACTTATCGATAACTCAGAGTTCTCTAATGAATGTTGACTTGTCGATAACTCTGAGTTCTCTAGTGAAGAATTGCCTTATCGATATCTCCAAACTCCATGTCTTCAATCTGGCTTGTCGATATCTTTGTGAGTTCTCTAGTGCCTTTCCTGACTTCTTGATAAGTCATTTTGAGTTCTCGAATGACTTCTCTATAACACTAAATCTCTGACTTGTAGAGATCTTGACTTAGAATATTTTCCTAAAACAGATTTATTCAACTCCAAGCTTCTTCATAATTCTTCTGAGGCATGATCTTCTTGATCTTATTCCAGACAAAATTCTTAGGCTTGACACTATTTATAAAAAAACCCAATCTGCTTCTTTGACATTTTTACAGACTTTAAGTGTTACAAGTACAAAATACAAATTAAGATAACAACATAACTTACTTAGGTTTGATAAATTGTCTTATTCTTGTTAAAGTACAAGCAAGTCTTACACAACAATCTCCCCCAGTTTGTGAGAAGATTTCTTAACACAAATTCATGCATGTTAACAAGACTAACTCCAAGTTTGAAATGATGGAAAATAAAATTAATACACGAAGCTTGATGGAATTTCAACTTTTGTACAACATAAGATTTACAAAGATCAACAGTTATAAGTATCAGGTAAAGACAGTTTTTGTGTCAGCTTCTTCCCTAAGTAGATCCTTCAAGTGATCTAGAATTTCAAGTTCTTCTATTATAGGTGTTCCACTTAGAGCTTCTACAAGTTTTTGTCTTGCTACCTTGGGATAACCACTGTCTAGTAAATCTATTCTAAATCTTGAGAATCCACCAGCTTTAATATTTAGAAATTTCCCATCTTTAGAGATTCTGCTCATTCCTTTGGCTTTTAGCTCTTCTGATCTTTTTATATACATCTCTATTTCTTCATCATACTTCATCCTTCTCTCTTCAGCTTCAGCCTCATTTCTTTTCTTAGTTTCCTCCCTTTCAAACAACCATTCAGCTAGAACTGATCTCCATACCCTTGTAGCAGTATCCTTGTCCTTCAGCAAACTTATCACTCTTTTAATTTATGTTGGTGACAGAGAATCTATTAAGTCATTTCCAAGAAAAGTGAAGGACCCATCTTCAAAATAAATTCTAACTTCTCTCATGGAAACAAACCAGACTCTAACTATTTCTTCAGCTAAATGTTGGAAATAATCTTCATCTGAGGTGTACCAATTTAGAGGTAGAAAGTCAGACTCCTTAAAATTGTTCCAGATGGCCCTTTCAATGACTTCTTCTTTCTTTGTAGGCTTAACTTTCTTAGGCTTTCTCCCAACAGATTTGTGCTTCATTTTTAGTGAGGGTTTGGCTAAAGGTAGGGTTGTCATTTTCTTGAGATTTGTCTGGCTTGTGGTGATTGCAATTTTTAGGAAAGAGTTGGTTGTTTGTTTGTACATAAATTTTGGCTTTGAGGTTTGAGATGGTTTGATGTTTGAGATAGTTGATGTTGTAGGTTGAGCTGAGGTTCGAGCTAGTTGTGTTTAGATTTTTAAGAATTGGTGTGGTTCTGAGCCATCATGAAGCTTCTTGCTCCTTCTCTCACCCCTTCTCCTCTTTTCTTCATCTTTCTTGTCATCCTCCTTCTTCTTCTCTCCACCCTTGCTGCCAGATGGCTTACTGGATTGACTTGGATTTGAGCTAGAAGGATTTTGATCATCTTTCTTCTGCTCATCATCATCCAAATCATCCTTGTTCATTTGTGTTTTGGGCAAGTTGGCTTCTACATTATCCAGATATCTCCTCAGTAGCTTTATCATTTCCATATCATAATTATTCTTGTTCTTTTTGATTTTTAAACCAGTTTCTAGGATCATGATAAGCTTTTTGTTACTCACGACACACTGTTTGGGGATCTGAAAATGTTTATATTGTTTGGTGTTTGGACAGATGTATGTTATACCCTTACTTGGCTGTAGATATGCTTCAGGAAAAGCAGCCCCTTGAGCATTTCTCAATTTAGTTAATAGCAAGGTATCTTCATGAGTTATAACTTTGACTTTGTTGATGAAGAAGATATCCAATTCAGATGGCCTCCTTGAGATAAGGTAATTGAGGGACACCTGCATACATCTGTCTGTCTCTGAGTTATTTGCATTGATCACTATCTTATTTTGCAAAAAGTTGTCCTGATTGACCATGATCACTCTTTTGAAATTAATTGTCTTATACTGGGCCTTTTTGTATGTGAAATGATTATTGTTGAGAGAAGCATTTAAGGCTTTGAGTAGTTCATCAAACTTTCTGCTCAGGCTGGGTCCTTCAATAGCCCTAATAAGTCTCTCCATGTCAATATCAACTTGTTTAGATAATTTCTTTTCAGCACCCTGGATTTGTTGTTGATATGACCTTGATTGTGCCAATCTAGCCTCTATCTCCCCCTTAGTCTTGTTGGCAGGCATGAGGAGGGGAGTAGGGATTTCAAGCCTTACCTGTTCAGGTAGAGAAGGTAGTGGTATGTTGAGTTTGCCCATGATGGCTCCCAAAGCTATAGAATTCTGCATTTGAAGATGCTTATGGGAGTCCACCAGGGTCTGGATATCTGTTTGTTGGCTCTTGACAAGAGATGTCAAGGCCTGAACTTATGCAGTGATGGAAGAGTTAGAGTCTTGCAGTGCTGAGATTTGAGTCTGTAGAGACTGAATTTGCAGATTTGTTAAAGTGGATCCAGGCTGATAAGAGCTGCTTGATGTGCCAAAGTTTTCTTCTATAGCCTGTTTGATGCCTTCCATTAGCAAAGTTGAAGGCTCATATCTGCTCTGGTAAAGTTGACCCAGCTTGACCTTAGTGTCATTAGAGTGAGTGATTTGCAGCTGGACCATTGTATGGAGATTGATGAAAGATTGTTTGAGATTTCTGACTTCTTTCTCAATAGAGGAAAGATCCATCCTAGCCATTTGCTCAGTAAAATGCTTGAATTTAGTAGAGATCTGTTCTTGAGATGGTATAATCTTGTCCATCTTCTCTTTACCAGTTTTCTGATTCTGTCTTCATGACCAGTAAGCTTGATTTCAAGAGCCTTACCAAACAGATGAAATACATTGAGCTGAGCCTTGTATACATCTATAATGGCATCATATACAGCTTGTGGACTCAAGTCTTTTGCATTGCTGCCTAGAGTAGTAATGTATTCTTCTCTGAATCTGGCTAAAACTTGATCCATCTCTAAGGCAAAATCATCAGACAGCCATGTATCCACATCCCCAACTTACTCAGCATCATTAACAATCTTCTCCTTTGGCTCCTCAACCTCTTCATTATAAGTAAGCATGATAGCTTGATAGTCCTGGTTGCTCATATTTGAAGTCAAAAGATGTTGTGAGATGTTGGCTATTCCAGAAATCTGCTCCACTAGTAGATCATCTACAGAAGTTGGTTGAGATCCAGATTCTTGCAGCCACTGAGATAGAATGTGTAGTTTTTGAGGTTGGGAAGTTGAAGGTTGTGAGATTGATGGTTCAGAAACACCTGTGACTTAAGTCACAGTTTTACTCATAGATTGCTCTATGGTTATGGCTAGTTGTTGTTCCTCACTGGGTGTGGGAACCTCCAATTGAATTGGAGTAGATTTGACTGGGTTACTGCCATGTGCACCAGTCTCAAACCCTTGTGTGTCTTGCAACACACTGGCACTTGAATATGCTATACTTGCCTCCCCTATGACAGGATCATTGATAATTATACTCCTAGCATCAACTGCCAAGGCAATTTCTGCTAGGGTTTTGAGGGGAGTTGTCCTTATATGAGGAACCTCCAATTGAATTGGAGAGAATTTAGGTAGCTCCCCCTCAGGAGTACTACCCTCAAACCTTACAGTTTGTGAAGACTGATTGGCACATGAAGGTGCATTTTGAGTTTCCATGGGGTCTTCAGTGAAAACTGATGAATCCCCCATGTTTGTGGTGGTGTCATCAAGGTCTACCCCAGCTAGTAGCCTCATACCATCTAAATGAGGTGTTTGGGTAGTGAGCAAGATTTCTAGAACCATGTCACTTGATTTTTGTTGCACTTGAGAAGTGGATTCAAGTGCAATTGGAGGAGAAGAAATTTTAGATATAAGAGATGTTTGCTCAGTTGTGAGTGTTGGCAGCTCCCCCTGAATAGATGAGGGAGCTTCAAGAAATGTGTCCTCATAGTGTGTGCCTTCCTTATTTCTCCTACCATACACTTGAATTGCTTCTTGTGCAGGCTGTGCAGACTCACTATTTGTTGCTTTTACAACTGCATCTGGTTGGGAGGATACATAGGTGGCTAGAGTGGTCAGCTCAGTTTGCTTACTCCTTTTGGATCGTTTGACCAGAGGTGACTCTTTTTCAGCTATCTCCTCACTACTCTCAGTTACAATAGTTAAGGTTTCCCCCATTCTATTCTTTTTACCCACCTCATCATTTTGAGAAGATGAGGTGGTTGGTTGCCTAGCTTCTAAAGGTTTTGAAAGAATGGTTGCAGCTTGGGAAGATCCCTGTTGGTGTTCCTGTGTTTGTACTTCCATAGGTTCAGGGATCACAGCTGTGCTAGATTGATTACCACTACTTCTCATGTCTGACATAGAATAAGGGTAGGTCTTAAATCTTTCAATCAAGAAAGGTTTTAACTTAAGACTTATAGGTACCTTATTCTTGGTAAGAAGTGATCCAAATAGAATTTTGGATACTTGCTTACAACTTCTAGTTATTGTCTTGTTTACACATTCTAGCATATGTATGGCATTTACTTTATAATTTAAAGCTAACATAATAAATCTAAGAAGAAAGATCTCCTTACCTCTTGCTCCAATGACATTTTCAACCTGGTGCTCAACTCCTTCAATATGTAGTGTCCTACATTTATCTGTTTGTTGTGAGCCATGGAGTAGACCAGCTTCTGGACAACACTGGATATGTTGTCAAATCCTGACTTTCTGCAAGAAAATGCCCTTATCACAGAGTCAAATAGGAATGACCATTCCCTCCTCAGATACTTCTTGTTCATGCTGGCCAGATTAATCTTCTCAGAATAATTGATGAAGTCCATGAACTCATGCAACTCATCCTGAGTTGGAGCCTCCACCAGATTATCAGTAGGAATGCCCACAGCCTTGTTGACATCATCCTCAAGAATCTCCACCTGTTGTCCCTTGATTGTGCAGTTTATCACTATAGTTGTAGCTTGATTCTCATGCACAACTATCCTGGTTGTTGCTGTGTTCCAAAAATCACCTAACATATCTAAATACAACACAAGATTTTTAATATCCGGGATATATCGTGTAATTATTTTTGATATTAAATAATTATTATGGGTGTTCAGTATCTATTCTGTGAATTAATTGTTAAGTGTTATTTGTACTTGGATATTCAAAAATAATATTAATTGAGTATTTTAATTTTATATGTCCAAAATAAAACATAGATAATTGTCATATCTTCCTAATTATTTTTATGTTGATTTAAGGATTTATAAAGATCATATGAAATTTATAAAATCTTTTTCCGAGTATTTAAAATCTATTTTATAAAAACGGGAACCAACCGATGTCAACCGTTGTTACGTTTTTGGAACCCGAAACTCTTCCGAGAACTCCTTCCTAACCTAATTGTAATATTCCGAGCATTTTCCATGTTTCAACTTTTTCGATCCGGCGTACAGTTTGTCCTGCGCGGGTCCCGGCACAACATTTTCGATACAATATTCGTTTCGGTAAATCAATGAAACCCGTATTTTCGATAAACGGGAGCTTTTTATTAAACTATCCCAATTATCACTTCGTAATACGTGTAACCAGGCGCTGAGACCAAGACCGCTGTACAAATTGTACTGGTTTGGATAATTATCCCGAAAACTGATACCGTTTGGATCAGTTTTTACAAATAAACGTACCATTTTATATCCGGAATGATCCAACGGGATACTAATTCTCCGTAATTATAAATAGTCTTTTACCGTATTTTATTTCGTATCAAAATCATTTGCAGACAGATGAATATATAATTTTACAGAGAAAAATCATATATTCATAAACTATTCCAAGAATCAAACCAACTTTTGAAGGTGGTATTGATCTTTGTTTGAAAAGCTCGAATACTGGATTTGAAGGTCTTGAGAAGCTCTATCAGAATCTGTAATCCATACACCTGCAGAATCAAAGGGTTAATTTCTAAAAATTTATTTATTTTCGAATTATTTTTATGAAAAATATGAAATTTTGTTCGGATGATTGTTTGTATGATTTGATGATTGCATGTTATAGAGCTTGTTTTCCTGATGATTTTGGTATATTATACATCTGATTTGGAGTTCAATAACATGTTCAAATTTGAGTTTGATTTTCGAATTTTAAAATTAGGGTTTATAACCCGTATGAATGTTTTCAATAGAAATTTGGGGGGTTTTGATTCAGGGGTTATTAGCTATTGATTTATAGTGGGTTGTATTCCTTATGAAATTTGCAATCGATTGATATATAGCTCGTTAACAGAGGATGCTTGAATCGTAGGGAGTTGTGATTTTAAAATTCCCGATGTTCGCCGGAAACCGGCGATGTTCTTGGCCAATTTTCGGCCAGAACAGGGATGATTAGAATGATTTGTTTGCATGGATATGTTCCTGGTAATCTGTAGTTTAATTCTGGAGGTGATGGTGGTGGGAGGATGCCGGAGGTGAGTTCTCCGGCCACCCCCGATTTTCCGGCGACTAGAACTGCAAAATTGCAGTTTGGTCCCTGTACTTTTGAAAATGATGAAGTTTGGTCCCCCAGGTTTCCAGACTTTGCAAAAATAAGATTCCTGTTTATAAAATGTTTAAAAATCATATTTCCTATTTATTTTTATTATAAAAATTCATTTTTAATTTCTGAAAATTCTGAAAATTATTATTTTAATTCTGAAAATTATTTTTAATTCCAAAATAAATCTAAATTAATTAGTTAATTAATTTCAGTTAATTTTTAATTAATTAATTGGTCAATTAATTCGAAAATTAATTGATTAATTGATTTAATTAATTATTAATTGATTTTAATCAATTATTTAATTAGATTTAATTATTTAAAAAAGATTTAAAAATTCTGAAAAATAGTTTCGAGCTTTAAAATATTAATCTAAATTATTTCCAAAGCTTGATAATTATTCTAAAATTATTTCGGAGCCAAAATTGGCCAACCGAACCCTGTTTATTAATCCGAAATTGATCAAATGACCCGTTTTAATTCCGAAAAATGTTTTAAAAATCATTTTAAATACCAGAAAGCCTATTTTTGACCCGAAATGTCTTTATAAATGTTATGTCATTGATTATGTGACGTATTATGTGTTATATGTGATATGTTGGGTGACTGTCGGGTTGTATATTCGATGTTTACTATTTATTGCGTAACTTTCAATCCGTTAATCGGATTTGGGTAAAATGAAGGGTAGATAGAAGTATGTATTGAATAGAATCCTATGAGTTGATGATTGATAGATGCTTATGATATGTGAGCAGAAGAGGCCAGACGTGGGAAAGGGAAACAGGTAGTTGAGGAGTAAGACGATTGTGATTGGAAGCGAGTGCAGAATAGTAAGCTAGTACCAGGCAAGTGTTCTGAACTTTCTCGAGATATTGTAGTACTTGATAATCCTGTGATATTGCAAGTGCTTTGAAGCACAGAAACCTAAACCCTGATTCCAATTATTGTTCTTGAGCCAGGAACCATATTCTTTCTAAGCCATTGATTATTGTATACCCAAACACGAACCACAAATCTACGATACTACTCCACAAATACATACAAACTAAATACCAAACGCTGAACTGAATTACTTATATACTCAACCCATGATATCTTATGCTTTGAAAGACCAAATCCTTGAAACCCTGAAACGTTGATTCCTTTGTTATCCAATTCTTTTATTACCCAGCATCCAAGCTTTGAAATTACCTTGTTGATCCATACAAGTATTGAAATCCTTTCATTGTTAAGTACTCACTGTTGTTAATGATTCTGGTTATTGTTTATTATTGTTCATTCTGTTATTATATTAGAATTGAATTGTTTTTATAAAATTGTGGACCAGATTCGTGGTCAGGCCATATAATGGTCAAGTTAGGCCAATGTGTGCCTTGGATCCAGTAGTTAGAGCAATGCTGTGTGCCTTGCTCGGGGTTAGTGCGTGACTGATCAGCAGCCTAACCTTGGTTTTTAAATTAAAAGTATAATATCCAATTCTAAATCATAATCCATTGTTCACTTGATATCATAATCATGTTCACCTGATGATCATTATTCCCAGTTTTGTCATTTAACTTGCTGAGCTAGTTAGCTCATTTGTGCGATATTGTTTCTGTTCTTTTCCAGTTAAAAAGGAACCGGTTGGTATTGAGGATCCCAGTCCAGCGCGAGAGCTAGGGGTTCAGGTTGATTGAGCTAAGCTTGTAGGCTTCTTTTGGAACAATTTAAGTCTGTAAAAGTTTATAATAATGTTTAATACTCAGTTATGAGTTTGGAATAGTTGGGATTTGAACGGTATGTAATATAAGTAGAAGTGTGGCTTGTGTGCATACTTTAACCTGTTGCGATCCGTGGTAGTTGGTAAATAGGGTCACTGCATATTATTGTTATCTTTATTATTGTTATAAGTAGGTTATAAATAAGGCATGTGTGTGTGTGGACCCTAAACTTCTGACCCGTGTTTGGAGGGCGCCACAGGTTTGGTATCAGAGCTACAGGTTATAAGTCACTGACACAAGCCTAGGTTGACGGGAATGGGTAGAGGGTTAGGATTAGAAGTAAGGAATAGAAAGATAGAACATCGAGAGGTTGAGTGCTTCGGTATATCAGGTATTAGTGTAATTCGCGTTATGGTTCGAGATTCTTATATTGCGATATGATTTCAGATAGCAGCGATGGCCGACTCTTTTATCCCCGTATCAGCTGATCACTCAGAGCCTTCAGTTGGAGTGTCGTCTTCGGATCCACGTCCTGTTGTTCCACCAGTGTTGGCTATACTACCTCCACCTGTGTTGCGGCCCGTACCACTGCAGGCTATTCCACCTCCAGGCATGAGGACACCTGTCAGAGGACCCCCACCTTCTGATTCAGGCTTTACTAGTCATTCAGTCACAGGAGTACCTTTCTAGTTCTCTTCCTATCCTGTCCCATATCATCAGTTTGAGGCATGCCTTATGGAGCAACAATTCCTACAGGGTCAGATCCAGGAGTTATTGTATATCATGCGTACCAGAGAGATGGGGAGTGGTGAGAGATGACTTAGGGAGAGGCTCCAGGCATTTCGTAGAGCAGCTGCTGTGAGGATTGTTGAGGCTACACATAAGGACATCACCCCTGATTTCCTAGTAGAGTGGGCTTAGTGGGTTCTAGAGGAGCTTGAGGAGATAGGAGGTCCAGATTTTCCATGAGCCAGAGATTCAGAGATGGAGATGATGAGCAGTGTTGTTATGGTTGTATAGTATGTGCAGTAGTGTGTAGTGTGTATTAGTTGACTTTTGAGTTGTATTTATAGACTAGCTATGCTGACTAGTGAGTAGGTTGTTGTACCCTTTTTGCTTTCACTTCCGAAGCGTCTTTACGCTTGTACTACCTAAAACTTTTGATCTATATATATCAGCACCTTTTTCCTTTCCATTATTGTCATTTATTTTATTGCACCTGTTTTACCTTACCTTATCTATTGCACCAGTTATACCATGTACCCTGTTTTCCATAACTGTTTATATTTTGTAAAGAAGCATGCAATTTACTTAGTTACAACTGTTTTCAAAAAGAGATACCTCTGTTTTACAAAAATTTTCTTTTATACAAAGATTTGATTCAAAAGCTGAATAAGTTGTTTGATTCTTTACAGAAAATGCCTCCCAAAAGAAATTCCCGCACCAACACCCAGAATGAAGAAACCAACAACAACAACAACCAAGATGATATAAATCCAAATGTGAACCCAGGACCCATGGACCCAGCAATAGCCCAGATTCTTCAAATGTTGGCCCAACAAACAGTTCACCTGGCACAACAACAACAAAGACAGACCAACCCCCAGGTAACTTTTAAAACTTTTCAGGCAGTAAACCCACCAGAATTTAAGGGTTCCTTAGTGCCAATTGAAGCAAATGTTTGGTTAAAGGAAATAGAGAAGGCATTTGCCTTAGTGAAAGTAAAGGAAGAATAGAAGGTTGAGTTTACAAGTTACTATCTGAAGAATGAGGCCACCTATTGGTGGGAAATGGTGAAGACATTGGAAGGCACAAATGTTATTACTTGGGAAAGGTTTAAGGAATTGTTTTTAGAAAAGTATTTTCCTCAGTTTGTTCAGGATCAAATGGAGCTGAAGTTTTTAGAATTAAAGCAAGGGAACATGTCGGTAACAGATTATGAGGGTAAGTTTGAGGAATTGTCAAGGTACGTACCGTCGTATATGGATATTGACAGAAAGAAAGCTAAAAGATTTCAACAAGGTTTGAAACCATGGATCAGAGGGAAGGTAGCCATTTTTGAATTAAATACCTATGCAGGAGTAGTACAGAAGGCTATGATAGCAGAGACAGAGAGTGAGATGTTCCAGAAGGAAAAGGAAAGCAAGAAGAGGAAAGTTGAGGGAAGTGAGGGTCAGTCACAAACAGGGAAGTTTCCAAATTTTAAGAAGGGTAAGTTTCAGCCAGGGAGAAATTTTAATTTCAGGAGACAAAATATAGGAGACGGAGGCCAGAGCAACCGTCCAGTTAATACAAATCAGCCAAATCAGTTGAGACTAACTTTTCCAGATTGTCAAGTATGTGGAAAGAAGCATGGAGGAGTTTGTAATAAGTTGAATGTGGTATGTTTTAAATTGCAACCAGAAAGGGCACTATTCGAGGGAGAGCCAAAATCAGCCAGCAAGAGAGCCAGCAAATAAGGATCAGCCTATTCGGAATCCAGCAGTGAAGGTTCCAGCCATTGGATTTACATGCTTTAAATGTGGGAAGCCAGGACATATGGCCAGGGATTGTAAGACACCAGCCCCAGCCAGTAATGCATTGAGGATGATGGGATCTACCCCAACAATGAATGAGACTCCAAGGGCTAGAGTTTTTGATATGTCTGTGAAGGATGCTATTCAGGATACGGATGTCGTGGCAGGTACGCTTAATGTGAATTCTTTATATGTCAAAGTGTTAATAGATTCGGGAGCAACTCGATCGTTTGTTTCGCAAGATTTTGTTAGTAAGTTAAATTGTCCAGTTGAATGTTTAAATGAAATAATGACTGGAATTAGAAAATCTAGAACGTGTAACTGTTAACCAAGTTTGTGGGAATTGTGAGATTGAGATCTATGGTAGTAAATTTTGTGTAAATTTGATATCATTTAAATTAGGAGAATTTGATGTTATATTAGGGATGGATTGGTTATCTAAGCATGATGCTCAGATAGATTGTCGAAATAAGAAAGTAATGGTGAAAATGCCAGACGAAAGAATAGTAACGTTCAAAGGTCAGAAACAAGTAAAGAAGTTCTTAACGATGATTTAAGCCAAGAAGTTACTATGACAAGGATGTGAGCATTTTGTAGCATATGTGATCGATAGAAGTCAGGAGTTAGCAAAACTTGAAGATATTCCAGTTGTAAATGAATTTTCAGACGTATTTCCCGACGAATTACCAGGACTTCCTCCAGATAGAGAAATTGAATTTGCGATCGACTTAGCACCTGGAATAGAACTAGTATCCAAGGCCCCGTACAGAATGGCGCCTGTTGAGATGAAAGAGCTAGCGAAGTAATTGCAAGAGCTGTTAGAGAAAGGAGTAATCGGACCTAGTATGTCCCCGTGGGGTGCACCGGTATTATTTGTCAAGAAGAAAGACGGAAGCATGAGACTATGTATCGACTATAGGGAGCTCAACAAGCTTACAATCAAGAATAAGTATCTGTTACCTAGAATTGATGATTTGTTTGACCAATTGAAGGGAGCCAAGTATTTCTCCAAGATCGATTTAAGATCGAGATATCATCAACTGAAGATCAAGCCAGAAGATATACCAAAGACCGCTTTCAGAACAAGGTATGGACATTACGAGTTTTTAGTGATGTCTTTTGGATTGACCAATGCCCCGGCAGCGTTTATGGACCTGATGAACAGAATTTTTAAGGAATATTTGGATAAGTTTGTTATTGTGTTTATAGACGATATTTTAATCTATTCAAAGATGGAAGAGGATCATACAGAACATGTGAGAACGGCTTTGGAGATTTTGAGGAAAAAGAAGTTATATGCTAAGTTCTCGAAGTGTGAGTTTTGGCTACATGAAGTTCAATTCTTAGGACACATAGTCAGTAACGAAGGGATCAAAGTGGACCCGGCAAAGATCGAGGCAATTACGAATTGGGAGAGATCGAGAACACCCACCGAGGTAAGAAGTTTCTTGGGATTGGCGGGATATTATCGACGATTCGTTCAGAATTTCTCAAGGATTGCAACACCATTGACAAAGCTTACACGAAAGAATGAAAAGTTTATATGGAACGACAAGTGCGAAGAAAGTTTTCAGGAGTTGAAGCAGAGATTAATCACGGCACCTGTTTTGTCACTTCCAGACGATCAAGGGAATTTCGTAATTTATAGCGATGCTTCTCACAAAAGACTAGGATGTGTTTTAATGCAGCACGAAAAGGTGATTGCGTATGTGTCAAGGCAATTGAAACCACACGAACAGAAGTATCCTACTCATGATTTGGAGCTAGCAGCCATAGTTTTCGCTTTGAAGATTTGGAGACATTATTTGTATGGAGAAAAGTGCGAGATTTTCACGGATCACAAAAGCCTAAAGTACATATTCACACAGAAGGAACTTAATATGAGGCAAAGGAGATGGTTAGAGTTAATCAAAGACTATGATTGCTCGATTAATTATTATCCCGGTAAGGAGAACGTGGTGGCAGACGCGTTAAGTCGGAAGGAAAGGTTAAATGAGTTATCAGTACCTGAAGATATATATAAGGAATTTCAGAAATTGGAATTGGAAATTAGAGTTTGCAAACCTGAGGAAGCAAAAGTGTACAGTATGACTTTCCAGCCGGAGTTGTTGGAGAAAATAAAGAAATGTCAGGAAGATGTAATGAATCAAAATATAAATCGTTTGGTAGGTGAAGAATTATGCACGCAGAAGGATAATCAAGGCATTTTGAGATTTTCATCTAGAATCTGGATTCCACCGGTGACGGAGTTAAAGAATGAAATTTTACAAGAAGCACATAGTTCAAGATATTCCATCCATCTAGGAATACCAAAATGTACAGAGATTTAAAGAAGAATTATTGGTGGCCAGACATGAAGAGGGAAATTGCGGAATGGATTAGCAAATGTTATACCTGTCAGAGAGTTAAAGCAGAGCATCAGAGACCAAGTGGATTGTTACAGCCATTGGAGATTCCGGAGTGGAAGTGGGAACATATTGCTATGGATTTCATAGTTGGATTACCAAGGACAAGGGCTAATCATGATGCCATTTGGGTTATAGTGGATAGACTTACCAAGTCAGCTCATTTTCTGCCTATAAATGAAAAAATTTCGCTCGACAAGTTAGTCCATATGTACCTAAAGGAAATTGTAGTTCGTCATGGAGTTCCAATGTCTATTATATCTGATCGAGATCCAAGATTTAATTCAAGATTTTGGAAGAGTTTTCAAAAATGTTTAGGAACAAAATTGAATATGAGTACGGCCTATCACCCGCAGACGGATGGCCAAAGTGAAAGAATGATCCAGACAATCGAGGACATGTTACGTGTTTGTGCTATTGATTTCAAAGGAAGTTGGAACGAGCATTTACCCCTGGTAGAGTTTGCTTATAACAACAGCTATCACGCCAGCATTGGGATGCCACCCTATGAAGCCCTTTATGGACGGAAATGTAGATACCCAGTATATTGGGATGAAGTAGGAGAACGCAAAATACTCGGACCTGAATTGGTGCAGCAGACAAAGGAAGTTGTTGAAATTATCTAGAAAAGATTAATAGCCGCACAAGATCGTCAGCGGAAGTATGCAGACCAGTCAAGGAAGAACATGGAATTTGAAGAAGGGAGCTTGGTATTATTGAAAGTATCACCATGGAAAGGACTAACGAGGTTTGGGAAGAAAGGAAAGCTAAGCCCAAGATATGTCGGACCTTTTGAGATTTTAAAGCACGTTGGCAAAGTAGCTTATGAGTTGGCGTTACCACCGCACATGGAGCACATTCACAATGTCTTTCACGTATCAATGATTAAGAAATACAATCCAGACTCCAGGCATGTAATAGAATATGAGCCAATAGAGCTTCAGGCAGATTTGTCATATGTAGAGAGTCCGATAGAGATTGTGGAGGAGAGAGAGAAAGTATTAAGTGGTAAAGTTAGTAAGAGTATTGTGGAGAAACCCAAAGGTTGAAGAGTCCACCTGGGAGTTGGGAAGTGATATGAGAGAAAAGTACCCTCATTTGTTTTCTTAGGAGATTCTGAGGACAGAATCCTTTTAAGAGGGGAAGGATGTAATATCCGGGATATATCGTGTAATTATTTTTGATATTAAATAATTATTATGTGTGTTCAGTATCTATTCTGTGAGTTAATTGTTAAGTGTTATCTGAACTTGGATATTCAAAAAAAATATTAATTGAGTATTTTAATTTTATATGTCTAAAATAAAACATAGATAATTGTCATATCTTCCTAATTATTTTTATGTTGATTTATGGATTTATAAGGATCATATGAAATTTATAAAATCTTTTTCCGAGTATTTAAAATCTATTTTATAAAAACGGGAACCAACCGACGTCAACCATTGTTACGTTTTTGGAACCCGAAACTCTTCCAAGAACTCCTTCCTAACCTAATTGTAATATTCCGAGCATATTCCATGTTTTGACTTTTTCGATCCGGCGTACGGTTTGTCCTGCGCGGGTCCCGACGCAACATTTTCGATAAAATATTCGTTTCGGTAAATCAATAAAACCCGTATTTTCGATAAACGGGAGTTTTTTATTAAACTATCCCAATTATCACTTCGTAATACGTGTAACCAGGCGCTGAGACCAAGACCGCAGTACAAATTGTACTGGTTTGGATAATTATCCCGAAAACCGAGATCGTTTGGATCAGTTTTTACAAATAAACGTACCGTTTTATATCCGGAATGATCCAACGGGATACTAATTCTCCGTAATTATAAATAGCCTTTTACCGTATTTTATTTCGTATCAAAATCATTTGCAGACAGATAAATATATAATTTTACAGAGAAAAATCATATATTCATAAACTATTCCAAGAATCAAACCAACTTTTGAAGGTGTTATTGATCTTTGTTTGAAAAGCTCGAGTACTGGATTTGAAGGTCTTGAGAAGCTCTATCAGAATCTATAATCCATACTCCTGCAGAATCAAAGGGTTAGTTTCTTAAAATTTATTTATTTTCGAATTATTTTTATGAAAAATATGAAATTTTGTTCGGATGATTGTTTGTATGATTTGATGATTGCATGTTATAGAGCTTGTTTTCCTGATGATTTGGGTATATTATATGTCTGATTTGGAGTTCAATTACATGTTCAAATTTGAGTTTGATTTTCGAATTTTAAAATTAGGGTTTATAACCTGTATGAATGTTTTCAATTGAAATTTGGGGGATTTTGATTCAGGGGTTATTAGCTGTTGATTTATAGTGGGTTGTGTTCCTTATGAAATTTGCAATCGATTGATATATAGCTCGTTAACAGAGGATGCTTGAATCGTAGGGAGTTGTTATTTTAAAATTTCCGGCCAGAACAGGGATGCTTAGAATGATTTGTTTGCATGGATATGTTCCTGGTAATCTGTAGTTTAATTCTGGAGGTGATGGTGGTGGGAGGATGTCGGAGGTGAGTTCTCCGGCCACCCCCGATTTTCCGGCGACTAGAACTGCAAAATTGCAGTTTGGTCCCTGTACTTTTGAAAACGATGAAGTTTGGTCTCCCAGGTTTCCAGACTTTGCAAAAATAGGATTCCTGTTTATAAAATGTTTAAAAATCATATTTCCTATTTATTTTTATTATAAAAATTCATTTTTAATTTCTGAAAATTTTGAAAATTATTATTTTAATTCTGAAAATTATTTTTAATTCCAAAATAAATCTAAATTAATTAGTTAATTAATTTCAGTTAATTTTTAATTAATTAATTGGTCAATTAATTCAAAAATTAATTGATTAATTGATTTTAATCAATTATTTAATTAGATTTAATTATTTAAAAATGATTTAAAAATTCCGAAAAATAGTTTCGAGCTTTAAAATATTATTCTAAATTATTTCCAAGGCTCGATAATTATTCTAAAATTATTTCGGAGCCAGAATTGGCCAACCGAACCCTGTTTATTAATTCGAAATTGATCCAACGACCCGTTTTAATTCCGAAAAATGTTTTAAAAATCATTTTAAATACCAGAAAGCCTATTTTTGACCTGAAATGTCTTTATAAATGTTATGTCATTGATTATGTGACGTATTATGTGTTATATGTGATATGTTGGTTGACTGTCGGGTTGTATATTCGATGTTTACTATTTATTGCGTAACTTTCAATCCGTTAATCGGATTTGGGTAAAACGAAGGGTAGATAGAAGTATGTGTTGAACAGAATCCTATGAGTTGATGATTGATAGATGCTTATGATATGTGAGCATCTATTGTAGTACCAGGCAAGTGTTCTGAACTTTCTCGAGATATTATAGTACTTGATAATCCTGTGATATTGCAAGTGCTTTGAAGCACAGAAACCTAAACCCTAATTCCAATTATTGTTCTTGATCCAGGAACCATATTCTTTCTAAGCCATTGATTATTGTATACCCAAACACGAACCACAAATCTACGATACTACTCCACAAATACATACAAACTAAATACCAAACGCTGAACTGAATTACTTATATACTCAACCCATGATATCTTATGCTTTGAAAGACCAAATCCTTGAAACCCTGAAACGTTGATTCCTTTGTTATCCAATTCTTTTATTACCCAGCATCCAAGCTTTGAAATTACCTTGTTGATCCATACAAGTATTGAAATCCTTTCATTGTTAAGTACTCACTGTTGTTAATGATTCTGGTTATTGTTTATTATTGTTCATTCTGTTATTATGTTAGAATTGGATTGTTTTTATAAAATTGTGGACCAGATTCGTGGTCAGACCATATAATGGTCAAGTTAGGCCAATGTGTGCCTTGGATCCAGTGGTTAGAGCAATGCTGTGTGCCTTGCTCGGGGTTAGTGCGTGACTGATCAGCAGCCTAACCTTGGTTTTTAAATTAAAAGTATAATATCCAATTCTAAATCATAATCCATTGTTCACTTGATATCATAATCATGTTCACTTGAAGATCATTATTCTCAGTTTTGTCATTTGACTTGCTGAGCTAGTTAGCTCATTTGTGCGATATTGTTTCTGTTCTTTTTAAGTTAAAAAGAACCGGTTGGTATTGAGGATCCCCAGTCCAGCGCGAGAGCTAGGGGTTCAGGTTGATTGAGCTGAGCTTGTAGGCTTCTTTTGGAACAATTTAAGTCTGTAAAAGTTTGTAAAAATGTTTAATACTCAGTTATGAGTTTGGAATAGTTGGGATTTGAACGGTATGTAATATAAGTAGAAGTGTGGCTTGTGTGCATACTTTAACCTGTTGCGATCCGTGGTAGTTGGTAAATAGGGTCACTGCATATTATTGTTATCTTTATTATTGTTATAAGCAGGTTATAAATAAGGCATGTGTGTGTGTGGATCCCAAACTTCTGACCCGGGTTTGGAGGGCGCCACAGGATTAGCAGTTAGAGCACCTACAAAGTAGGTCTCTGAAAGAAACTTAACAAAGCACTGAAAAATTTCAGGTGCTTAATTTGCATCTAGAAATGCAAGAAAATTGGTTTCCTTGGGGATAAAAGGTACAAGATTGTTGGTTGCCATTGATATGAGTATGAAGTTTAGTGGGTAAAAGAGATTTGTGAGAAAGGATGAAAAACGAGAGAGAAGTCAATTTTGGATTGAAAGATGGGTCACTTGAGATCTCGAAAGTTTTAAGTATGTATATGTATCGAGAAGTCTGGGTATTTATAGTAAAAGTGAATGACTTGTCGAGAAATTAAAAATAGATGTTTGAAATTTGTCTATCGAGAAGTCATTTTAAGAAAGGAAGTACATATCGAGTAGTCATTTTAAATTACTCTTATAGAGAACTAAAAATTGACTTATCGAGATGTCAAATAAATACCCAGTTTGTCCAAAATGGACTGAATTAATTCCAACTTTTATTTGAATACATTCAAAATAAAATTAGAATAAATTTTCCAAAAGTATTTTACCAAAATAATTTATTAAATTAAATTATTTCAGTTCTGAGTTATTGATAAGTCAAAAATTGTACTTGTACAGAACTCTGTGAGTTAACACTACTAGAGAACTCTACAAGGACTTATCGATAAGTCATTTTTAAGCCTATCGAGAAGTCACTCGAGAAGTCAGTAAATTGACTTGTCGAGAACGCACTCGAGAAGTCCTAAAATGACTTGTCGAGAAGTCAATTAGACTTATCGAGAACTCAGTTCTCTATATACTTTTGATTTCTATAATTCTTGCTTGTGTTAATTTTACATATTAATGATGTAAATTAACAATTGGGAAATTTACTTAGAATTTGAAAAATTCCAAGTTGAATTTTGAATTTGAAAAATAAATATGCGGAGATTTTTGAAATATTTATAATTCATATTTTAGTTAATTTCCAATTAAATCAAATTAATTTTGATTTACTGGAAATTAATCTGCTGTAAAACATTAGCTGAGTTCTTACCTTAGGATGAAGAATTAAGCATTCCAATTTCATTTACAAGTCTAGTGAAAGTTGCTTCATCCAAAGGTTTAGTAAAAATGTCAGCTAATTGTTTTTCTGTTGGAACAAAAAATGAGCTCAATGGTTCCATTTGTAGCATGTTCTCTAATAAAATGGTACCTTACATCAATGTGCTTTGTTCTAGAATGATTAACTGGATTAGCCACTATAGATATAGCACTAGTATTGTCACACATGATAGGAATTTTGTGTAACACTAGGCCATAATCCATTAGCTGATTTCTAATCCAAAGAACTTGAGCACAACAACTTCCTGCAACTATGTATTTAGACTCAGCTATATATTTAGCCTCAGCTATAGAAGTTGATATAGATTGTTGTTTCTTGCTATACCAAGATACAAGTCTTTGTCCAAGAAATTGACAGCTTCCACTAGTACTCTTTCTGCCAACCCTGCATCCAGCAAAATCTGCATTTATGTAACCAACAACTTCAAAACCAGTTCCCTTAGGATACCATAATCCCCTGAAAATCCTCTTTACATCCATCAAATGTGATTCTTTTGGATTGGCTTGAAATCTTGCACATAGACATGTAGCAAACATGATGTCTGGTCTACTAGCAGTTAAGTAAAGCAATGAACCAATTATTCCTCTATAGCTTGAATTATCTACACTCTTGCCCTTTTTATCTTCATCTAACTTTATTGCAGTAGACATAGGTGTAGTTGCAGGTGAACAATCAACCATACCAAACTTTTTCAATAAATTCTTGACATACTTAGTTTGGCTGATGAAGATACCATCACTTCTTTGATTGACTTGAAGTCCAAGAAAGTAACTCAGTTCCCCCGTTATACTCATTTCATATTAACTTTTCATAAGCTTGGAGGATCTTTGGCAAAGCTTCTCATTTATAGAACCAAAGATGATATCATCCATAAAGATCTGAACTAGGATCATATCCTCACCATGTTTCTTGTACAAGAGAGTCTTTTGTATGGCACCTCTAGTAAAACCATGCTTCAGTAGGAATTCTGACAGTGTGGCATACCAAGCTTTAGGTGCATGTTTTAGTCTATATAGAGCCTTGAGTAACTTGTGCACAAAATTTGGAAATTCTGGATCTTCAAAACCAGGTGGCTGTTGCACATAAACTTCTTCTTCTAGCTCACTATTCAGGAAGGCACTCTTGACATCCATTTGATATACTTTAAAATTTGAGTGTGCAGTAAATGCTAAAAAAATTCTTATTGCTTCAAGTCTTGCAACTGGAGCAAAAGTTTCATCATAATTAATTCCTTCTTCTTGTGAGTAGCCTTTTGCAACCAACCTTGCTTTGTTTCTGATAACTATACCATTTTCATCCATCTTGTTCCTGAACACCCATTTTGTTCTAATTATGCTTCTATTCTTTGGTGCTGGAACCAATTCCCAAACTTTGTTTCTTTCAAACTGATTCAGCTCTTCCTGCATGGCAGATACCAATCAGGATCCAGTAAAGCTTCATCAATTTTCTTAGGCTCTACTTGAGACAGAAAACATGCATTTAGACACTCATTAGCAGTTGCACTTCTAGTCCTCACACCAGCAGTAGGATCACCAATAATTGCTTCTCTAGTGTGACTTCTATCCCACTTTCTTGTATGAGTTTGTTGACCTGTGCCTTCATCATTTGCTTCATTGTTGATATGACTGTTAGATCCTTCTTCTCTTTCTCCCCCTGAGTTTGTCCTATCAAATTCAAGTGTTTGAGATGAGCTTCCACTTCCATGATTTTCATATTGAGTAGTCTCTTCATTTGTCTTTTGTTGTGCATCAACTTCATCTTCCCCATCAGAATCACTATCAATGTTGAGGTTTTCAAATGCAATAGCTTCAGCTTCATTATCATCAAGACATTCTAAGCCTGGACACTTGTCATCATCAAAAGTCACATCTGTGCTTTCCATAATTTTTTTTTGGCCAATAACATAAACTTTGTAGGCTGTTCTTTCCAATGAATATCCTAGAAAAATTGCTTCAAAGACTTTTCAGTCAAATTTTCCCACATATTTAGAGTTGTCTTTCAAAATGTAACACTTGCTTCCAAACACATAAAGATGCTTTACAATAGGCTTTCTTTTAGATATGATTGAGTAAGGTGATTTGCCATGTGCCTTATTAATAAGATATATGTTCTGAGTGTAACATGCAGTGTTAACAACCTCTTCCCAGAAACTTGTTGGTAACTTGGCATCTTGCAACATTGTTCTAGCAGCTTCAACTAATGTTCAGTTCTTTCTTTCAACTACTCCATTTTGTTGAGGTGTTATAACAGATGAGAATTCCTGAATGCCTTTACTTTTGCAGAATTCACTCAGTGTAGCATTTCTGAATTATGTTCCATTATCACTTCTCAATCTTTTTACACAATTGTAATCTTCAGCCTGTTTCTCTATCTTCTTGATGTGCTCAATTATGATGTGTGGAGTTTCATCTTTAGAGTGCATGAACTCTACCCAAGTGTATCTTGAGAAATCATCCACCATCACAAGTGCATATTTGTTCCTTGAAATTGATAAGACATTTACTGGCCCAAATAAGTCCATGTGAATAAGTTGCAATGGTGCACTTATAGAATTCACAGCTTTTGACTTGAGACTTGATCTCTTCATTTTTCCTTTCTGACAAGCTTCACAAACTTCAACTTGAGCAAACTCCAGTTTAGGCATGTCTCTTACTAACTCCTTTTTGACCAAGGTGTTAATTTCCTTGAAATTCAAGTGAGACATCTTTTTATGCCAAAGCTCGCTTTGTTCTTCTGATCCCTTGGTGTAGAAGCAACAAATACCATCCTTATTTGTTGAGTCCAAGTCTTCAACAAACAAGCTTCCTTTCCTTGCTCCTTTCAAAGCAACTTCACCAGTTTTCTTGCTGATAAAAGTGCATTCTTCTTTGTTGAATAAAACTTCAAAGCCTTTGTCTGCAAATTGGCTAACACTGAGAATATTTACTTCAAGACCAGATACCAGTGCTATATCATCAATGACAACATTTTCAGAAATAATCTTTCCATATCCCATTGTGAATCCTTTGTTGTTGTCTCCAAAGGTCACCAAAGGGCCAGCTTTCTCCTCAAACTGTGATAGCAGGGCTTTATCACCTGTCATATGCCTGGAACATCCACTGTCTATGATCCAGATGACTTTCTTCACTTTGCCCTGCACACAATGAGTTTTAAGTGTGTTTAGCAACCCAAGCAGTGTTGGGTACTTTCTTCTTGTTAACTGATTTATCAAAAGTAGAATGAGTAGTTTCATATAAAATAGAGTTCATTGACTGTTGAACATTTTCCCTTTTTGTTGTAGACCCAATTCTTGTTTCTTTGAGGTCTACTCTCAGTTTGTGACAACTTTTCATCACTTTTAAGTTGCAAGGAATGCAGTCAAACTTGTCATAGAAGGAGTAAGGATCATTTGAATTTGCTTCATTGTAGTTGCAGGCTCCTTCAGTTGGCTTGCTAATAGCCTTTTTACAAAGGTGTGTTAGGTGATTCACAGAGCCACATTTTTTAGATTTCTTTCTTGGAGCATCTGCAACATCAGAAAATTTGTTGCTTTTGTTTATCCCTATTTTTCCATTTCTATTTTTCTTTTTCTTTCTTGCATCTTCATTTTTGGTCTCTTTAACAGGTGTCTTGGGACTTTGTTTGTCCATGAGCTTTTCTTCAGTATTGGAAGACTGAGTTGATTCTGCAGTTTTCTTCTCTTTGTCCTCATCAGCAATTTCTTGCTTGATAATCAATTCTTCTTCACTGAAGTTGACTTCACATGCCTTGAACATAGGTGATGCAACCTTTTTCAACATAGCTGGAACATTTTCATTAATTTTGCTTTTCCTTTGTCACTTGTCTCTTTCTTCTTATTGTTCAAGGCATCATATTCAAGACCAATAATAATTTTTGCACATGGTTTGTTTTTCTCATGATATTGTCCAATTAACTCAGATGCATTCTTGAAAGACTTCAACTTCACCTCATTCTTTTCCCGCTTCTCCCTTGGCACTGCTTCAATTTCATTTGCACACTTGAGCTTGTTCTTGAGAATAGCATTCTCTTGCTTTACAGCTTCAATCTCCACCAACAACAATTCAGTTTCTTGCTTCTCACTTTCAAGCTTCTCATTTATCTTTGTTAATCTTTTAACTTCTTCATTAGCAACAACCATGCTTGTGTGAATGTGAAACATTTGTGTGCTCATCTTCTCTAGAGTTTCCTTATATTGATTCACATTTAAATCAATGGTGGTAAGAGTTGGTACCTGTGATTTAGATGAGGATGATTCTCCTTGCTCCAAGGCCATGAGTGCATAATTTCCAAATTCCTCATCTTCATCATTTTCAGAGTCATCCCAACTTTTACCCTCTGCAATATAAGCTTTGCTTTGCTGTTTCTTAAGAAGAGCTTCATAATTTGCTTCCAATTCAAGATAAGATTTATCCTTCTTTGCTTTCTTGGGTTTCCTGCATTCTGTAGCAGAATGGCCCAACTCATCATAGTTGTAGCACCTTATCTTAGATCTGTCAACAGATCCAGTTTTGTAGCCGGTTTTACTTTCAGAAGTATACTTCCCTTTTCCTTTCTAGCTGTTGTCGTTGTTGAAAGACTGTCCTTTACCCTTGAAAAATCATGGCTTCTTTACTTTAATGTTATAGAATTTTCTATCCAAATAAGCTATAGACTGATCTAGCTCATCCAGTTCATCAAGAGTGTAGAACTCATCTTCTTCCAATTCCATAATGACTTGTTCCTATAAATCATTTGTTCTTTGCTCACTAGTTGAGGCAACTGGAGTTTGAGATATTGGCTCATCAATAGGTGTTAGGCTTTCATTGACAATTAAGGCACTTGAGCCATTTACAACATGTCCTTGACCAGATCTCAACGATTTTCTTTGAATCATTTCTATTTCATATATTTTGAGAATTCCATATAGAACTTCCAGTGTAATTCTGCTCAGATCTCTCCCTTCCCTGATTGCTGAGATTTTCTGTTCCAAATGATCAGGAAGAGTAAGCAAGAACTTCAGGTTCACTTCTTCAGCTTCATAGTATTTGTTATGGAGCTGTAAATCATTTATCAGCTTGTTAAACCTTTCAAACATATCAGTTATACTTTCCTTTGGCTTAGCCATGAAACTCTCATACTATGAAATCAATATCCTTCTTTGATTAGATCTAACTTCCTTAGTTCCCTTATAGAGTATCTCAATCGTTTCCCATATTTGCTTGCCAGTGTCACAGTTGACAATGTTATTATACATCACATTGTCAAATGACTCAATCAATATCAATTGCAAGCCACTACCCAGGGAAACTTTCTCTTTTTCAGGCTCAGTACATTCCGAAGGGTCTTTTGGAGCATAATGAGCTGGAATGACCATATCACCATATGTTGATTCTTCAACTCTAACCATAGGAGTGAAAATCCCATTTTTGAGTATCTGAATATAGAGTGGATTGGCCATCCTGATAAACAACAACATTTTCTTTTTTCAAAGAGTGTAGTTAGCTTTGTCAAAGATAGGAATTTTGATGCTACTGATTTTCTGTATATTCACTCTTCCAAGATCTTGAATCTGTTTACTTTCATATTTTGTTCTGATACCACTTGTTCGGAAATGAATAACACACATAGGGGGTGAATGTGTTTTACCATTTTTGAGCTTTTCTTGAATCTTTTAGGGTTGAACAAAGTAAATTAAATCTTGTAGTAAAAATGTGTTCATGCAGAAATTAAGCTTGCAGAAAATAAAGAACACAAATCTTCAAAACTCACTTAATTTTATATTAAAATTAAGAATGTTTTGCAACAAAACTTCTAGGTTCTTTGTTGATAAAGAGCTTAGGTTCTTCTTGAGAGAGTTACAAGATTTTCTATCTAAATTGTAACAACTTACTAAAGGGCCAGTGTTAACTTTATAATTCAGTTAACTGTTGGTGTGGCGCCCCAAAATCCGGGGTCAGGGATCTCGGAGGCCACGCCATCTTAATCACTATAAACCAAATACCTCGCATCACAATATAAAAATACTCACACTTTACGACCCCGCACTTATCATACACATACACTTACAGGTTATTATCTTGGAAACGAACCATTCATTACTAGAGTAAGTCAAACCACAAAGTGATAATTATTACAACCCAAAAATAATTAAGTCTTACCGAGGAATAACCTTTAAGTAAGGCTAGTCCGTCGGTCGAATATTTGTTTCTTATTTATTACCTTACATAAGTCATACTTGTAAATAAGCCGAACTAAAAACAACTGAAAACCAATCCAGCTTATTCGGTCTATCTGTGGTACTGCACCAAAGAACCTACGGAACAGCTGGCCATTTCTTACCCGCTTCCTGGCTGTGTGTCTCATGATAGGCATCTTGATTCACAGTTGTGTTGTGTCAATTTTAAGAAAACAAGTGTGAGCTATAATGCCCAGCATTATAATGTACAGTATGAAATGACTGTATGATAAACTTACGTAAAACGTCATATATGATAATTATGTTTTATTCAAAAATAGTTTTCCTTGATGACATACACCTTCTTATGAAAACAATTCTTTAGTGGATTTTATTATCCTGCAAATACCTTAATGGTAAACCCAACAACTAGGCTTGGGTTACGGTATAGCATCACAATTCCAATTCGAAGAATAGGACATTCGTTGGAGCCACCGCATACGATGATCAGTCATACTACAGAAATAGTAACCTTTTCTACTAGTAGAAGGACGACACCTTCGTATCCCGGTTATCACCCTTGCCGCATTCGGGCTACGTGTCCCATTTTGGGTATACACATACTTCACAAGCTCCTGAGTACACAAAGTACCTTTGCCTGTGGTACCTTTGGTAGTCCATCTAGCACACATAGTACCAGAGTTTACCCCTCCCTTGTCCTTTAAAAGAATTCTATCATATCTCGAGAACTCGAACCACATCGAAGTTCCCCCAAGCATTTTGCTTGTTGATAGAAATAGCTTGATTTATTAGCGTATATATATGTATACGTACTTCCGAATTTTTCGGAGGAAGTACTATAGATGTGAGTTGACTGTTGTCAACAGATAATTAAATAGGGGGACTTTCTTTTGAAACTATATTCAAAATATTTGAAATAAGTCGAGATAATATTATTCGACGATCTGAAATTATTCGAATGATTTTCCGAAAATCAAAATGTATTTTAAATCAGGTTCTATGATTTTTAAATCATAATTAAACCATTTAATAAATAATAATTAATTAAATAATAATCGATAAATAATTAAACCTCGAAGGAGTTTACTTTTAAAAGAATATTTAAAATAATATTCCTCAACTAATTTATGTTTACGTAATTTAATAACCTTTAATGTTTAATCGGGTTTGAAATAAATAATCGTTGGAATATGTTTCTCCCATAACAAATGAGTAGGTATATAATATTTATTACTCGAACGATAAAATATAGTTGAGGGAATGCGATCTTTGGAAATTGTTTTAATAAAAGTTCGAGGTGTTTAATGTTTTGTAAGTGGACGTTGGGTCCCTTAATACGTAACTACTATGGACTTTTAATCGTCCCGTAATATCAAAGGAATGATTCCCGGGTTTTATTTTAAAATCCCGACCGACTCTCGATTTTATAATAATACGTCACGCTTATAACGGAATTAAAAGTTTCACGATATATACTTATCGTACAACATCGCTACATTATGCAAAAATTCAATTACAACGTATCATGGCAAGCATGGTATTTATGCAATGATAAAAAACAATCCTTTCACAATACAACAGTAAATGGAGTTGGGTTCGTAAACTTGCATGGGTATCTCGAGGTGGAGGATGCTCTAGGTTCCGCTCGGAAATCTATAATCATAAACACAATTAGTTTCGTTAGGTCCCTTTCTAATTTACGGCGACTCGCACTCATGCGCTACTTATTATGCACCCTCTCAACTTATATTACCCTTATTATTTCTTTAAGGCCTTATTCACATTATGGTCGCTTCCTTTTTCAAAGGATACCATAAACATCCTATACCTTAGCTCACTATTTGATAAAGTAACCATGGTTACTTTTCTACCATGGTTAGTTAGAGCGTTACATTTATTTAATCATTTACGTGTTTGTTCGGTCGCTTAACATTTTCGTAATACTTTCTCGTAAATGGTTCGCGACGTAATTCCTTTTGTATTTATTCCCTATGTTTTGAATTATCAAGCTTGGATATAAATCCGTAGGGTTTTAATTTCATAATTATATCGTGATTCCCGTAATCCTCGATGATTCGTAAATATGGTCGTTTTTCAAAGTTCATTTTCTTCGAAAACTAATAGCGTTTACATACACTCATTTGGTACTATTCATAATATCAACTTCGAATCTCATTTTCTCATGCACAACATAGTGTGGGCTAAAATGTTTTCCCCGTCTGTCAGGGTTACTATTCATTAAACGTTTTTACAAGGTCTCAAAAATTCGAGTTATTACAGTCTTCCCCTCTAACAAGGATTCCATCCCGAAATCAATTAGAAAATAAGTGGGGATATCTATTCCTCATCGCGTCTTCAAGTTCCTAAGTTGACTCTTCGAAATTTTGATTCCTCCATAAGATTCTAACCAGCTTCACAGTCTTGTTCCTTAGCACTTGTTCTTTTTGGTCCATTATCCTTACTGGCTTCTCAATGTAGTTCAGGTCTGGATGTAAATCTATGTGCTCATATTCTATCACATGTCGCACATCCGCATGGTACTTCCTTAACATGGACACGTGGAACATATTGTGCACTTGTTGCAGATTAGGAGGCAAGGCGAGCTCGTAAGCTAGAGGTCCTATTCTCCTCAAAATTTCAAAGGGTCCTATGAATCTGGGACTCAGCTTCCCTTCCTTCCCAAATCTCATCACTCCTTTCCATGGTGATACCTTCAATAGCGCTGAATCCCCTACTTCATATTCTCTATCCTTCCTAGTCTGACCGGCATACTTCTTTTGTCTGTCTTGAGCTGCTACCAGTCTTTTCCTGATGAGTCCCACCATTTTCCTGGTCTGCTGGACTAACGCTGGTCCTATTATCTTGTGTTCTCCAACTTCATCCCAACATAGGGGAGAGCGACATCTCCTTCCGTAAAGAGCTTCATACGGAGGCATTCCCATGCTAGCGTGATAGCTACTGTTGTAAGCAAATTTGATCAAGGGTAAGTGGTCATTCCAATTTCCTTTAAAGTCGATGGCACACACTCGTAGCATATCTTCTAGGGTCTGAATAGTCCTTTCGCTTTGTCCATCAGTCTGCGGGTGGTAAGAGGTACTCATGTTTAGTATGATGCCTATACATTCGTGGAAGCTTCTCCAAAATCGGGAATTAAGCCTTGGGTCTCGATCTGACACTATGGTAATAGGAACGCCGTGTCTCACTACAATTTCCTTTAAGTAGATATCCACCAGCTTGTCTACGGTGTACCTTTCATTGATTGGTGGGAAGTGCGCAGACTTGGTCAGTCTATCTATGATAACCCATATGGCGTCATGATTGGTCTTCATTCTTGGTAGGCATGTCATAAAATCCATGGCTATATGCTCCCATTTCCATTCCCGAATCTCCAGGGGCCGTAATAGTCCACTTGGTCGCTGATGTTCAGCCTTCACTCTCTGGCATGTCAAGCACTTACTAACCCTCTCTGCTACTTCTCTCTTCATGTTAGGCCACCAATAATATTCCTTAAGGTTACGGTATATCTTCGTACTTCATGGGTGGATTGAATATCTGGAGTTGTACCCTTCGTGCAGCAGCTCGTCCTTTAACTCTTGCACATTTGGAATCTAAATTTGGGACGCATACCTCATGATCCCTTTCTCGTCCTTCTCGCATCTCACTTCCTCACCGGTCAATGTTCCTCTTTCTTCACTCATCTTCTTTTCCTGACATACTCGTATCTTTTCGGTCAGTTCCGGCACTAGCTTAATCTCAAATAATCCTTCTGTTCCTTTACCGGTCATTCTCACGTCAATTTCCATTTTCTCAAATTCTTTAATTAATTTCTCACATGTCATTATCATTTTGAGTCTTTCCTTCCTACTAAGGGCGTTAGCCACCACATTGGCTTTACCCGGGTGATACAAAATCTCACAATCGTAGTTCTTAATCAACTCTAACCACCTCCTCTATCTCATGTTTAGTTCTTTCTGAGTAAAAATATATTTGAGGCTCTTGTGGTCTTTGTAAATCTCGCATTTCTCACCATACAGGTAGTGTCTCCAAATTTTCAGGGCAAACACTATGGCTGCTAATTCTAGATCGTGTGTTGGGTATCTTCTCTCATACTCCTTCAATTGCCGAGAGGTATACGCGACAACATTTCCGTGCTGCATAAGCACACATCCTAGTCCTTTATGCGATGCATCGCTGTATATCACAAACTCTCCCTTTTCATCGGGAAGAGCGAGCATTGGTGCTGACACCAGTCTCCTTTTCAGTTCCTGAAAGCTTTCCTCACATTTCTCTGTCCATACAAACTTTTCTGTTTTCCGGGTAAGTCTAGTCAGTGGGTCGACTATCTTAGCAAAGTCTTACACGAATCTCTGGTAATATCCCGCTAAACCCACAAAACTCCTAACCTTTGTTGGGGTAGTGAGACTTTCCCAATTCGATACCGCCTCTATCTTGGTGGGGTCAACTAAAACTCCTTTGATACTCACCACATGCCCTAAGAACTGAACTTCCCTTAACCAAAACTCGCACTTTGAGAACTTGGAATATAATTTATCGTTCCTCAAGATTTCTAAGACTATCCTCAAATGTTCTGCATGTTCTTCCTCTGTCCTTGGGTAGATTAGAATATCATCTATAAAAACTATCACGCATATATCTAGGTACTTTATGAACACTCTGTTCATCAAATCCATAAAGGTTGCGGGTGCATTGGTTAGCCCAAAGACATGACTAAGAACTCATAGTGTCCATATCTAGTGCAAAAAGCAATCTTCGGTATATCCTCAGGTTTGATTTACAACTGGTGATATCCTGTCCTCAAATTTATTTTGGAAAAATGCACAGCTCCCTTGAGTTGGTCGAATAGATCATCAATCCTAGGGAGAGGGTACCTATTCTTAATAGTCAGCTTATTCAATTCTCGGTAGTCTATGCATAATCTCATACTGTCGTCCTTTTTCTTTACAAACAGTACTGGCGCTCCCCATGGCGACACACTGGGTCTTATCATCCCATTATCTAATAATTCTTACAGCTGAGAAGCTAATTCCTTCATCTCAACTGGGGCTAGCCTATAAGGGGCCTTGGACACTGGTGTCGTTCCTGGTGCTAATTCTATAGTGAATTCTATTTCTCTGTCGGGTGGTAACCCTGGTAAGTTCTCTGGGAACACGTCCTCAAATTCATTCACTATGTTACATCCTGTATATTAGGAACTTCCTTCTTAGTATCCATCACATAAGCCAAATAGGCCTCATCACCTTTCCTTAATAATCTTTTTTCCTGTAGCATGGTCAGAAATTTCTAGGTCTATCGTTGACCTCTAAACACTACCTCCTTTCCATTTTGTACTCTTGTCTTTACTCTCTTCCACTCACAATCTATTTGCGCTCCATTATTGGATAACCAATCCATTCCTAAGATTACATTAAATTCTCCTAACGCAAATGGGATTAGATCACCTTCGAAGACTCTCCCTTCTAATTTCAACTTGCATTTAGGGTGTACTTGATTCACAAGAATTATTTCTTTGTTCGCTATTTCCACTTGTAATACCTCACGTAAAGGTACGGCGTTAAGTTTTAACTTTTTAGTAAAATCTTGAGATATAAATGACTTGGTTGCTCCAGAATCAAATAGGACATTTGCATGTTCAGAATTTAACAGAAGGGTACCTGCTATCACATCACTGTTTCAGACAGCATCCTGAATGGTCATGTTGCAGGTCCTAGCAGCTGGGGGTCGGTTGGATGCAGCTCTGCTCATCCCTGAGGCCGGGGGCTTCGATATCGGGCAATCCTTTCTCATGTGTCTTACCTTCCCACATTGGAAACACGTCACATTGGGTTGGGTGCAATTATTGGCAAGGTGTCCGGTTTGGTCACACCTGTAGCATTTCAGAGGGGCTCTCGCCTGGGTACACACTCCAAGGTGTCTTTTTCCATATGTTTGACATTTCGGTATTGGGGCACGGGGTTGGCTATGAAATGTTGCCCTAGATTGTCCGCAGCCCTAGCCAACGCTCTCACTTGGGGTCTTTCTAAATCTGGGGCCTCACGCAGGTTGGGACACCACTCCCCTAACGAACCTGCTTGGAAGGCTCCTGTTCCCGGTTCCTCCTCCTTGGCTTCCTATCTTTCTCTTCCTATTTTCCTTTTCATTCAAACTTTGTTCACTGCCAGCTTCAACAATCGAGGCTTTTTGCACTAAGGTGGCATAATCTGTCAGCTCTAGTACTGCCACTCGGTTCTGAAAATCTATCAGCTCTAGTACTGCCACTCGGTTCTGAATCCACTGTTTCAGACCAAGCTGAAACCTTCGCACTTTCTTCTCTTCGGTATTCACGAACTCAGGCAAAAATCGTGATAGCTTAGTAAACTTGGCCTCATACTCTGCCACAGTCATCTTATCTTATTTCAACTCCAGAAACTTAAGCTCCATCTGGGTTTCCATAAACCTAGGGAAATACTTGTCTAAGAACAGTCGGGTAAATCTATCCCATGGAATCACAGCATTAGTCTCTAGGTCTCGTTTTGACTCCCACCAGTAATTAGCTTCTCCTTTAAGCATGTAAGAAATGAAAATGGTCTTGTGTCGTTCTTCCACACCTAGTATTTCGAAGGACTTTTCTATCTCTTTGAGCCAGACCCGTGTTTCAACAGGGTCGGCAGATCCTAGAAACTCTGGGGGTTTGAGGGATTTGAGCGCCCTGAAGGTAGTGGCTGCAGTCTGTTGGGCAGCATGCGGTTGTGGTGGAATGGGCTGTTGGTTCAGATTTGCTCTTAAAAGTTCCATAAACTCATTCATGGGGTTCCCTCCCTGATGGGTATCCTCAGCCTCTTCTTCTACATATTCTTCCTCATCATATTCATTATAGTCTAGGTCTTCTTCACTTTCTTCATTCACTATAGGGTCAGGTTCATTCCGTTGTTGGTTAATAGATTCTGCGGACTGTGCCCTAGTTCCTCTTCTACGGGGTGGCATTGTTCTGATAATGAAAATTTGTCAATATAGTTGCAAAAATTTTACCATTGGATTAATTTATTCATATGTAATCATGTCATTTATTATCTAGCATGTTTTAATCAAGTGCAATAATATGGAAATAAATTTCTTAATAACTGCTTGATATATATACCATAGGGTCTCCCACTTATATCTGGGGGACAAAATAACTAACTGAGTTCATACATGGCCTGATTATAATACATCATTACTTGTCCTAAATATTGAAATGCAAATACATAAGATGTGCACCCTGAAGGGCTAGGAACGCTATCTACTACCAGCTATCCTAGCAAAATTGGTGACAAGTCACCCAGCCCTCTTCAAGGTTCATAAATAATTAGCAGTGCCTCGGTCACTGTCACTGCGCGTAAGGTCACGCACCCTCCTCATCGCTCCTGCCAACATCAGCTCTGCATCAACTACCGGGATGTATCCTCCAACCATCGTCATCCTCATCTGAACCCGGGTACGGAGCTCGATCCCATCAATCTCTCTACGGGCTATGGCCGGGGAAGCAGCTCTGAAGTCCCCTGGATATCCTAGTCGGATGGCTCTCTCAACTGTCAGCGCCTGTTATAGCTCTATGATGCGGGCAGATGCCGCGGTGATCTCAGCGTTAAGCTGAGCCACTATCCAGTCGTGTACATCTACATGTATGGTCTCCGGGGGTGGTAGAGGTGAATCTGGGTCGCTAGAGGATATGTCATAAGCCTCGTAGGTCTATGCATCCATCCCATCCTCCTCGTCATCATTAGTATAGGGAAAAAGACTCTGCATCCCTGGGTGTGGTGTAGGAGAGCGAACAGTCGAGAGAGGGTACATCTCTACATCCCTCCAGCCTAAGTCATCTCCTTGGGGCATCTCAACGTCATTAGCTACGGGGATAGAAAGGTCAGTCTCCTCCTCCGGGGCATCCTCAGTAGGATCATCATCTGAGTTATCAATGGGTGGGTCCTCCGGCTTGGGAGTAGGGTCACGCTCCGGGGCCATAACATCATCAACAGGGTCAACCTCCCCCATAGGCTCCACTGGTACCTGACACAATAGGCAAGGTGTTACTAACTTAGAGTCAGAATTCCCTTGAGGGTAATACTGCCAAGACTACTTGTGTAGCCTGACGATGAACTCGACTTGAGCTCTAATTGATTATTTATTATTCTTATGTCTACGTATTTTATATCCTATCATTTCCATGATTTGGTAACCTAAGGCTCAGATACCATTTCTGTGGCACCCCAAAATCCGGGGTCGGGGATCTCGGAGGCCACGCCATCTTAATCACTATTAACCACATACCTCGCATCACAATATATAAATACTCACACCTTACGACCCCACACTTATCACACATACACTTATTGGTTATTGTCTTGGAAACAGACCATTCATTACTAGAGTAAGGCAAACCACAAAGTGATAATTATTACAACCCAAAAATAATTAAGTCTTACCGGGGAATAACCTTTAATTAAGGCTAGTCCGTCAGCTGAATATTTGTTTCTTATTTATTACCTTACATAAGTTATACTTGTAAATAAGCCAAACTAAAAACAACTGAAAACCAATCCAGCTTATTTGGTCTACCTGTGGTACAGTACCAAATAACCTACGGAACAACTGGCCATTTCCTACCCGCTTCCTGGCTGTGTGTCTCATGATAGGCATATTGATTCACTGTTGTGTTGTGTCAATTTTAAGAAAACAAGTGTGAGTTATAATGCCCAGCATAATAATGTACAGTATGAAATGACTGTATGATAAACTTACGTAAAACGTCATATATGATAATTATGTTTTATTCAAAAATAGTTTTCCCTGGTGATATACACCTTCTTATGAAAACAATTCTTTAGTGGATTTTATTATCATGCAAATACCTTAATGGTAAACCACATCGAAGTTCCCCCAAGCGTTTTGCTTGTTGATAAAAACAGCTTAATTTATTAGCGTATATATGTATATGTATACGTACTTCTGAATTTTTCGGAGGAAGTACTAAGGATGTGGGTTGACCGTTTTTAATAGATAATTAAATAAGGGGGGAGTTTCTTTTGAAACTATATTCAA